>NC_087344.1:197863829-198166859 GCF_030014295.1 Loxodonta africana | reverse complement strand
AAGACCTGTAAAAGGACAGAGAAAACAAATTCCATTGTCATCAAGATCGTTTTAGAATAGCACTTCTCCAACTTTAATGAGCATATGTCACGTGGGGATCTTGTTAAAATGTAAATTCTGCTTCTTTAGTTCTAAGGTGAGGCCTGAGTTTCTGCATTTCTAAACAAACTTCCAAGTGACATCAATGCTGACTACCGGTCCATGGACCACTTTTGAGGAGCAAGGTTCAGAATACGCATTGCCGTAGAGTCGATTCTGACTCACTGTGACCCTACAGGACAGAGCAGAACTGCCCCGTAGTGTTTCCAAGGCTGTAAATCTTTACAAAGGCAGATTGCCACATTTTTCTCCCAAAGAGATGGCAGGTCAGTTTGAACCGCTGACCTTTCAATTAACTGCCAGGCACTTTAACCACTGTGCCACCAGGGTTCCTTAAGATTTAGAATACTTCCTTAGAACTGAGTTCAATTCTGAAAAATCTATCAAAGACAAGTTAAGTTGGGTGAAAAATGTCCAACCTTTTGCCAAGTTCCCATAGAATTGCTAAAAAGGACTGGCCACTTGTCAAAGACAGGTAGAACAGCCCAGAGAGCAAAGGTATTTCGGAGGTGCCTAAAAATAACCCTACACTTTTAGAAGTGGAAGGAGAAAATAACATTGATCAAAAGCTACTGGAAATTGTGCCTATTAAAAGCTTTGTAGAAGCCATAAACCATACACTATAGGGAAAAAAAAGAGTTAAAAACTAGATAATTTCCCATTCCAGGGCTTCTGAACTCCTGTCTGAGGTAGGTCAAGGATGTTGTTAGCTGCTCTGGAGTCAATTCCAACTCATGGTGACCTCCTGTGTGCCGACCGGAACTGCTCCACAGGGTTTCACGGCACTGTTGGATGGATTTGAACCACCAACCTTTCAGCTGGTAGTCAAGTGCTTAACTGTGTCACCCAGGGACTCCTAGGTAAAGTACACAGCATAACTTATAAGTTCTTTTTGTTGACCAGATCAAAAGTTACAGGGAGCTAAAATGATTTAAAACGACTTGTCCTCGGTTACCAGGAAGTTGGTGAACCAGGCAAAAAAGAATTGCCTCTTCCTCCTCAGTTCCATGCTTCATTCGTTACATCAACAGTCTTCTAATTGGCATGCGAGCAACCCAGGACACTCAAAGACTTCAAAGGGGATGCGAAAATGGATGATTTGAAGGACATACATTTCCAGATACTCGACGTCAATTTGTACCTCTTCCTAAAACTGATCTGTCTAGGAGCTGAGGCAGGTCATCCCTTTTCATCTCTCCTTCACAATAGCCCATCTCTCACTTACAAAACATGTTCTTTCCCAAGAGTATAAAACCCTCCAGGACTGAAAAGAGGGGCAATTCCAAACATGGTACCGTTTATGGAAACCCTCCTTCACTGATAAACAAAGCGCCACGCTCGGCCTATGCTCACTCCCCATCTTACTCAAGTATTTCTGTTAAGTGTGATGGGTGACATCAGACCTTGAGTATTTTGGGCTGTGACAGTATCTTCTGAATTTATATACATATTGTTAAAAAAAAGGGAAGTGGGGCTGATTTTGCCTCTTCTACTCCAAAACTACTGTCAAACTATACGTTACTCTTGAAGATAAAGAGATCATTAAATGTTAAAAAGTTGCTTTTTCTCATATGTAAACGTAAGTGATGCACTTCAGCTAGTCTTACACGCACCCCCCCTAAAATGTGTCATTAACTAGAAATAAAAGCGCTTCTCACGGCCAAAGCAGTATAGTCACTTAGCTGTTTATTTTAAATATAACTGCATGAGAAAAACTCTTACGGAGAAAAGTTTATGTGCTTTGTTCAGACTGGGAATACTTCACATAATAAGGTAGTTAAGACCTATATTATCAAATTATATCATGAAATATTTAAAGGGTCTATGTCCACCTTATTTTAAGGTAGAAATGCTTAATATTTTGCATCTCCTTTTTATAAAAAATTAAAAGTTTATGCTAGCTGCATGACCAATTAGCAATATATACTTTGTCATTAAATACAAAAGCAAAGTTAACACTTGATGTCCAATGAAAATAATGCCTTTTCTGATTTTACCTTAATTACTCCCAGAGCCATATACCAAAGTTCAATAAATGAATGGTAAATAACAGCAGCATCTTATAAATTATGAAATTAGATAACTACACCTGTATCATTTTAATTTTGACTTAACTACTGTTTATAGTTGCATTATAAGACACATTCCATAATGTACTTTTCAGTGGCTTTTATAATATTCCTCAAAAGGCATAATATAATGTTTATTTGAATCAAAAAATTCAAATGAAGACTGGCTTTACCGACCAGATCACAAAGATTTTCAATAATCTAAATGAACTAAATCTCTGGTTCCAAGATTTTATCAAAAGACCCTTTCACTCTGCTTTAAATAGCAGTGAACGCTTCTCAACACAGCAAATTTCCTTTCTTCCAAACTTGGTGCCATCCAGTTGATTCCGACTCATAGCGACACTATGGGACAGAGTAGAACTGCCCCGTAGAGCTTACAAGGAACAGCTGGTGGATTCAAACTGCCGACCTTTATTGGTTAACAGTGAGTTCTTAACCACTGCACCACCGGGCCTCCTTCCTTTCACTGATACTTATTTTTTTTAACATCATCTTATAGCTTCTCCCCCCAGAATGTTCCTCTGTTCTGTGTCTGCTATTTCATTTTGGCCACTGGGTTAATATTAAGTCAGATCATGTTAGTCCTTGGTTCAAAGTCCCCCACTGCCTTCTGATCTCATCAGAGGAAACACCAATGTCAATGGCCTACAGGATCACTTCACCTAATCTGCCCCCTCTGCTTCCTTACCTCTTTGTTCTCATTCTCTCCTTTCCTCACTCCGCTACAGCCACACAGCCTCCTCAAACCTTCCAGGCACATTCAGGGCCTTGGAACTTACAGTTCCTTTCCCTAGAATTCTCTGCCTCACCAGCTTCAAATCTCAACTCAAATGTCACCTTGGTACGTTCTTCCCTAACACCCTATTTAAAACAACAGTCCACCTCACCCCAGCACTGCCCAAGCCTCTTCCTTTATCTATTTTTCTCCACAGCACTTATCACCATATATTGTTTTGTCTGCTTTGATCACTGTTGTATGCTGAGTGCCTAAGACCTAACTGATTATCAATAAATATTGGTTGAGTGAATAAATATCAATAAAGCATTTGGTATGCTACTGCTGCTGAACAAGGCAAATATTATCATTACTAGGTTCACAATACATTTTCACTGACTAAAGTGAAATTTCGTCCATTTTTGTTTCAGTTGCCAAGAGTTTTCATAATACTGAACCACAAGATAAAAACCCTCAACCAAAGGTGATTTTGACCCCAGGAGACATTTTGCAATGCCTGGAGATAATTTTTCATTGTCACAACTTGGGAGGCTGGGAGGCTACCAGCACCTAGTGGGGAGAGGCCAGGAATGTTGCTAAACATCCTACAATGCAGAGGGCAGCCCCACAATAAAGAATTACTCAGCCCAAAATGCCAACAGTGCTGAGGCTGAAAACCTCTGAGACAGAATGAAACGATATTATTTCCCAAAATAAAAAAATTTCACAGATAAAAGAATCTCTCTTAAAATCCTTATCATATAGTTTAGAATCTCAGGGTTCTAAAGGAAGCTCTGTGATCATCATTTTACGCTGTACACCTAACAGATAAGGAGACTGAGGATCGTCACAAATTAGTCACATGGAGATGTGAGCTCAGGTTTCAGGGTCCTCAGCCTAGTGCACTTTCCTATCTCTGATAATTTCATTAGAATCTGAATCAAACCTGATTAGTTTTCTAACTCTACTTAACCAGATCGAAATTATACCAAAATATTTCTCTACCTGAACCAAAAAAAAAAAAAAAAAAAACCCACTGCCATTAAGTCAATTCTGACTCATGGTGACCCTATAAGACAGAACAGAGCTGCCTCACAGGATTTCCAAGGCTGTAAATCTTCACGGAAGCAGACTGCCATATCCTTCTTCTGCAGAGTGGCCAGTGGGTTCGAACTACCAACCTTCTGTTTAACAGCTGAGCACTTTAATCACTGTAGCACCAGGGCTACTCTACCTGAACTGGTCCTAAATTAACACCTGATTCAGTTGGTGGCACTGTTTTCTATAGCTCAAAGTAGATTAATACCCTTTTAAAAACAAAGTTTAACGAAAAAAGCATACATTTTACATAGCTTCTGGAGAAAAAGTACAAGACGATAAAAATCATCCATAATGCAAAACTGACAATCCCTGGCAACATTTTAATGTATAGCTTTCTACAGAACAAACACCTTTTGCACAGAACTTTAAAAACCTCTGAATCATTCGACAATTACAAAAGCACTGACTTACTTGTCCTCTGCCAGGATTTTCCTTTGGAACAAGCAGAGACACCACTGGTCCGTATTTCTGACACTCCTCTTTCACATCTTCTACAACGTCTGGTTATTAAAACACGTAACAGTAACTGCTCTGATATGGTTAACAAGCAATTATTTAAATTTTTTAAACCAACCAAGGATTCAGGAACACATATAAGTAATGAGGTCATTTTCTATACCTTCTAAAATTAAGCTTAAGAATCATATAAATTCAACGTATTTAATAGTTTTGTTTTTGAAATTTAAATTTGATTTTTTGAATAGGTAATGCATTCGAATGATACAAAATTCAAAAAAATAAAGTATTTCCCCCACCTCTACCACCCAGCTGCCATTCCACGCCCCTCTCTAAAGACAACAGCATTACCCGTGTCTTGTGTGTCCTTCCATAAATATTACAGTAAAACCTGAAAAAGCTGGAATCTGTATAAGGCGGAAACCTGTCAGAGAAGGAAAACTCAAATATTTTCCACTGAAACGAGTGATAGAAAAATGGCAAGACAGCACCCTGTCAAAGGTGGAAAACTTGCAAGACCCAGAAAAACAAGGCAGTCTTGTCAAGTTGCAGCTCTCACAGGTTTTCACTACATAAGCTTATGAAGCAAATATTATGTGTTTGTAAATAAATTCCAACCTTTTTCTTTAGTAATGCTGTATCTTTAACAGCTTTCCACATCATTACCTGAGATATTCTTTGTTTTTCTGACTAGTATTTCACTATATGAATGTTCTATAAATTATCTAATATGTCCCCTGCTGATGAATAACTGAGCTATTTTCAAACTTTTTGCCATTATAAACAATACTGCAATAAACTTGTACATATGTATAGTTGTGCTTATAAGTTAAATTTCTAGAAATGGAATTGCTGGGTCTCATTTAATTCAGATTGGTAATTTTGTTATAATTACCAATTTGCATTTCATAAAGACTTACCAACTTAAAGTCTTCCAGTGAAGTATGTCTGTTTTCCAGTACCTTTACCCCCAAGGTTATCAAGTATTTTGATCACTGTCAATGTGATCAGTAAAAATGGTTCAGAGAATGGCTTGAATTAGCATTTCAATGAGTAAGACTGAACATAGGCCATATTTTTATACTTGCGAGATGCATTTGTAC
The DNA here is from genome assembly GCF_030014295.1 of Loxodonta africana. NCBI lineage: Eukaryota > Metazoa > Chordata > Mammalia > Proboscidea > Elephantidae > Loxodonta > Loxodonta africana. The sequence continues at coordinate 198,161,313 of NC_087344.1, read as the reverse complement.
CTCCTTTCCTACAAACCATCTATTCACATCTCTGGTGTGCTTACTTTTGTGTGTGGCTTTCTAGCCACAGTCTTGTGACTCCCACTCAGGTGATCAGATGGGGCTATGCAAATAACTGGCTCACTGAGGGGATTGGTCAGTTTTGCCTTAAAAGAGAGCCAATTCCAGAGCAGAGAGGAGAGCTTACCACCACCAAAGGAGAAACCCGCAGCAGAGATCTGCAGCATAGACCCGCTGGGAATGGTGTGTTGGGCTTCCCGGCCCATGGAGCAACGAAGCTGAATGGCTTTGGGCAGAGACTGAGGGCCAGGGAAAAGTCTACACCTGATCCACAAATTTGGGACTTGCCAGCCTCTACAACCCTGTGAGCCATTTCCTTTATAAGGTTTGTGAGTTCCGTGAGACTTTGAGGTGAATTAGGGAACCCAAAGCCAATAGGGAGAGTACAGATGGGAGGGGTAGTTGATATGAGAGATGACAGAGTAGGACAGCAGCTTGGAAAAGCTGGACATCTGGGACATCTTTAACCTCCACCTCATAGGAACCAGCTTTGTGCTGATCCTTATAAAGAGATTATTCTTTTAATATTGTTTACCTATCATTTACTAGGTTGACTTGTAAGGCTCTGTCTGTGATAAGAATTGTAAATATTTTTTCCTATACCACCATTTGTCTTTTCATTTTTTCTTACCCACCATTTGTCTTTTCATTTTTTCTTACGGTGGTTTTGCCAGGGTAGAATTTGTTGAACCATATATTTTACTGCTTCTGGGTTTTGTTTAACACTTGAAAAAGGCCCTTTCCGCTTTGGGAATATAAAACAATTTCTCCTATGACTTTGTAATCTTTTTCTTTCTTCTTTCCCTCCCAACCACCCTCTTTCCTTCCTTCCGTCTCTTCTTTCTTTTCCTTCCTTCCTTGTTTTCATTTCCTCCTTCCCTCTTCCTTCATTTTTTTGCTTGTTTGCTTCTATTTGAAGATTTTAATCTTTGCTTCATTTGAATTAATTCTGGTCTAAAGTGGAAGATATGAATCTAAGTTCCTTCCTCCACCCACCAAGATTAATAAGACAGCTTTCCCAACATGTGCCATGATTTCTAGCTAAGTAAACTTACCTAAAACTAATACATGTTGTTTGACGATGCTGCTAATCAGAACTAAAAAAGGCGTTTGAAGGAGCTGTACTTTGTTACGCTTTAGTTCGTGAAAGATTCTTAAATAATGCTAAAATTTTATAGCAATATTTAAATAGTTTATTTAGAAGCAGAAAAAGGTGTTACATAGCAAGATACAAAGAAAAGAGTACATATAATCTACCCAGGAGTCACTGGGTGCTGCAAACGGTTAATGCGCTCAGCTGCTAACCAAAAGGTTGGAGGTTCAAGTCCACCCAGAGGTGCCTTGGAGGAAGGGCCTAGCAATTTGCTTCTGAAGAATCAGCCACTGAAAATCCTAAGGAGCAAAGTCCTATTCTGAAACATGGGATCGCTATGAGTCAGAATTGTCTGACTGCAACTGCTTACTTGTATAGTCTTCCTAAGGTTTATTCCAGAACGCCTAAACTTGGATATTAGAGGTAAAACCTACTGGGAGGAAACAGAATATGGCAATAAAGATACTAAATGGATAGGCTTAAAGGACATAAGCATGATTTCAAATTTGATCCCAAAAGGCTTAGAACCAATGCTCAAGCTTAAGGTAAGAATATTCTTTCTGATAAACGTTGTTGCTGTTATTGTTGTTGGGTGCCATCGAGTCAGCTCTGGCTCACAGCAACCCCGTGTACTACAGAAGGAAACACTGCCTGGTGCTGCGCCATCTTCACAGTCGTTATGCTTGAGTCCACTGTTGCAGCCACTGTGTCAATCCATCTTGTTAAGGGTCTTCTTTTCTCCTGACCCTCTACTTTACCAAGCATGATGTCCTTCTCCAGGGACTGATCCCTCCTGATAACATGTCCAAAGTACGTGAGATGTAGTCTGGCTATCCTTGCTTCTAAGGAGCATTCTTCCAAAACAGATTGTTCATTCTTTTGGTAGTCCAGGGTATATTCAATGTTCATGGCCAACACCACATTTCAAAGGCGTAAATTCTTCTTCGGGTTTCCTTATTCATCGTCCAGCTTTTGCATGCGTATGAGGTAACTAAAAACACCACAGCTTGGGTCAGATGCACCTTGGCCTTCAAGGTGACAACTTGGCTTTTTAACACTTTACAGAGGTCTTATGCAGAAGATTTGCCCAGTGAAATGCATCTTTTGATTTCTCAACTGCTGCTTCCATGGCTATTGATTATGGATCCAAATAAAATGAAATCCTTGATAACTTCAATCTTTTCTCCATTTATCATGATGCTGCTTATTGGTCCAGTTGTAAGGACTTTTATTTTATATTGAGGTGTAATTCACACTGAAGGCTGTGGTCTTTGATCTCATCGGTAAGTGCTTCAAGTCCTCTTCACCTTCAGCAACCAAGGTTGTGTCATCTGCATATCGCAGATTATTAATGAGTCTTCCTCCAATCCTGATGCCCCATTCTTCTTCATACAGTCCAGCTTCTAGGATTATCTGCTCAGCATACAGACTTAATAAGTATGGTGAAGGATACAAAACTGATGCACACCTTTCCTGACTTAAACCACGCAGTATCCCCTTCGAACAACTGCCTCTTGGTCTATGTACAGGTTCCTCGTGAGCACAATTAAGTGTTCTGGAATTCCCATTCTTCCCATTATCCATAATTTGTTACAATTCACAAAGTCAAATACCTTTGCATAGTCAATAAAACACAGGTAAACACCTTCCTGGTTTTTTCAGCCTGCAGCCAGGATCCATCTGATATCAGCAATGATATCCCTGGTTCCACATCTTCTTCTGAATCTGGCTTGAATTTCTGGCAGTTCCCTGTTGATACACTGCTACAGCCGCTTTTGAATGATCTTCAACAAAATTTTACTTACATGTGATATTAATGACACTGTTCAATAATTTCCGCATTCAGTTAGATCACCTTTCTTGGGAACAGGCATAAATATGGATAAGCGGACATCTTGAAAAATCAAGAGGCTGGAGATTCTTACAACTGTCACAAACTCAAATTATGTTTGTTCCATTTTGCAGATAACTACATCAAAGCTCAGGAGAGAAAATGATTCATCCTTACAAGAGATCGTTGTTGTTGTTAGGTGTTAGGTACCGTCAAGTCAGTTCCAACACACAGCAGCCCTGTGAACAACAGCATGAAACACTGCCTGATCCTGAGCCATCCTCACAATCACTGTTATGTCTGAGCCCATTGCTGCAGACACTGAGTCAATCCATCTTTTGAGGGTCTTCCCCTTTTTCGCTGACCCTCCACTTTACCAAGCATGATGTCCTTCTCCAGGGACTGTTCCTTTCTGATAACAGGTCCAAAGTACCTGAGACAAAGTCTCACCATCCTCCCTTCTAAGGCTGTTCTTCTTGCAAGACGGATTTGTTCATTCTTCTGGCAGTCCGTGGTTAATAAGTCTTCCTCCAGTTCTGATGTTGTGTTCTTCCTCACACAGTTCAACTTCTCAGATTATCTGCTCAGCATACACACTGAATAAGTATAGTGAAAGGATACAACCCTAACACACACCCCTCCTGATTTTAAACCACACAGCATCCTCCTGTTCTGTCCGAATGACTACCTCTTGGTCTACGTACAGGTTCCTCATGAGCACAATTAAGTGTTCTGGAATTTCCATTCTTCGCAGTTATCCATAATTTGTTATAATCCGCACAGCTGAATGACTTTGGGTAATGTGCCTTATCTGCAAAGTTTTAATTTTCAACATGGAGAATGCAGTAATTTCTTAGTATGCAAATGATTTCTTAAACAAAAAAATAAAATAGTTCTAGAGATATATAGACTTAAATATCTGGCTTTTAAAATTCTTATTAGCTTTGGGACTGAGTTTCAGTTTACTCATTATCTGTAAAATGGAACATAACTACCTCTCAGGTAATAAACAAAGTACTAGGATCAAAGTAAATGCTCAAAGAATTGTAGCTAGTGGCACAAGGTGATACAAATGGACTCTGGGACATCTAGATTCAAGAAAAATATTGTGATGGAAAAAGGGATCAACCAGAGAACAAGCAGCAAAGTAAAGGGAAGAAAAAAAAGTATAAAATAAGGCTCTCTGTTTTAAACATTTTGCATCTTAAATATTAGCAGGATATAGAATTGAATATAATCTAAGGGAAGAAAATACAGGGATTAAAAAATAGGTCAAGACACTATAAAATATTTGGGCATAATTTATTATCAAATAGTAGCACAACCATGATGTGAATGAAATGATAAAATAATAGGAAGAAATCAGAAAAGCTGAAACTTGAGTGCTGAAGAATACTCACAGAAATCATTGGTTACCGGCTTCCTATCTACTACAACGTAACACTTACACGCAGCAACATAACACTTACACGCAGTGACAGCCATCGTTATTTCTCCTCTGACTCATTAAGTGAGTAACAGAGGTATCCCTCCTCTTACCCAGAACCAATTTCCAGGCCTCTTTTCCTCCGTATTTCTCCTCTCTTTAACCAGCACCACATCTACCAAGTGGCCCAACTCAGAAGTCTGGAATTGGCCAAAACCCCAGCCTGCCTTATGCTTTGCTCTCACATCAAATCAATGCCCATATTCTATGGACTGGCTCTTTATTGATTTATTTTGGTAAAATACCTACAACATAAAATTTGCCATTTTAAGTGTTTGTATAATTGGCATTAATTACATTCACAGAGTTGTGCAACCATCACTGCTATTTATTTCCAAAACTTTTTCATCACCGCACCCAGGAACTCCCTACCCTTAAGCAGCAGCTTCCCATTTCCCCTCTCCCCAGTGCCTGGTAACCACTAACCTCCTTTTATCTGCATGCATTCACCTATCCTACATATTTCATGTAAGTGAGACCATACAGTGTTTGTCCTTTTGTATCTGACTTAGCTGAGTGCTGAAGAGTGAGAGTCTCTGATATCACATAGTTTAATATCCTCATTACAGAAATGAGGAAAGTCAGAGAATCTTTTGACAGATACTACCCGTTGCAGCCTTAGTTAGGACAGACACGCTGAAGTACGGCTGCAGCAGCACTGACCTTCGTACTCCTCCCTCGTGAACAGATACTACCCGTTGCAGCCTTAGTTAGGACAGACACGCTGAAGTATGGCTGCGGCAGCACTAACCTTCGTACTCCTCCCTCGTGAACAGATACTACCCGTTGCAGCCTGAGTTAGGACAGACACGCTGAAGTATGGCTGCGGCAGCACTAACCTTCATACTCCTCTTCGTTCTCCAGATAGTCATCGTCCAGCACGTTCAGCAGCCTCAGCACTGGAGTGGGCAGCATCACCAGATCTTCAATATGAGGGGCTGGGAAAGTTCATCACACCATGGTTAAACGTAGGCTCCAATAAATACAGAAATGAGCACCGAAGGGGCTTGGGTAGATGCGTTAGTTCGGAGATGCTACCGGACTGCCAGACGAGCAAGAAAAAAATCATCATACAACTTACCAAAAGGAATGCTGAAGAACGGACTGCACAGTGCCATTTCGGCAGAAATTCTTCTGCCTGGATCATCATGAAGCATGCTAGAACACACACACAGGCACCATTACAATTACTGTCAAATCTTCTGAAAATGTAATCGCTAAAAAAAGAGTCTAAATATTTACCATAGCATTAATTACATAAGCATGACTGATTGAATCGTCACCGACAAAGAATATAAATGCTATTTATGAATAAATGGTTCAACGAACCATGTCATATACCTATGACATAATTATTATATGGTGATTTAAAACGCTTTTGGTTAATAAACACCAGAGGGAAAATGATCCACACTCTATAACATTAAATGACAAAAAGCTAGACATAGATTTAGGATGACCCAGCTGGTTGGGGGAGGGAGGAGAAAAGGGAAGGAGGGAAGGAGGAAATCAAAACCTCTAAATACAACTACCAATTTTCCTAATAAAAACACCCTTTCAAAAAACCCATTTTCCATCAAGTATATATCCAGCTGCCAGAGCTACAAAAGGTTGACGGTATGGTAGCCCAGCATGTAGTACTGGTTGTACATCTATCTTTCAGTGAATAAATACCTGCCAGGAAGAGCCTAATACCCCTCGAGCAAAAGAAGAGTCCTTTGAAATATGATTACTTAGGTTCTGTGCAGGAAGCTAGCCTATGTAGAATACCCTCCACAAAAATTCTTATTTCTACGGGGGAGAAACCTCTACCTGATCACGCACGCCAGAAATATTAACACAAAACCATTCAGTAAATGAAATGCTTCATATAGTAAATGTACCCAAAGCAAGTTGAAAGTATATACAATGTACCTTTTGATAAGGTCTCTTAGGTGATAGGCTGGAATGGCGGCATTCACCACTGCTTTACTGGCAAATATGTGATCGATAATGGCAGAACTGTTTGCCTAAAAAAGGAAGACAAGTTTTCCTTTGGTCATTTAGTTCAATCTCTATTTACTGAATACTAGGCACACAGCACTATACTGTTTGGTAAGTAAAAGGCACAGAAAATACTCTTCTGACAACTTACAATCTTAACAGAGATTATGCACATAAATTAGAAGCTTCTGAAACAGAGGAGGAAACTTTTTTTCTCTATTTCCATCACCGAGCACAGTATCTGGCAGTCTACGAACATTTACTAGACGAGTGAACAAATACCAGAGCACAACCCCACAGAAATGTAGTTCACTGCAAAGTGAGAAAATGAATGTGTGACAGGTGAGTCAGGGTTTCTTGGAGAAGAGTTTTAAACTGGTTTCAGATAGAAATCAAATAAACTATCAAAGAGAAAACTAAGCAAGATTTAAAAAACATTTGTCACATGATTCACAATGTACATCCTTATGAAACATAACATTTTCTTCCTGAGTATCATGCTAACTAAGACTGTGGGACTATGTATATGAGTAAAAACATATGACAGTATCATTGTCACTCAAAATTTAATGAATACGTACCACACGACAAACAGTACTTTACAGGTACAATGTCTTTTTTATTCTCAATACTCTTATCTGTGCTATTATCATTCTCATTTTACAGAAAGTAAACTGTGGTTTGATGACTCTAAATAACTTAGTAAGAGGTGGAGACAAGCTATGAACCCCAGTAGTTTGATTTCAGAGCCTATGCTTGTACCCACTTGACAATTTCCCTCCAAATAAAGTGATGAAACACAGAATGATGATGTTTTGTCTAGAATGGCAAATACTGGAGATTCCATCAGTACACATCATGCCTCCAAACTTCACACAAAAATTCAAGTGTGACCTAGTTCTGATTGGCTCAGGGCCAAGCAGATACAGTTCAAAGAGCTCAAAGATAGTCAAAGCTAACTCAAGTAATTGTTTAAAACTCGGATTAGCACTAGAGAAAGAATATTTAGCCTCAAGACTATTTGGGAGTACCAATAATAAAGAATGGTACTTGTTTTACTGCAAAGACTGACATATTCAGCATTTTTTTTTTTGCTAAAAGTAAGCATGAGGTGCCCCCACTAGGCTATTATTCTTTCCAGGAACTGCCATACTGGAAGCTGGTGATTAGTTGTTTAAAATAAATAAGACTCTGTACAGAGTGGTACAAATGGCTGACGTGCTCAGCTGCTAACCGAAAGGCTAGAGGCTAGAGTTCATCCAGAGGCACCGTGGAAGAAAGGCCTGGCCATCTACTTCTGAAAAATCAGCCACTGAAAACCCCGTGGAGAACAGTTGTACTCTGACACGCATGAGGCTGCCGTGAGTTGGAACTGATCCTATGGCAGGCTTTTTAAAAAAACTACGTATTAGATGCTAGAAAAAAAAAATAGTTTAATACCAAAACCAGTAATCCTTAAGCATCATATTATTTATCAAGCCTCCAGCCGAAAGGATGCTGATATCACATTAAAGTCTGTGATTAATACCTGATTTGTAAACATATAGGAAGTTCACGTCAGTGGCTTCCAACTTGAACATGTTCCCACAGAAACAACGTTATAAAGCAGCAGCTCTTCTACCAGCGTAGCTGGGCCCTGGGGTTTTTTGGGTTCTGGGAGTTCACATACAGAATAAAATGAAGCAGTGTGGACTGTGGACGGAAAGCTGGACTTCTGAGTGAGAGGAACAAAATTCGGGGCCCAGGTCTGCACCACCCCAGTAGTATGACCTGGAGCAAGATACTTCAGATGTTTGTGCCTCTAGTTTTTCATTTGTAAAATAAGAAAAACCAATAACCACGCTAAGTATCTTCATGGAGTTGTTAGGAAGATTCAATAAGTTTGTGCACTAAAATACTTTCTTAACTATAAAGCTTTAGCTGGAAAATGTTCTATAAGGATTATTACTTCGCTCATAACCCACTACTGCGTCAGTAACACTTTAGAAGCTGCTGTTGCTGTGTCATCATGACTCACAGCGACCCTACAGAACAGAAAAGAACTACCTTATAGGGCTTTCTGTGGCTGCAATCTTTAGGCACGCAGATCGCCGGGTCTTTTCTCCCATGGATCAACTGCTGGTTTCAAACCACTGACCTTTTGGTTGGCAGCCAGGGCTCCTTTTTTAGAAACTGGTACAGTGAAATCTGTGAGAGTCAGAACCGGACAAGACTGCCTTGTTTTTCTGGGTCTTGTGAGTTTTCCGTCTTTGACAGGGTACAGTCGTGCCACTTTCCCATCGCTCTCTATTAGTGGAAGATATCTGTGTTTTCCTTCTCTGACAGGCTTCCACATTACACAGGTTCCGGCTTTCTCAGGTTTTACTGTACAACTAAATTGCTGCACAAACGAAATCACTTCGTTCCTTTGGGAAAACACATACACTCAAACGTTTCATCAACTTCTTACTCTGTGCTCGGTCTCAGATTAAACACAGCAAGACTGCAATGCTCACCAGCACACCTGGCGTAGTGGCATTTAAGGCACCACAAATCCAAGAAGAGGAGTGGGGAGGAGATGATGCCATCAGAGCCCTCAGTGAGAATCATTATAAACTGAGGACTCTTAAATTGGGATGAAGGACCCGAAAGAAAGCACTTGTGCACTTTACCTTCCATTCCTGAGATCTGACTGTATGTTTCAGTTTCATTCCTGAGAACATTTCCAGTAAAATGATTCCTAGGCTCCAGAGGTCTACTGCTGAGGTACATTCTGTATCACTCTGCAGGCCAGCCTGGGCCAAGCAATTCTGCAGTTCTGCTTCTGGAGCTCGATACCCGTCTGTCTGAATATACTTTACATCCTAAAGAAGATGAACAAACATTATAGCCAACAAGAAGCTGCTCACTTTCCGTCCATCTCTACATGTCTTTAAAAGTACAGTAAACCACTGTAAAACTGCCACAATTTTTTGTCTTTGCTATCATCATCTTTTATTCACTAAAGGGGCACTTCTCACAGTCAAGCTGTACACTTGCCACACCGCTGCTTGTAAAGCATTCTTTAGATAGCCTCTTACTTCTGAGGCACTGCTGTCAAGCAAGGACGTTCTCCCAAGAGCTGATAAACCATGGAGAGTGGAGGGTCTGCCACAAATGTCACATGCGTTCTGCCATGAGACAGAGCCCAAACACTGAAGACACTAGGAGTAGTAACTCACCAATTAATCAAATGGCCATAGAATAAAGAATTTTATGCAGGTGAAGTGCTCCTAAGAATTTCAGAGCCCTCTTGTACTTCACTAGCTCCCCCTACCTGACCCAAACATATAGGCTTTTTTTTAACATAAACCCACTGCCATCAAGTCGATTCTGACTCACAGTGACCCTACAGGACAGAGCAGAACTGCCCTACACAGTTCCAAGAAGCGTCTGGTGGATTTGAACTGTCGACTTTTTGGTTAGCTTTTTTACACAGCGGCACTGAAATTCCTTCTGCTTGCTTCATCCCCAGGTGCTTCAGTATTTTAGACAGAAATGCCTCCTAAGTCCCTACTAAGCCATGTTTACAGGGTCGCTATGAGTCAAATCAACTTGATGGCAATGGGTTTTTTTGGTTTTAAGTCATGTTTATTATCATAAAATATTTGGCTTAGACCATTAGATTTTTAACTATAAGGGGGTGGAGGGTGTTTCTTACCTGATTACCTTCTTTGAAGCTAAGTCCAAAGTCAATGAGTTTAAAACATTCATTCTCTGCACTCCACAATATGTTACGTGGTTTGAGGTCTGCATGGACATAACCCTCATGATGAAGAAAAGCAAGGGCTTCTAGAACATCTCTGGCACAATGCTGTATCATCCACATGGAACAACCCTGGTGACTGGAACATAAAAGCAATTCCGAAACACTGACATCCAGGAGTTCAAGCAACAGACAGCGTGAGGGCACATTTGGAGAGAAGTGGATTGTAAAGACTCCATATAAAGTCACTAGAAAAAGAAACAAATTATATTACTTTAAAATAATACTTGAAGTTATTATTAAAATAAATAACTCTGCAATGCAAATTTGGGAGAGTCTAGATAAGGATAACACTGGTGAGCAAACAAGCTTCCACTGTAATTTATTTTTCCCACAAATAAGATTTCTGGGCAATGGGATTATATTAATAAAAGAGATGATACAACCTTAAAAAGCTGATTACCATTAAGAGATTAAATATGGCGCAATGATTCCAATCGTGTTTCACTAAACACTGAACAGTGAAGCAGTGTCTTTCACCATATGCAGTGGAGATGCCAAGCAAAGATGATCAAAAGTAAAAATCCACATACTATGTAACTCTCTTAAGACATATATCGTAAGTATAAAAATCAAATTAAAAATTGGTTTTTTGATCCAAGATAGCAATTAACCTAAACATTAAAAGAAGAAATTTTTAAGAATTTTTAAAGAGATTAAGAATTTCCAGGTGGCATTTTAACTTAATCTTGCAGAGATTCAGCAAGTCTTTAGGCTCAAAAAATATCTTCCCTCTTAAATACCAGGGTTAAAGTGATACATCACTTGGCAAGCTAAGGCGGAAAAAAAAAAAAAAAAAATGCAGCGCCAGTGTTAGGAAATTCTTCTCCAGGATGATATAAAAAAGGTCACACTTCAGATTAAATATGGATTATGCTTGCCAGGAAGTAAAACATTATTTTACTAGTCAAAGCTATAACTAATTATAAGCTCTGTTTGGTGTAATGACAGTGAAGATGGTTTTCATGAATCAATCATCAGTGATCATTACATATCTTACATTTTGAATATCTGAGTCATGAAATAGTCTTACAAGAGCAAAATTACAGTGTTTCTAAATTTCATACTTTCCTAAGGACTGCTATATAATACTGAGTCATTTCTTCCAAGTCCACACTAAATACGTATCAGGTGATATCTCTGAAGGCTACTGGCATTGATGTCAAAAGTGCTGGAAATATTTCCCATTTTCCACTAGCACGCAAAGATTCAAACATTTCCATTCTAGAAATGACAATCTAGCAAAGATATGCCTCCTTTCACTACAGATAATTCTCTACGCCAATAATAATAATTATAAGTGCAGCTTTCTCTGATAAGGCCCGAAGCAAAGCAGTACTGAGCATCTACTACGTGACAGACACGGAGCAAAGGAGACCACCAACTCCACCGTGTCGCAGACACTAACAGAGCGAAAGAGGGATAGGAAAGGGGCCTGGGTTGGGTAATAATGGGAAGACCCGATCCACTTCCCCCGCCTGAAGGATGAAAGACGCAAAGCCAGGCTGAGAGAGGGAAGCTATGCTTGGACCGGGACGTGGGCAAGAAAAGAAGGGAGAGAGCAGCAATTACCGATGTTCCGGTGCCCCTGCAGCTGCTCCAGCGCCGCCCTCTCTTTGCGGAAACCATACTCCGCGGCTGAAGCCGCAGCCCCGGTGGTTCCGGGCGGCAAGAACTGCTTGAGGGCGCCAGGGGGTGAGCCGGGTGTGCCGCAGCAGCGCACCCGATACACCGACGCCGAGGAGCCGCTGCCCAGGCGGCTCTGTACCTGCCAAAGCCGCCCGAAGGCCTCCAGGAACCGCGGCGGCTCCGTGCCCCACGCGCAGCCGGACCCCGCCATCGTGTAGACTGAGGGCACTGACGCAGGAGCTGAGGCGACGCCCGGGGCAGGCCGGCAGGGCCCGCGGTCACATCCCCGCTCGCCGGACCAGCGGCTCCGCAGGGAGGGACCTGCAGCCGCCTCGCCACCTCCCGGAACCTCAGGCAGCCATGACACCGGAAGCCGTGCTGTGGCCGGGTCCCAGAGGCCGGAAATGGAGGAAGAGCTAATCCTACAGCCTGAAGGAGGCGGGCCCAGAGGGGCGGGGTCGAGTGTTGATTTGAAGAATTAGGTTTGGAGAAGAAGACGGAAAATAAACAGATGCTAGACTTTATTGAGTACCTACAATTCCAGACCCGATGCTAACCGCTTTCATATGCTTTACCTGAAAGGAAAACTGGTCCTCTTCCGTGTTGAGGCGCCTCACTTCGCCGTTAGGGATCCAGAAAAATACAACCCCTCCTGCGTTTCTCCTAGAAGGCTCCGAGGGAAATAGCCCAGTTATTAAAGGAGATGGCTTACCACCACCACCACTCCATGGTCACTACCCACTGCCATGGTCACTGGTAGTCATCATTCTGGTTACTTAGGCCCTTGTGCTCCTCGAAGTCCATCTTGTCTATGTGCCTTATCAAAAAGCATCCACTCTGGGCAATAAAAAAAAAAGCAATGGGATCATGTTATTGATTCAACAAATATATACTGAGTAACTAATGTAGCAAAGAAGAATCTCAAACCACAAACAAAGGTGTGCAGTAAGTGTAACCTTCATTGTTGTTAGTTGCCGTGGAGTCGCCTGTGACTGGTGGCAACCCCATGTATGACAGAACTCCAGGTGGCTTGGTCCTGTACCATCTTCATCCTCCTTGGTATGTTGAAGCTTATTGTTGAGGCCATTGTGTCAATCCATCCCATTGAGGGTTCCCCTCGCCTTTGCTGGCCCTTCACTTTACCGAACACGATGTCCTTCAGCTACAGCTACGGGTCCCTACTGATGACTTGTATAAAGTAAGTCAGTGGAAGTCTCGGACTATATTCTGTGATCCGTAGGGTTTTCATTGGCTAATTTTCGGCAGTAGACTAGGCCTTTCTTACCAGTCTGCGTAGTCTGGAAGTTCCTCTGAAATCTGTCCACCATGGATCACCCTGCTGATATTTGAAATACTGGTGGTATAGCTTCTAGCGTCATAGCAACACACAAGGCACCATAGTAGGACAAGCTGACAGATGGGTGGTGGAACTTTCTTTACTTTCCTGTAATTTAACCTTCTGTATTTCAAGTTTCATTCTGATGAGTTGCTGGAACTTAATTTCAAGCAATTTCCTCAACCTTCTGGGTTTTTTTAATCTAAGTTCCCAGGCAATTGGGGTAGTTTCATGTGGTGCAAAGTGGAGAAGGCAAGGAGCCATCAGCTTTGCAGTGTCATTGGCCATCATAGTGTCTTGTTGCTGCTGAGAGATGCCTTATTTGTGTCTGTATAAATCTTTCAGGGTCTGAAGTAGGGAGAGCTCTATGCACTCTCCTGCTATTTTTAATAGATATTTTCCCTATTCTGAAATCCATTCTAATTTTTTGAAGGCTTGGGTTTCTTGAATACAAAATCAAGTAAAGACTCAGAATCTTTTGTGATTTCACAGCCACATCTGTCATCTAAGGCAATAAGCACAGCCCTTGATCTGCTTGCATAAAAGTGGAGAAATTTGGGATTGGGGAGGGAAGTAGAGTACATAACTGTATCAGGTTTTGAATAGAGGGAACAGATGAAATAGAACTGAACTCTGGCCTCAAGGAGCTTAGAGTTGGTATAATGAATGTGACACACATATATATAATTATCATCAAAGATATAAAGGTAGAGATGCTCTAAAGAAGTGCAGGTAAAGTGCTATGGAATTCCGAGGAACTCTGAGGAGCTCACACTTTAGAAAACTCATCCTTTTAGAAAATGTGAGTAAAGACAAGTATATCGTTTCTGTCAGTCTTATTGAAATAGGGTGTATTATAACAAGAGAAAGAGTATAGGCTGAATTTAGAGTAGATTTAATACTCCATATGAAAAATAGCTGTTGTTATAATCCATTTCCTGGTTGACTATAAACCCTTTTCCCAAACACTAGAAATGGAAGTTATCAGTGTAAAAATATTTCTCAATAAAGCTTTACTTCTTTCCGATTTTCCAATTTGTTGTCTTATACCATGATGTCTTCTCATTACTCCACTTGTCAGCGAACAAAATAATGGAACTATGTGATAGAATTGATCCATATTCAGAAGTGACACTAAGAATAATTCAAAGCAGATATGCTTTGGAATTCCTTTGACGGGAGGCCTGGCCTATATTTTAATAGATGTGCTCTCGCAGATACAAACCTTCAGGTACAAAAGAACTGACTCTTCGTGGAAGCCAGCTTCCAAAATCACCCAAACTGAATAGGGCTGTCCAGAATAGGATACACTTTCTCCTCACTTACCAGCTCGTTATGCAGCATTTTGCATTTATGACAATAGTAGAAATCTACTATCCAGCTATTTCACTCATTAACAACGTATGTCTGACAGTAATGAATGCCGAGTTGCTGGCTTTGATGGTTAAGGTTATGTGTCAACTTAGCTTGGCCATGGTTCTCAGTGGTTTGGCAGTTATGCAATGCTGTAGTCATCCTTCATTTTGTCACCTCATGTGGTCATCCTCCATTTTCATATAACGCCAATTTCACATAATGACCTGGTCTTTGAGACTTAAGCGTGTCAATAATTTAGGAGAAGGTGTATTTTGAAAATGACATTTGTGACTTTCAAAGTCATAAAAAACATTGCAGTACCAGGAAGAAATAGATTCTGCCATAGGAATCCCCAGAGAACCTCAGATGACCAAAGTTTTCCACAACTGTTACAATGAGATACTTCTCAGGAGAGAAGAAAAGATGGATCAGAAAAGACACCGCAGCTTCCACCTTACTTCTCTTTGATCACTTGCTTTGGGGGAGGCCAGCCCTGTGGAGAAATCCATGTGGTGAGAGATTGAGACCTCCCTTCAATAGCCATGTGAGTGAGCCATCTTGGAAATGGATCCTCCAGCCTCAGTCAAACCTTCAGATGACTGCAGCTGTAGCTGAAATCTTGACTGCAACTTCATGAGAAACCCCTGAACTAGAACTACCCAGCTAAGCTACTTCTGAATTCAGTCATATGGCAATTGTGAGATAATGTTTATTCTTGTTTTAAGCTGCTAAATTTTGGAGTTATTTGTTATGTAGCAGTAAGTAACTATATATTTAATTGAATGTCTATAAAATATAAGTCTACTCCAGAATTGCCTCATAGATTAGCGGTATACATTTATATACTCTCATCAGTGAAAGAGAGTGAATCACTTACCGCTGTTGTTGTTAGGTGCCATCCAATTGGTTTCAACTCGTAGCAACCCTATGTACAGAAAAACGAAACACTGCCCAGTCCTGCGCCATCCTTACAACCATTGTTACGCTTGAGTTTGTTGTTGCAGCCACTTTGTCAATCCATCTCATTGAGTGTCTTCTTCTTTTTTGCTGACCCTTTATTTTACCAACTGTGATGTCTTTCTCCAAGGACTGGTCCCTCCTGATAACATGTCCAAGGCATGTGAGATGAAGTCTTGCCATCCTTGCTTCTCAGGGGCATTCTGGCTGTAGTTCTTTCAAGACAGATTTGTTTGTTCTTCTTGCAGTCCATGTTATATTCAATACCCTTCTCCAACACCATAATTCAAAGGCATCAATTCTTCTTTGGTCTTCCTTATTCATTGCCCAGCTTTCGCACGCACATGAGGAGACTGAAAATGCCATAGCTTGGGTCAGGCGAACCTTAGTCCTCAAAGTGACGTCTGTGTATTGGCCCCAGGTTGTTTTCTTCATCCTGGCAAGCTAGGCCCTGTTAGCCCAAAAGCCTTCTGGCACCAAACTCAATTTTTTTATACATCTAATTGTTTAAAAAATAGCCCAAACCAGCAGATTTTTAGCTACTTAGAGCCTGCCTGTTTTGTATTCTCTGCAAAACTGCATCTAACATCTGCTTGCCACAAAATAAAAAAATAAAAACCAAACCCATCGCGTTGGAGTTGATTCTGACTCATAGTGACCCTATAAAAATAGGTAAGATAAACTCTGTAGTAGTAAAAACCCAAGTTGCTGCTGCCCTTTGGAGCTCTCTGACCCAGAGATTCACCACTTTGCTGCTGAGGGCTGTCGCCTAGGCATGTATGTCCCCACACTCCCACCCTTGACCTCTTCCCCTTCTTGTGGCTCCCTCCACAGCTTGCCTCAAAAGGCCTCCTGCTGAAGGACCACCTCCTCTTACCAACTGGTCACACAAACACCCCAGTGAATAGCTTGTGCAACACTGCCCTCTCGTGGTCATCTTTTTCCTTGCTCAGTCTCGAACTCACTCTACCCATTTCCCAAACATCCCCTGTCCCCCTTAATGTACTTGTATTTTTCTCCACAGTGTTCTTATTTGACGTAGAATATACTTTTCTTATTGACTTTTTAAAATTATTTGCTTCCCCTCTCTAAAATGTAAGCTTGATGAGGGCAAGCCTGATTTTGGTCTATTCACTGCTATATTTCCAGTGCCTACAACAGTGTCACATATTAGGCACTTAATAAATATTTGTTAAATTATTTTCTATTTTCTCTTCAGAGACAGAAACTGAGGCTGCTGAAAGGAAGAGGAAATGACAACCAAGAGGGAAAAAATGGAGAAATCAGAGATGGAATTTATGTTCTAAAGAGGAAAGGAAAGAAGATTAGTAAAAGAACTAGGGGAGATCAGCCTTGAGAAGGGGAAAAACAAAACAAAACAGAGAAGGTGAGGCAAACAAAGTCCACCTGCCTTACAAGAATGGGTGCTTGGCCCATTGCTGGGGTCATGTGAGAACAAATAAGAGCCCCAAGGAAAGCTTCAGTCTGCTGATGGGTCAGGGTCAAGACCCGGGGCTTTATTTATTTCACTTCTTCCCACTGGGCTTTGACTGAGATGAGAATGTCCTCTAGGAGGGCGACTCATGTGGCAGGCCCTATAGCTCTAGGGTCGGGTGGCAGTGGAGTCTCCAACGGAGCTTCAGCCCCAAGAGAAGCCCTAGTAGCCCCTCCCCAAGAACACCAGTCTGTCCTTCCCTGTATTTAGGGCAGGCCTCAAGTGTGGGTCTGTTGCTGCAATGTGAACCATTCCATAGTTTAACTGGGGGACAAACAGTTTTTTAATATTTGTCTTCTCCTACACAAGTATTCTTTTTTCTTTGAAGCTCCATATTATGGGTTGGCTGCATTGCTGTTTCTCATACCAGGCAGAAACACCTGTATATCTGAAGGGAGGCCCCAGGCCCGTGGTTCACCCTGAATAGAGCCCTGGGAGTCTTAGGCAGGGAAGCCTTCAGCTGGGTTCTGCTAATCCTAGATCATGAATCCAGACTGTCTTGGATAGGGTTAGAGGGCACTTCCCTCCCCAACCCCCCAGCCCCCCCAAAAACTCCACTGCAGTCCATTTGATTCTGATTCACAGCAACTCTGTAGGACAAGGCTGTCTAAAACCTCACAGAAGCAGACTGCCACATCTTCCTTCCGCTGAGGGTCACTATGAATGGAAATTGATTTGATGACACACAACGACAACACAGGATCAAGAATGGGAAGGAAAAAAAGGAGGCAAAGGTGATGGGGTAAGAGGAGGCAGAAGGAAGGGAACTAGGAAGAACAGCCCATTCATTTCAATATCTTGCTTCCCCCCTTCCTCTACCAGTACCAGCTGACATTTACAGAAGCCACTTTCTCAGTAATGTTTGAATAACGTAGACTTCTCAGCCTCTCTAGTCTGTTCTCCATCTTGCAGTGGTAGTGTTAATAAACAGTGAAAAGATGATCAACAATGCCAAGAAAAATCAAAAGGCTTTGATAATCCAGAGACTGAGCTATCGTTTACATATACTCCTGAATTGTCTATAGATTCAAAAGTGTGTTTTTTCTTCTTGATCCTAAAATAAGGGAAATCACAGTGGAGACACATAAACTCAATAAGCCTTTGCCGTCGAGTCGATTCTGACTCATAGCGACCCTGTAGGACAGAGTAGAACTGCCCCACAGAGTTTCCAAGGAGCGCCTGGTGGATTCAAACTGCCAACCCTTTGGTTAACAGCCATAGCTCTTAAGCACTACACCGCCAGGGTTTCCATAAACTCAATAGATTATTTAGAATCATCTCTTGTCACTATTTTGGTTGGTAGCAGAAACTAACTCCTTAATTACTAATCTGCAGTAAGAGCTTCATATTCATATTTCAAATGCCAATGGTTTTTCCTCTGAAAATTTCAGACTTCACTGAAGAATGATTGTCCTGGTTCATACAGCCTGAGCAACTTCCTGTAGAAATACTTTTGTTTCATGGGTTCAAGTATTATAGTAAGTTACAGATCCTTTCTAACTTACTATGTCCCGGTATAATACAGGCACTATATAGTTTAACACTGTACCTGGGGATAGATTTTTATCTTATTTCTTGAGAGTGAAGGCAGAGCAATAGTTGGCAGTCTGTGTTTTGGGTTTGCTGGAGCTGTATTAGAACACAAAATTATTGATGGATTTTGGCAAAGAAGCCAAATTCATGTACCCTGGAAAAAGATATATTTGTATTCTACGTTCTCCACATCCCAATTCTAATGAAAAATAACAACAATTAAAGAAAAACAAATCTTTTTAATGCTATCAAACTGAGTGAAGGGCAAGGAAAACCCTCTCCTTTCCCCAGAAGAAAGCTTGCTCCTCTCTTACTAAGGCTTTCAACCCTCCCTCCACGTGGTGCAGGGCAATTCCAAGGTGAGGGTGGTGAGCACCAACAGAAGCACCTCAGCAGGACCCAGTGACTAAGGAGCAGAGCTTGGGTGGCAGGTGCTGGTGGAGTGGGAGGGACCGTTTTACATCACTGCTTGGGTGCTCTCTTCCTTAGCTCTAGAGGTGGTAGCTGCTTCCTGTATTTGCTATTTTTATTTTTCTTTGAGTCTTCTTTCACTCCTTTAGTTAACCATCTTTTGCTAGTTAATAATTCTTTATGTTGTTTCCCCTGCTCAAATTACTGTGGTTTCTGACTCCTGACTAATCAAACCAAAATCAAACCCAAACCGTTGCCGTGGAGTTAATTCCAACTCATAGCGACCCTACAGGACAGAGTAGAACTGCCCCACAGGATTTCCAAGGAGTGCCTGGTGGATTCAAACTGCCGACCTTTTGGTTAGCAGCTGAGCACTTAACCACTGCACCGCCAGGGCTCCTGACTAGACCCTAATAAGTGAGATAAGGAGAAGGAGGCTAACTGACTGTTGAGATCAGCTTTCTCAATCTTTTTACCCTGGAGAAATCCTCGAATAATTTTTAGATCTCAAGGAACCCTTTGCACTGAAATTAATCTACAGCTCATGTTATCAGTAAGCTGTGGCCAGTCATGGTTGGTGCTCTCTTTAGTAGAGAATGATGCTGTTCTGTGGGTCTGCTTACCTTGAGGGACTTAATAATGTGCTCTTTGTGCAGTTCTCCCTCCCCGCAAAGGATAGCAACTCTAATAAGCCCTTAGTGTAGACAGAGAAAACTTCAGTTTCTCCTGTGCTTAACTGTCCCGCTTGACTCTTTTACTTTATTAAGTAAATCTGAAGTCCTACCATAAATTCCTACCATACAAGATGCTAATAAGATATATTATGTCAAATAACGCATGCGAAAGAGTAGTTTTCTCCTCTATGTCGAACTTTAAGATTATGTTTTAGTCAACCCTTCTTGAAAAGAAACAGGTTGTTAAGCTTAGCTTTCTTAAAATTAATCTGTCTTCTTTTCACAAATTTAAAACATTTATAAGGCAGACACAATATTTGCCAGGTAAATAACTGACTCAAGCCAAATGGGATTTAATTTTCCAAAGGTAGACTTGATAAAATTAACTTAAATAAAAGTTATAAGTTGATTCTAATTGATGTTATTCACAACGTGGAATTTTATTAAGAGCATTCAAGATTTAAGCTATTAAAACCATAAGCTGAAACGATATGAATAAAAATCTAGTTTAGGCACAATTTTATATAAGATTTAATTTTTTTTTCTTCCTGAGTAACAAGATCAAACTTAAATACAAGCCCAGCATTTAAAATTATTATATACCTGCATTGGTTTCTTGTATAAAATGTGTTATTTTTGGAAACTAAATATAAAGAATGAAATTTACTTCTTTAATATGAAACCCTTACTTGGCTTTTTCTACACAAATATTCAGTTCTGGGTTGAACTTGAGATAAGCAGACGTGAATGTCTTTTTCAAATGAAACGAGACAATTTCTGTTCTGGCTCTTGATGCTTGCTATATAAGAAGAAAACATTCTTACTCATGTAAGTAGATGAAAGCTTCAGCAAAATGTTTTCTATTTCTTCTGTGAATGGCAGCATGCTCTTCTAGAGAAGTCCAGAACTTGTCTAGAGGAAGATCAGTAAATCTCATCACTCGTGTGTGATCAGACTGCAGCTCGCAAAGTCCTCTGACTTCTCTCAAAGCTAAGAGTGGAAGGTTCAGAGAAAGGGCCCGTCTGCAGTCATATACTTATATTGAAAGGGAGAGAAAATACTCTTCATTTTTGCTCTGAAGTTCTCTCATGCTGTTTTCAGAAAGTTGATTTCTTTCCACACTTTCAACCCCAAGCAGCAGTGGAAGCCGCTCAGAATTTCCTTTTGCAATATTTTTCCTTTTAAGTCCAAGGATCCTATCACTGGAGTCAAAACATTTTATCCAGGGCCTTACAGACACTTGCTCAATGGGCTCATGGGATGACAAATGTCTGCTAAGGAAGCTAGTTTCTGCATTCTTCATCTTCTAAGCACTCTACAAAACCTGGCCTCTGATTTTCTTTGAAGGAGTTCTGAAACTCCCCTTCCAGTTCCAACACCCTGGGGACAGCACTTCCTCTGAAAACCACCAGATAACTGTATGTGCCAGGAAGTTTCTGTGTTCTCCCTGCAGGTTTTCACACAGATTTGAACACATTCTTCAGTGGCCAAGTGTTTGTTTAATAAAATTAAGCATTTTCGTAGCATCATCCATAACATTTTTATTTTGTCTCCAAGAGTTGAAATGTACTGTACTTTTCTCTGAACAGAGCTGCCTGCAGTGACAACATCAGGGTTTTTTTTTTTTTTTTTTAAACAGAGGCAAAACATCTCATTAAGCCAGCAATTGATGGGGCACCATCAGTTATATTTGCCAAAACAGTGCCTCCAAGATAGGTCTTTTGTTTCTAGAAGCAAAGACAACCCACCCAGTTGCCATGCAGTCGATTCCAACTCAAAGCAACCCTGTGGGACAGAGTAGAACTGCCACATAGGGTTTCCAAGGAGCACCTGGTGGATTCAAACTGCCAACTTTTTGGTTAGCAACCGTAGCTTTTAACTACTATGCCACTAATATATCCTACTCTTTTCTTGTTTTGGAGCCCTGGTTAAGAGGTCAGCTGCTAATCAAAAGGTCTGCAGTTCGAATCCACCAGCAGCTCCTTGGGAACTCTATGGGGCAGTTCTATTCTGTCCTATAGGGTCGCTATGAGTCAGAATCAATGAGACAGCAGCAGGGTTGGTTTGGTTTGGTCTTGGTTTCTTGTTTCATCCAGGCTTTTGCAGCAGAAAACTTTTTTCTTCTTACAAATTCTAGAGCATGATATTTATTGCTAAAGCTTGTTGACTCATCAACCTGGATAAGGAAATTGCTAATGATTACTTTTTTCCACAAAATTTCTTCAGTGTCATGTGACGTGTCATCAATATGTTGATTTATCATACTGTGGAAGAGTAGAATATATTGCTCAGAAAAGGAAAAGTCACCCAGTTGATGGGAAACTAATACTGACAGCAAGTAAATCATAGCAAGTAAAATGCCCAGGTAGGGTCAGTGTATTAGTTTCCTCTGACTGCTGTAACAAAACTTAGCAACTTAAAACAACATTCATGTATTGAAGTTCTGGAGGCCAGAAGTCCTAGATGGGCTTCACTGGGCAAAAACCAAGGTGTTTCTTGGCAGAGCCACATCCCCTCTGACAGCTCTATGGGAGAATCAATTTTCTTGCCTTTTCTAGCTGCTATAGCTGCATTCCCCCAAGCATCGGTCAGTTTGTGGTACCATGGGGGCTTGTGTGACACTCTGGTGCTGGAAGGTATGCCACGGGTATTCAAATACCAGCAGGCTCACCCATGGAGGAGGTTTCAGTTGTGCTTCCAGACTAAGACAGACTAGGAAGAAGTACCTGGCAGTCTACTTCTGAAAAGAATTAGCCAGGGAAAACCTTACAAAAAGCAGCAGAACATTGTCTGCTATAGCACTGAAAGACAAGCTCCTCAGGTTGGTAAGCACTCAAAAGATGACTGGGGAAGAGCTGCCTCCTCAAAACAGAGTCGACCTTAAAGACATGGATGGAGTAGTTTTCAGAACCTTCATTTGCTGATGTGGCATGACTCGAAATTAGAAGAAACAGCTCCAAATATCCAGTAACAATCGGAACCTGGACTATCTAGGAAAATTGGAAATTGTCAAAATGAAATGGAATTTATAAACATTGATATCTAGGAATTGGTGAGCTGAAATGGACTGCTATGGACCACTTTGAGTCAGACAATCTTATGGTCTACTATGCTGGGAACGACAACTTGAAGAGGAATGGTGTTGCATTCACCATCAAAAAGAATATTTCAAGATCTATCCTGAAGTACAACCCTGTCAGTGAGAGACCAATACCCATACATCTACAAGGAAGATTGGTTAATATGACTATTATTCAAATTGACGCACCAACCACTAAGAAGAAACGGAAGATTTTTACCAACTCCTGCAGTCTGAAATTGATCGAACATGCAGTCAGGATGCATTAATAATTACTGATGATTGGAATGCGAAAGTTGGAAACAAAGAAGAATCGGTAGTTGGAAAATATGGCCTTGGTGATAGAAGCAATGCCAGAGGTCACATGATAGAATTTTGCAAGACCAACAACTTCTTCATTGCAAATACCTTTTTTCACCAACACGAATGGCAACTATACATGTGGACCTTGCCAGGTGGAATACACAGGAATCAAATCTACTAAATCCATGGGAAGAGATGATGGAAACGCTCAATATCATCAGTCAGAGCAAGGCCGGGGCCAACTGCAGAACAGATCATCAATTGCTCATATGCACATTCAAGTTGAAACTGAAGAAAATTAAAGCAAGTTCACAAGAGCCAAAGTACAACCTTGAGTATATCCCACCTGAATTTAGAGACCATCTCAAGAATAGATTTGACACATTGAACACTAATGACAGAAGACCAGACGAGTTGTGGAATGCCATCAAGGACATCATACTTGAAGAAAGCAAGAAGTCATTAAATAGGAAAGAAAGAAAAGACCAAAATGGATGTCAGAAGAGACTCTGAAACTAGCTCTTGAACGTCAAGTAGCTAATGTGAAAGGAAGAAATGATGAAGTGCAAGAGTTGAGCAGAAGATTTCAAAGGGCGACTGACGAAGGCAAAATAAAGTATTATAATGACATGTACAAAGAACTGGAGATGGAAAACCAAAAGGGAAGAACATGCTCAGCATTCCTCAAGCTGAAAGAACTGAAGAAAAATTGAAGCTTCGAGTTGCAATATTGAAATATTCTATGGGGAAAATACTAAACAACTCAGAAAACATTAAAAGAAGATGGAAGGAACATACAGAGTCACTATAACAAAAATAATTGGTCGACATTCAACCATTTCAGGAAGTATCATATGAGCTGGAAACAATGGTACTAAAGGAAGAAGTCCAAGCTGCACTCGAGGCGTTGGTGAAAAACAAGGCTCCAGGAATTGATAGAATACGAATTGAGATGTTTCAACAAACGGATGCAGCACTGGAAGTGTTCACTTGTCTACGCCAACAAATTTGGAAGACAACTGCCTGGCCAACTGACTGGAAGAGATCCATATTTATGCCCATTCCAAAGAAAGGTGATCCAACTGAATGCAGAAATTATCAAACAATATCATTAATATCACACACAAGTAAAATTTTGCTAAAGATCATTCAAAAACGGCTGCAGCAGCATATCTATAGGGAAACGCCGGAAATTCAAGCCAGATACAGAAGAGGACATGGAACTAGGGATAACGTTGCTGATGTCAGATGGATCCTAGCTAAAAACAGAGAATACCAGGAAGATATTTACCTGTGTTTTATTGACTATACGAAGACATTTGTCTGTGTGCATCATAACAAATTATGGATAAAATTGCGGAGAATGGAAATTCCAGAACACTTAATTGTGCTCATGAAGAACCTGTATGTAGATCAAGAGGCAGTTGTTCAAACAGAACAGGAGGATACTGCGTGCTTTAAAGTCAGCAAAGATGTGCATCAGGGTTATATTCTTTCACCATACCTATTCAATCTGTATGCTGAGCAAATAACCCAAGAAACTGGACTCTATGACGAAGAACAGGGCATCAAGATTGGAGGAAGACTCATTAACAACCTGCCTTATGCAGATGACACAACCTTGCTTGCTGAAAGTGGCACTTACTGATGAAGATCAAAGACCACAGCCTTCAATATGAATTACACCTCAACATAAAGAAAACAAAAATCCCCACAACTGTATCAATAAGCAAGATAATGATAAATGAAGAAAAGATTGAAATTGTCAAGGATTTCGTTTTACTTGGATCCACAATCAATACCCATGGAAGCTGCAGTCAAGAGATCAAAAGACACATCGCATTGGGCAAATCTGCTGCAAAAGAACTCTCTATAGTGTTGAAAAGCAAAGATGTTGCCTTGAAGACTAAGGTGCACCTGACCCAAGCCATGGTGTTTTCAATCACCTCATATGCAAGTGAAAGGTGGACGATGAATAAGGAAGACCAAAGAATTGAAGACTTTGAACTGTGGTGTTGGAGAAGAATATTGAATACACCACGGACTGCCAAAAGAATGCACAAATCTGTCTTGGAAGAAGTACAACCAGTGTGCTCCTTAGAAGCAAGGATGGCGAGACTGCATCTCATATACTTCGGACATGTTGTCAGGAGGGATCTGTCCCTGGAGAACGACATCATGCTTGGTAAAGTAGAGGGTCAGAGAAAAAGAGGAAGACACTCAATGAGATGGACTGACACAGTGGATGCAACAATGGGCTTAAGCATAATGATCATGAGGATGGCGCAGGACCAGGCAGTGCTTCGTTCTGTTGTACATAGGGTCGTTATGAGTTAGAACTGACTCGATGGCACCTAACAACAACAACATAGCTGTATTTTTTTCTTGTGGCTCCTTCCTCCATGTTTAAGACTGACAGAGCAGAATCTTCAGATCTGTGCTCTGTCTTTACATCTCTTTCTCCTCTGTATCATCTCCCTCTATCTCTCTGTTATAAGGACAGAATCCTTAACTAAATTATACCTGAAAAGACTCTTTTTCCAAATAAGGTAACATTCACAATTTCCAGGGATTAAAACATGAAAGTCATTGCCAGCCCACCACAGTGGACTAGGACAGCTTGAATTACCAGCCTACTAAAAACCCACTGATAATCAGCTTTCATTATAAAGATGGACTTCTTTTATGTCCCTAGTGGAGCCCTGGCAGCACAGTGGTTAAGAGCTCAGCTGCAAAACAAAAGGTTGGCAGTTTGAATCCACCAGCCGCTCCTTGGAAACCCTGTGGGGCAGCTCTACTCTGTCCAGTAGGGTTGCTATGAGTCAGAATCGACTCGATGGCAACGGGTTTTGTTTTGTTTTGGTTTTTTATTGCATGAGTGCAGTGAATCACTTAGAAGATTGTACCATTCTATCACAAGCATTAGCAGAATTTTCTATAGACCCAGACTTAGAATCTTTCTCTTCCATCTCACACCTTGTCATGGATTGAATTGTGTCCCCCCAAAATATGTGTCAACTTGGTTAGGCCATGATTCCCAGTATTGTGTAATTGTCCACCATTTTGTCATCTGATGTGACTTTCCTATGTATTGTAAATCCTACCTCCTTGATATTAATGAGGTGGGATTAGAGACAGTTATGTTAATGAGGCAGGACTCAATCTACAAGATTATGTTGTGTCTTAAGTCAATTTCCTCTGAGATATAAAAGAGAGAAGTGAACAGAGAGACATGGGGACCTGATACCATCAAGAAACAAGAGCCAGGAGAATAGCACGTCCTTTGGACCCAGAGCCCCTGCGCTGAGAAGCTCCTTGATCAGGGAAGATTGATGACAAGGATCTTCCTCCAGAGCTGATGGAGAGAGAACGTCTTCTCCTGAAGCTGGCACAATGAATTCAGACTTCTAGCCTCCTAGATTGTGAAAGAATAAATTTCTCTGTGTTAAAGCCATCCACTTGTGGTATTTGTGTTATAGCAGCATTATGACTAAGACACACCTCATTTTTTTTCCAGCCGTTGAAGTAAGTTTAATAGACCACCATAAACCAATGAATAAAGAAATGCAAGTACCGTTTCACGCATAAGATCATCTTATTTTTAAAAATAGATGTTCTGAAATTTTCAGACCAAAAGACAAGGTTTCATTGTACACATAAAGGGCAGCACGAAGTCTTTGCAGCCCCTTCTAGCATCACACAGTGCTTCGCAAAGATGATCATGACACTCTGAGGGCAAGGTATTGTGTATCACTCTTTCCACAAACAGATGGAGAAACCGAAGCATGAAGAGGTGGAGCGAAGTCACCAAAGGAGCAGGAGATGGACTGGCTCCTGGTTTCTTGCTCCAAATCCTGCTCTACTTTATCTCTCTTATAAACAGCCATCAATAACTTCATCTCCAGGTCACACGCTGTAAACTAGGCCCCGGGATGAGCAAAGCATTGGTGTGCAAATGGGACCTTCACTGTTCTGGGGTAGAATGCTGGATCCTGTAACACACCTCATCTTTAAAAAAATTGTTACATGGCCCATCAGACACATTGATAAGACCCAATCACTTAAAACATAATATAAAACAGGAAAGCATAATAAATAACTAAATTAGAAAATTGCAAGAAATATAAGAACTTCACAGTACAATTTACTTCCAACCTAAATAATTCACACTCTGCAATGTTTACAACAGCAAAGCTGCAGGGAGGAGCTGAGTCATGGCACATAAAAATTCCTTCTTTAGGATGAAAATGTCTCTCTGATTTTCTATTGCACCAGTAAAGTTTGTTTGCTTCCATTACAGGAGCTGGTAGCTTGTAAGGGGAGGTCGGGGGAGGTAATTTGGAAGGGAGAAGCTGACTTCATCGGCCTATATCTTCCCTTGTGCAATGCCAAAAAACCAAACCAAACCTGTTGCCTTCAAGCCGATCCTAACTCTTAGTGACCCTATAGGACAGAGTAGAACTGCCCCATAGGGTTTCCAAGGAGCAACTGGTAGATTCAAACTGCCAACCTTTTGGTTAACGGCCTACCTCTTAACCACTGCACCACCAGGGCTCCTTGTGCCACACCGAGCTCACCAGTTATCACATCAAAAGCTGAGAATGAGCCAATTAAATAAACATGATCCTACTGTGCTCCACCATGTGGGGCTGATAGGCCTCTTAACAAAATTGCTAACAGAGCTATTGGCTCCATTGTCCACCACTGGGAGAACGAGCTTTGGACAGTGCCAACATTAAAAAATTATGGGTTTTGTTTTCCAACCTGACTTCTTGCTGAACCCACAATGTTAGGGTTCCAGTGAACCCTGATTTTAAAACCCTGATTTAGATATATGTGACCACAACAGCAAAGAAAGCCAAGAACAATTTTTCCCCTTTCCTTTGAATTGCTTATGTGTCCCAGGCACTGCACTAAGTCCTTACACATGTAAACTAATTTAATCTTCACAACCACCTCATACAGAAGATATACTATTATTGTCTTCATTTACAGATGTGGAAACTGAGGCACAAAGAATCTAAGTAACTAGCCTAGGCTTGCACAGCTAGCTGACACTGGGTTCTGGTAACCCTATTTCCTTCTCTCGCCCCTTCACCCCTGCCATTGCTAGTTTCTGGGTGCCTTACATTCATACCTTGCTCATACCTCTGTAAATGATCCCTTCATTAAAGGCTGGTAATTTGAATCTGAAGCCGTCGACTAATAGGTTCTTGTCAAGCAGACTAGTGAATTGAAGTCAGCCAGATGCAGAGTTGGAAGAACAGAAAGGTTTATTCACAGTTTGCAAACTGGGAGACAGGCAGCTCCCCAAACCAGGGCAAATTTGCTCCTTTTATAGGGAGTGACATACATACGCATGAGCAGTGACGGGGGAGGGGGTCTTTAGTCTTTTGATGTGTGGGCAGTCTGCATAATTTTAGTGAATGGGTTTTTGTGCACAACTCTAAAATACTGCGCACGGCCCTAAAAAAATGGCAACAGCTTGCTACTGCCACCCCAGGGAGGTCAGACAGCGGGTAGGTTCAGAGTCAGTGCGCCTGCTTCTCAGCTTGGCTTCCTGCCAGGAGAAGAGAAGAAACCTGAGGATTCGACCAATTGTAGTGAAATGCTGTAAAATTTGTAACAAAAATGTAGCAAGAGTAGGCTTTTCTGAAAAACAACTATTATGGGACGGTTAATAACCCTTTCATAAATGCCTGCTTCAAATCTTCTGGGGTGAATTCTGTTTCCTCCCAGGACCCTAACCAATAAACAGTGTCAATAGTCATGTGACCTCATTCCAAATTTATAGCTTCATATTAAGTCCCTTGTCACTCTCCTCTATGTGGTATTTGAACTAATGATAAACTAATTTATTCCAGGTTATGAGTGATCAAACCCCTTCACCCTTCTGGAGATTTAAACATCAGTCTCGAACAAGTAAATTACGTGAGGGAGATTTTTTTTTTAAGTAAAATAATAAATTAAAATATAACATATGGAGAAATTGTCCAAGTCACAGATATGTAGCTGGATGAATTCTCACAAAGTGAACACACTCATGTAAGTGTCACCCAGATCAGGGAAACATTTTCAAACTGAGTTTGTTTTGTAGAGCCGTGTATAGTCTTCCATCCCCGACACATAGCCAGGCTCCGCATCATTCCACTTTGCTTGTCCCTGAGTTAGATAGAATCTTCCTTGTGACTCCTTCTGCCGGACGTTTTCCATATGTGACAGTTTACAGCCCTGGGAGCCAACAGGCAGGAGTAAGGGGTGGGATTGTCTTGGAGAATTTTTTTTTTTTCCTTCTAAATCAGAATATCTGTAAGTTTTTCTCTGGTTAAGGTGTACTTCATAGCAGCCCCTACCCTGAAGCGGAATCATCGGGTCTTCAACTCCTTTGCTGTTATAAGCTCTGTAAAGAGAGGGCTTCTGGTTAGCAAGAAAATAATAATCACATCTACCATTTTAACAGGGCCTCTTTCCTGTCAGGTGCTTTCTGAATGCCATTTCATTTGATCATCATCAACCCTCCTTGATAAACATGTCCTATTATTCCCATTTTACAGACAAGGGAAACTGAGGCTCAGAGTAGTTACCTAATATGTCGAAAGTTACAACACTGGTACGAGTGTATTCAAAAGCCTATGCTTTTTCTCCTGAATGTTTCAAATCATCTCATAGTCCCTCATTCAGGTAATAAGACACTGGTTTGTCATATGATGGAGCCCTGATGACATAGTGGTTAAGAGCTATGGCTGCTAACCAAAGATGGGCCGTTCGAATCTACCAGCCGCTCCTTCCAAACCCTATGGGGCAGCTCTACTGTGTCCTGTAGGGTCGTTACGAGTCGGAATCAACTTGACAGCAATGGGTTTTTTGGGGGAGTTTGTCATACGATAGGAGAAGATGCTCGCCATGACACCAGAAAGACTAGTTAGAGGAAGACAAGTGACTGGTTTCTCTCCGTACAAGAGATATGGACAACCAGGATTTAAGATATTTTAGTTTCATTCCTGCATTGAGTCTGCCACATTGTTCGTTTTTACCAGCTCCAGTGAAGTGTAGAAAAACTACTTCCTTTAAGCCCCCAGACCCTTTCTTGTTTTAAATATAATTGTCTTAAATATTTCTTTTGTATACATTGAGAGCCACGTGAAATAGTGCTATAATTTTTCTTCAACCATCACACAATTTGGAAGGCTCAAAAGAAGGTATATCTACCACATTTATGGACTTTTACCATATTCTCCCCTCTTTTCTTCTCCATGTTCCTAGATTCTGTTTTATCATTTCCATTCTGTTAAGAGAACTTCCTTTAGCCATTCTTTTAGATAGGTCTTCCGGTGACAAAATATCTTAGTTTTCCTTTATCTGAGAATGCCTTGATTTCTCCTTCATTCCTGAAGTTATTTTCACTGGCTATAAGACCCTAGATTGACAATTCTTTTCTTTCAGCACTTAAAAAAAATGTCATGCCACTTCCCTCTGACCTCCATGGTTTCTGATGAGAAATCTGCTGTTGTTTGAATTCTTTTTCCCCCTATAAATAATGTGTCATTTCTCTCTGGCTGCTTTTAAGATGTTGTCTTTAGTTTTCCAGAAATTTGACTATGTTATGTTTTTGTGTGGATTTCTTCTGGGTAATCCTGTTTAGAGTTCATTTAGCTTCTTGAATCTGTAGATTTATGTCTTTTGCCAAATTTGGGGACATTTCTGCCGTTATTTCTTGAATACTTTTTCAAGTATATGCTCCTTCAGGGACTCAAATAACACAAACGTTAAGTATTTTGTTAGAGCTCCCCATGTACCTAAGTCTCTGCTCTTTTTTTTTTTTTCCAGTCTATTTTCTCTCTGTTGTTGAGATTGCACAGTTTGTATTGTTCTGTCTTCAGTTTCAATGATTCTATCCTCTGGTCTCTCCGTTCTGTGGTTGAGTACATTCATCAGGTTTTTATTTTTATTATTGTATCTTTTCAGCTCTAAAATTTCCTTTCGATTCTCCTTTATGTCTTCCATTTCTTTGCTTAGACTCTATTTCTTTGCTGAGACTGCTATATTTTCATTTGTATCAAGTATGTTTGCAATTGTTTCTTGAAACATTTTTGTAATAGCCCCTCTAAAATTCTTGTGAGGTAATTCTAATATCTCTGTCATCTTGTCGTTTGCTGATCATCTTTTCTCGCTGCTTGAGATCTTTCTGGTTTTTGGCATGACAAGTGATTTTCAATTGAAATCTGTACATTTTGGGTATTAAGTTAGACTCTAGACCTTATTTAAATCTTATGTTTTAGCTGGCTTCCTTTCACACTGCTTCAATGGGTGAAGGAGAGATGCTGTTTCACTGCTGCCAGATAGGGCTGGGAGTCCAGGTTCCCCATCAACATCTGTTGATCCCCAGGAGGTAGACAACCTTCTTGTTATTGTTGGGTGGGAATGGGAGTTCAGGCTTCCACTAGTCCTTCACTGATATCACCCCAGCTAGAGGAGAGGGATGCCTTATTGTTGCTGTCCACATGGTCTTCACTGATGCTGCAGTGAGTCCGGGACTTCATTACTGGCTGGCAGGGATGAATGTTCTGGCTCCCTAATTATCTTTTTCTGACACCATTCCAGCAGAGGGAGGGAGAAGGAGTTGGGTGACTCGTTACAAACCAAAAAAGTTGGGAATCTAGCCTCCCTACCTCCACATCAGCCTTTGCTGACCTGGGTAGAGGTGGGTGTCTTAGTTATCTAGTGCTGCTATAATAGAAATACCACAAGTGGATGGCTTTAACAAACATAAATTTATTCTCTCACAGTTTAGGAGGCTAGAAGTTCAAATTCAGGGCACCAGCCCCGAGGGAAAGCTTTCTCCCTCTGTTGGTACTTGTTATCAATCTTCCCCTGGTCTAGGAGCTCCTCAGCACAGGGAACCCAGGTCCAAAGTATGCACTCCACTGCAGGTGCTTCTTTCTTGGTGGCATGAGGTCCCTCTCTCCCTCTGCTCACTTCTCTCTCCTTTTATCTCTTGTAAGAAAGAAGGTAATGCAGGCCACACCTCAGGGAAACTCCACTTATAGGGATAAGGGCTGTGACCTGAGTAAGGGTGTTGCATCCCACCCTAATCCTCTTCCACATAACCTAATCTTGCCTTGTTACCCAAAGCAGAGATTAGTATTTACAAAACATAGGAAGATAATATCAGATCACAAAATGAAGGACAACCACAAGATACTGGTAATTATGGCCTAGCTAAGTTGACATATATTTTGGGGGGACACAATTCCATCCATGACAGTAGGGACCAGTTTTTTTCTGTGGCATTTGACTGGAGTAGAGTTGTTATTGTCTACGAGTGTTCTATCTTCATAGGCTGCCTCTTTCCTGGTCCTTTAACTAAAGATAGCAGAGTTTTCTTTTCTTTCTTTTTTTTTTGTCTGTGCTTGTTGATGTTTCTACATTGCTGGTGTCTCAAGTATCCAGTCTGAAATATATAAGCAAAGAGAAAACTCGGGTGTTATGGGTTGAATTGCGTCCCCCCACCCCCGCCACCAAAAATGTGTGTCAACTTGACTAGGCCATGATTCGCAGTATTGTGTGGTTGCCCTCTGTTTTGTGATCTGTTGTAATTTTCCTATGCATTATAAATCCTAATCTCTATGATGTTAATGAGGCCAGATTAGAAGCAATTGTGCTAAAGATGCAGGACTCAATCTACAGGATTAGGTTGTATTTTGAGTCAATATCTTTTGAGATATAAAAGGGAAAGGCAAGCAGAAAGGAGAGGGAACTTATATCACCATGAAATTAGTGCTGGGTGAGATGTATGTCCTTTGGACTGGGGGTGCCTGCACTGAGACGTTCCTAGACCAAGGGAAGATTGATGACAGGGACTTTCCCTAGAACCAACAGAGAGAGAAAGCATTCCCCAGGAGCTGGCAGCCTGATTTTAGACTTCTAGCCTCCTAGACTGCGAGAGAATAAATTTCTGTTTATTAAAGCCATCCGCTTGGAGCATTTCTGTTATAGCACCACTAGGTAACATTTAGTGATGTTATAGCATCACTAAAACACCAGGGAATTCACTACCATGTCGCTTGAATCTCGGAGTCCCTAGCTGGTCTGCTTTCTTTGTTCCACCTTTCAGAGTCTTCTTACGTTTATCTTATACAAAATGTACAGGAGTTTTAGTTGTATTTAGCAGGAAGAATAGGGAAACGTACATCTATTCCATCTTTCTAGAAACAGAAGTCCGAGCTCGTTTTTAAGGGCATTAAATTTGAAATGATAGGGCCACCCATAGTTTAATATCTGTTATGGATTGAATTGTGTCCCCAGAAAATGTGCTGTAAACTCTAACCTCTATGCCTGTGTAAATAAATAATTTCCTTTGTAAGGATCAGCACAAAGTTGGTTCCTATGAGGCAGAGGTTAAAGATGTCCAAATGTCCAACTTTTCCAACCTGCTGTACCGCTCCATCATCTCTAACATCAACTACTCCCCCTCCCATCAGTACTCTCCCTCTTGTCTTTGGGCTCTGCAATTTACTGCAACATCTCACAGAACTGGCAAATCATATCAAGGAGATGACTCACGCAGCTGTGGAGGTTGGCAAGTCCCAGATCTGTGGGTCAGGAGTAAGCTCCTCCTGCCCCACATGGCTGCAGGGGCTGACAAACTCAAACTGGCAGTTCAGACCACATGCTGCTGGCTCACAAGGCTGTGGGAGCTGGTGAGTCAGGTCGGACAATAGACCACTATCCCGTGGAAATGTGGAAGCCAGGGAATCTCAGAATCGACAGGTCAGACAGCAGGGCTCTGGCTCAGGTCCCAAGAACTGGAGGTTAAAAAATCATGAACCAGATGTGGGATCCAGATGCACAGAGAGATAGTCCCACTAGGGTACCCACATATATATCTTGGATGCAGACCACACCCCAGGGAGGGGCATAACTTGAGAAAGGGTAGGACTAGAATCACACCCTCCTCCAAGGCTGTGACCCAACACATACCCCACACCATCCTGCCTCATCAACAGGTAGAGGTCAGGTTCCACAACACATAAAATGGTGGACAACCACACAATACTGAGAAACGTGGCCTAGCCAAGTTGATATATAACCCCAATCCTCACAGGTTCCATATGCTTTATTTGCATAGTCCCGCCCAATCGTTGTGTGTGAGTCACAAAGACCATGGCTAGAAGGACCACACTGAGTAATTCATTGCACCATAAGCCACCCCCAGCTCTTCTAGCCATTGACCTTTCGTACTTGAAGGATCAACTTCCCCTTCTCAATCATTTTACCAGTCCAAAACAGTCATTAACAATTAGTCATTTAGTAGGGCAAAAAAGTTCTAAGGTGAGATTACTCAGGTACCAGGCATTCAAGTCTGATTTGGTCAAGCTGTCCAACTGTTCATCTTGTGGTCACCCTTTCTGGCCTCTGACAAAATTCAACCGAGAGATTATTCTCTTGCATTAAGTCTTGCTCAAGTTATCAGCATAATGTTAGATTTCCCCTGCTGCGTAATCCGTTTATTTATTTCTTTACCTTCAGCTATTATTTCTCCTTCCTTCTATTTGCCATTTATCTTTACCCAAACTTTCCCACCTTGGGAAGGGACATCAGGTACAGTGGCTGTGCTAGTCCAGATTGCTGGTAGCAAGATCAGTCTCGCAAGTGCTTCTCACTCAGTCCACTCCCATCCATGTTGGGTAGCGTTACATAGGTGCAACAGTAGTGGGCTGTCTTGCCCACTAGGCAATACAACAGTATTCACTCTCAACCCCAATTTTGCCAGATGAGGGGAAGGTACAAACCATCCCATCAGGCCCTTGGAAATTCTGGCATACATGTTTGGGTGTATAGTTACAGTCTCTTGGTTAGGGATCACTCCTGCTTCCAGCACCTATAGCTGCATCCCTGGTCCTGGGACCACAGAATCCAGCAGGAAAAAAATTGTAGAAGGTAAGAACAGGTCGGCTCAATGAGCTGAACTGCATGCTGTCTTCCTAGCTGTGATAGAAGAATTGCACAATGGTGAAAGCCCGTATATTTGGATTTTTACTGAGCAGCAATTTTAGGTGAGGTAGGGAAGAACTGCACAGTGACATTAGCATCCTCCCCCACCCCCTTTTCCCCAGATCCCCCAGAGAAGTGTACAAATATGTCCAGTGGTGATCCTCCCTTTGTCCCCCTCATGTTGAGTGTGAGAACACACACATGAAGGTGTGTGAGCCAGCCCTTCATGCCTTTACCTCCCTCTGTTTTAGATAACTAATGGTTCAATTGCCCATTCCAATTCTCTATCAAACCATTACTCTGAGGGTGGTATGTAACATAGCATGTCCACTTAATACGATATTTTTTGGCCCATTGCTACACCCTGTCGGCTGTAAAGTGTGTTCCGTGGTCTGATGAACTATAACTCAATGGCCCAAATTGTTACAGTATCTTTTGTTCCAATCCCTTAACGGTGTTTTTGGCATTTGTAGCTGTCACGGGATATGCAAAGCTCAGTCCAGAGTAAGTATCTATTCTTGTGAGGACCCATTTGTAGCCACCTGGTGCCACTGGTGTCATTGGTCCAATATAATCAACTTGCCAGCTATGTGCAAGGCCTTCCCTGCCGGGGAATCTCTCCCATAGCCATCTTCAACTTCTGTCTTTCTTGCTGGCAGACAGAGCAGTCTTTATTGGCATTTTGTGCCTCAGGGTGTGCAAGGGGGATGTGTCTAGATTCAGCCCATCCCTGCATTGCTTCAGCACCCCCATGTCTGCTCATTTCATGGACGCAATTGGCCACCTCAAATGAGAATACCAACAGGTCTACTTGCTGATTCCAAGCGTCTTCCAGTCCAGTGGAAGAGGGTTTTTCCAATGGGCACCAACACATACCACTCTAATATGCCCTCTAAATTACCAGAGTACTTTCTAAAGGTCCATGCCACACATGAGTGTCTCCATAGTCCAATTTTCCATCACCCACTTGCCTGACCATATAGCTAGGCCATTGGCTCTGCCCATGACTCAGTAAAAATCCAAATATACGGGCTTTCACCATCGTGCAATTCTTCCATCACTGCTAGGAAGACAGCATGCAGTTCAGCTTATTGAGCTGACCTGTTCTTACCTTCTACAATCAGAGTATTTCCATCTGCTGGTCTTAATGCAGCAGATTTCCACATCACATGTTGCCCATATACCCTGGAACTGCCATCTGTGAACCAAGCAGCCTTCTTCTGGTCAGCAGAAAGTTGTTCACAGGGCACTGTTCATGTAGCAGTGGGCTCTGGCAGCTTCTCAGGTGGTTCCAGGGTAGGATCTATGGGAAAAGAGGCTACCAGCTTGTGGATAAGGTGGGCGCCTTCCTGCATTTCCTCAGTAGCTTGTTCTTGTATGAACAATTTCCATTTTATTATGGATCTATTTTGAGCACTGCCTTCCTTATTAGAGTATTTCTCTGACATCACCCAAGACATGATGGGTATTTTGGGTCTCACGTTGATTTTATGTCCTTCTGTCTTTTAGGCAGTCTCAATTAACACCCAATAGCAGGCGAGTAATTGCCTTTCAAATGGTGTGTATTCTGCTGTAGCATCTGGAAACTTTCTGGTCCAGAATCCCAGTGGGCACCCTAGGGCAGCATTCTCAGGTTTTTGCCATAAGTCCCAGTATGCACAACCGGATGTTAGAGATACCTCCAAAATCATGGCTGAATGTATCATAGAGGCCTGAAGGCAGGGAGAGTTAGTCTGCTTTCTGTAATTCAGACAAAGCCTGCTGTTGCTCTGGCCTCCATTTGAATGCAATTTTTTTCCAAGTGCTTTTATGGATGGAGGCCTGTGAGCCAGGAGAAGCCTCCAGTCTGATCAGACTTGGGATCTTCCGGTCTCTACAACCGCAAGAGCCATTTCCTTGATAGATATCGCTATATTTATTATTATTATAATGTATAAATAAATATATATTTTACTGCTTTTGCTTCTCTAGAGAACCCAGCCTAAGACACCCTGAAACTATTGCCCTGAGATAATCTTTAAACTTTAGACCAAAAATATCCCTGAGGTCTTCTTAAAACCACGCAATAGTTTAGCTTACCTAAAGAAAGTCTGCCTTGAGCATTATGCTCTTTTAAGATCTATCTATCTGGGTTCAAACTGACAACCCACCCAGACTGGAAATGACAACAACACCTTGAAAGATTAGATAAAAACCTCAGGGAGCAGTGAGTTTATGTTAGTGGGGGAGGAACAACTCAGAAAAGGAGGGTGAGAATGGTTGTACAACTTGAAGAATGTAATCAGTGTCACTGAATTGTACGGGTAGAACTGTTGAATTGGTGTCTGCTTTGCTGTGCCTGTTCTCAACAACAGAAATAAAATGTTATAAAAGCAAACAAAACAAAATAAAAAACAGTTAAACACAAGCTGGATTGTAAAGCGTTAAAGAGGGAAAGGGTATGATGAAATGGGTGTGGTGGGTGTGGATGCTGTGTTTGTGAGACTGTTCCTTCTCATTTCAGGCAATTTTAGAGTTAACACCTACGACTAAAACATATATTTCCAGCACTGCTTAAAGGCAACTTTTCATAATGCGTAGTGAGATTAGGTGATGAGATATAGACGTGTTTTGTTTCCTGAGTTTTTTTCTGGGAACATAACTCTTCATAGTGAATATCAGAAACCTGCAAATCTATGTCCCTGTTGTTCTCAGGAAGATCACCCACATTTTTAAACTGTCAGGATCATTCATTCATTCACTCATTCCACGAATAATTCTGGTGTGTCCTCTATGTATCAGGCACTGTTCTAGGTACTTAGGATATATCAGTGAACAAAACAGATAAAGATATGTGACTTTATTCAGCGTATAGCCTACCCAGAGGAGTTGAACAACAACAATAAACATAATAAATTAACAGATTATATAGTATATGAGAAGGTTTTAAGTGCAATGAAAAAAAAAAAAAGAAGAGTAAGAGGAGCCCAGGGTACATGGAGGTAGGGAAGAAGGAAGTTGCAATTTTAAAATGAGCAGTCAAGGCAGGTCTCATTGAGATCACATTTGAACAAAGACTTGAAGGAGGTGAGAGAACTAAGTGAATCTGAGGAAGGAGAGTTCAGCAAATAGCCTGTGAAAAGGCCTTGATTCAGAAGCCCACCTGGTAAGTTCAGGAACAACTAAGCAGGCTGATGTGGCTAGAACAAGGTGAGTAAGAAGAGGACTAGGAGGAGATAAGGTCGGAGAGGCAAGAGGAAGGACAACAGATAATATAGAGCTTCATAGGCCCTGTAAGCTTTTCAGCTTTTACTGTGAGTGAAAGGGGACACCATTCCCAAAGTTTTGAGCCAAGAAATAACAATACCTGCCTTTCAACTTTTAAGGAAGTAACAGGGTACAACTCAGGGTCAGGATCAACAGGCTAAACAACTGAGCTTCAGGATCAGGAAGAATGTAGGCAGAGCTTCTCTTCTTCAGTGCAGGACAACTCTCTCAGCTCCTCCCAGCTGTGCAGGCCTCCTCTCAGCCCCCTGAAGGTAGGCTTCTCTGGGGCCCCCTGAGGACAGACTCCTCTCATCCCCCTGAGAACAGGCTTCTCTAAGCCCCCTCAGGACAGGTTTCTCTTGGCCCTGCCACTTGTCACCACCGACTCTGTTAGAGGGCCCCTTCTGGGGCTGTTGCTGCCAGCTCTGCCACCAGGGCCCCTTCTGGGCCTCTCGCTGTCTTCAGTGTTGCAGCCCTTGACTTGTGTCACAGCTCTTTTAGGAGATTCCTTGCCCCTTCTCTCTGCTTCTTCTCTTTTCTTTCTTCTGCATCTCTTCCTGTTCTGTCACCAAAACCTCTGTGTGGTTGGCTGCATAGATACACAAACTCTTCATATTTTCAAAGCATGGCCCTCCTACCATGGCCACGAATTCACCAATCACCTTTCAGTAGGCCACAGACACTTATTTGCATAATCTATTGACCAATCCTGCAAGGTGCGTGCCAATCAGAAGGGCAGGCTGCAGCCCAGGACCAGACAAAAAGTATTAAAACACCAGTTGTTTATAGCTTACCCAGGAAATATCCATCAACCTGGACAAAAGTAACAAACCCTTTCAGGTAGAAAATTAGGGTAAAAGTAACTCCTTAGGGTTTAGGGGGAAAAAGTCTCTCAAGCTGTTT
Source organism: Loxodonta africana (assembly GCF_030014295.1). Classification (NCBI taxonomy): domain Eukaryota; kingdom Metazoa; phylum Chordata; class Mammalia; order Proboscidea; family Elephantidae; genus Loxodonta; species Loxodonta africana. The sequence continues at coordinate 198,122,160 of NC_087344.1, read as the reverse complement.
TTCAAAGAACCAAGGCAAAAGGCCACATAAAAGAACTCATTTTGGGGGATGAGGCAAAGATAGCAGAATAACCACACACTTCCTGTGGCCCCTCTTACAACAAAGACCTGAAAAAAAAAAAAAAACAAGTGAATTGATTATATATGACAATCTAGGAGCCCTGAACATCAAAGATAAAGTTGAGGAGTCAGACCAAGCAGCAGGGGGAAGGAGAGAAAGTTCAGAACCAGCAAAGAAGTGCTAGACCTGACCTAGCTAGCACCTTGCAAGCTGGAACGTTTGGTGCACACGGGCTGAGGCAAGCAGTAGTGCTGGGGATGTGTTTTACCACGTAGGGAGAAACTGAGCAATAGAGAGTCTACACAAGCCTCCAGAGCCAGGGGGAAGTGATACTGGATCTGTGAAAGTGAAAACGTCTAAGCCTACTATGTGGGACCAAAATAACACTTTCCCCTTTGGGACTTCCATAGTGGAGAAGTGCCTCTCTTCCTCTCTCCTGCCCCCTCCCCACTCTGCTTCAGTGCTGATTTGGCAGTGCTCAGTGGTTGCCGTGCCCTCTAGGCTGGAACTGGGACCCGCTGCACCTGAGTCAGTCTTCCAGCTTTGGGGAGGGAACAAATAAACAAACAATCAAACAAACAAACAAAGGAAACCACCAGCTCCCCTAAGCTGGGAGCTCAGGTCTAACCACGTCCAAACCAGTCTCACAGCTTTAAAAAGTCACCATGTGCCCTAAGCCAGGAACTCAGGGCAGGCACTGCTCCTTTGCCTAGGCACAGGCATAAGAGGTTCATGAACTTCGAATGCCTTTCACCCCTGCCTAGACCTGCATGGTCCCATTCAACAGCATAGGCCCTCATTAGCATAGCACAACAGGGTATATACCTGAAGCCTATTTTCAACAGCAACAGCTAAGGGGGAGGGGCACATTCATGATATTTGACACCACCCTGCCCATTAAGCAGGGTCCTCACCCACCCACATCAGGGGCCTGAGGACTGGGGGCTTCATCCATCCTATTTAGCCACCCAAAACAAGGGTCCAAGAATAAGTGGCTCGGAATCAATAGTCAATATTAAATGACATAAAGTGGCAGACCATGATGGCTCCAGCAAGCAACCAAAACAAAGAACCAGGACCCTCCTGAAGGAAGAGAAGTTCTTGAAATTACCGGAGGTAGAACTCAAAGATTAATATACAGAGCTCTTCAAGAGATCAGGAAGAAGATCAGGCAAAACAGGCCAAGCCAAGGAACACACAGACAAAGAAATAGAGGAATTTAGGAAAGCTATACAAGAAAAAAAAATTTTTTTTTTAATACAAGAGCAGGGAAACCCTGGTGGTATAGTGGTTAAGTGTTACAGCTGCTAACGAAAAGGTCAGCAGTTCGAGTCCACCAGGTGCTCCTTGGAAACCCTGTGGGGCAGTTCTACTCTGTCCTGTAGGGTCACTATGAGTCAGAATTGACTCGACGGCAATGGGTTTGTTTTTTTTTTATACAAGAGCAGAATGACAAGTATAACAAGCTGTTAGAAGCCATAGAGAGACAGCAAGTGGAAATCCAAAAGATTAATGATAAAACTTCAACAACTCGATAAAAAGTCATAGGAGCAGAACTGAGGCAATGGAAGTAGGAATTAGTGAGATTGAAGATAAAGCACTTGACATCAACTTATGTGAGGAAAAATGAGGAAAAAATAATTTTTTTAAATGAAGAAACCCTAAGAATTACATGGGATTCTATCAAGAGGAATGATCTACAAGTGATTGGAGTACAAGAACAGGGCGGGGAAGGGGGGAATAACAAAGAATACAGAGAGAATTGTTGAAGATTTATTTGCTGGCAGAAAAGTTCCCTGATATCATGAAAGACGAGACAATATCCAAGAAGCTCATTGAAACCCACACAGGATAGAGTCAAAAAGAAAGTCTCCAAGACATGTTATAATCAAACTTACCGAAACCAAGGATAAAGAGAATTTTAAGAGAGGCTAGTGATAAATGAAAAGTCACCTACGAAGGAAAGTCAAAACCAGGCTCTGACTGTGCCACAGAAACCACTCAGGCGAGAAGGCAAGAGGATGACATATATAAAGGCTTCAAGGAAAAAAAAATTGCCAACGAAGAACTATCTATCCAGGAAAATTGCCTCTCAAATATGAAGCCAAAATTAGGGCATTTCCAGATAAACAGAAGTTAAGGGAATATGTGAAAATCAAACCAAAATAACAAGAAATACTAAAAGGAATCCTCTGGCTAGAGAATCAATAATATCAGATAACAACCCAAGACTAGAACACAGAACAGAACAAGCAGATATCAACCCCGATAGGGAAATCACAAAAATATGTTAAAGCTAAAACAGGAAAACAGAGATATCAATATGAAAAAGAAAACAAAAATTAAAACAAAAAAAGAGGGACTAAAAAGCTTACTCATAGAACTTGCATATGGAAAGTAAGGTAAGGCAATATCAATAAAAAAGATTGGTTTAAACTTAGAAAAATAGAGGTAAATTTTAAGGTAACCACAAAGAAAACTAAGAAATCTACACATCAAAATAAAAAAGAAGAAAAGCATAAAGATTCAGTAAATACAAAATCAACAACAATGAAAAAGAAAATAAATTTTAAAAAAAGACTCAGCACAGAAAATTAAGTGGAACAAAGAAACTGTCAGCATCACACACACACACAAAAAAATCAAAATGATGGCACTAAACTTATACCTATCAATAATTACACTGAATGTAAGCGGACTAAACGCATCAATAAAGAGACAGAGAGTGGCAGCACAAATTAAAAAAATATATATATGATTCTTCTATATGCTGCCTACAAGAGACATACCCTAGACTCAAAGACACAAACAAACTAAAACTCAAAGGATGGAAAAAAAAAAAATCAAACAAACAACAATCAAAAAAGAGCAGGAGTAGCAATCTTAATCTCTGGACTTTAAAGCAAAATCCATCACAAAGGATAAAGATATAACGATTAAAGGGACAATATACCAGGAGGACATAACCATAATAAATATATATATACGCACCCAATGAAAGGGCTCCAAAATACATAAAACGAACTCTAACAGCATTGAAAAGAGAAATAGCTCCACAATGATAGTAGGAGACCTCAACACACCACTTTTGGTGAAGGACAGAACATTCAGAAAGAAGCTCAATAAAGACAGGGAAGACATAAACACCGCAATCAACCAACCTGATCTTGTAGACATATACAGAACACTCCACCCAACAGCAGCCAAGTATACTTTCTTTTTCAGCACACATGGAACATTCTCCAGAATAGACCACGTAATAGGCCACAAAGTAAGCCTTAACAAAGTCCAAAACATTGAAATATGACAAAATATCTTTTCTGACCATAAAGCCAAAAAAGTAAAAATCAATAACAGAAAAAGCAAGGAAAAAAAAATCAAATACACGGAAACTGAACAATATCTTGGTAAAAAACTACTGGGTTATAGAAGAAATTAAGGACAGAATAAAAAAAAATTCCTAGAATCAAATGAGAATGAAAACACACCCTACCAGTCCTTTGGGACACAGCAAAAGCAATGCTCAGAGGTCAATTTATTGCAATAAATGCACACATTCAAAAAGAAGGTAGGGCCAAAATCAAAACATTGACCCAACAACTCAAACAAATAGAAAGAAAGCAGCAAAAGGGGCCCATGGGTGCCAGAAGAAAGGAAGTAATAAAGATTAGAACAGAAATAAATGCAACAGAGAATAGAAAAACAACTGAAAGAGTCAATAAGACCAAAAGCAGGTTCTTCGAAAAGACCAACAAAATTGATAAACCATTAGCCAAACTGAAAAAAAGAAAAATAGCAGAGGAAGCAAATAACCTGAATAATAAATGAGATGGGCAATATCACAACAGACCCAAATGAAACTAAAAGAATCATAACAGAATACTATGAAAAATTGTACTCCAACACATTTGCAAACCTAGAGGAAATGGACAAATTTCTAGAAACACGCTACCTACCTAAACTAACACAAACTGAGATAGAAAAACTAAATAAACCTACAACAATAGAAGAGATTGAAGAGGTAATAAAAAAAACTCCAAATGAAAAAAAGTTCTGGCCCTGATGGCTTCACTGGAGAATTCCACCAAACTCTCAGAGAAGAGTTAACACTACTACTACTAAAGGTATTTCGGAGCATACAAAAGAATGGAATACTTCCAAACTCATTCTATGAAGCCAGTATAGCCCTGATACCAAAACCAGGTAAAGACATCACAAAAAAAGAAAATTACTGACCTATATTCCTCATGAACATAAACACAAAAATCCTCAACAAAATTCTAGCCAAAAGAATTCAACAACATTATCAATAATAATAATAATCTATCATGATCAAGTGGGATTCATACCAAGTATGCTGGGATGGTTCAACATTAGAAAAACAATCAATGTAATTTATCACATAGATAAAAAACAAAAGATGAGAACTTATTGATCTTATCAATCAATGCAGAAAAGGCATTTGACAAAGTCCAATACCATTCATGATAAAAACTCTCAGCAAAATAGGGATAAAAGGGAAAATCCTAGACATAGTATAGGGCATTTATACAAAGCCAACAGCCACATCATCCTAAACAGAGAGACTGAAAGCATTCCCCTTGAGAGTGGGAACCACACAAGAATGCCCTTTATAACCACTCTTATTCAACATTGTGCTGGAGGTCCTAGCCAGAGAAATATGGCAAGAAAAAGAAATAAAGGGCATCCAGACTGGTAAGGAAGAAGTAAAAGTATCCATATTTGCAGATGATATGATCTTATAAGTATGATCTTATAAGATGATATGATCTTATACACAGAAAACCCCAAAGAATCCACAAGAAAACTACTGGAAAAACAGAAGATTTCAGCAAAGTATCAGGATACGAGATAAACATGCAAAAATCAGTTGGATTCTTCTACACTGACAAACAGAAATTTGAAAAGCAAATTACCAAATCAATACCATTTACAATAGCCCCCAAGATGATAAAATACTTAGGAATAAATCTTACCAGAGACGTAGAAGACCTATACAAAGAAAACTACAAGACACCACTGCAAGAAACCAAAAGAGACTGCATAAGTGGAAAAACATACCATGCTCATGGAAAGGAAGACTCAACAATTCTACCCAAAGTGATCTACAGATACAGTGCAATCAAAATCCAAATTCCAATGATATTTTTTAATGAGATAGAGAAAAAAAAGTCACCAACTTCATATGGAAAGGGAAGAGGCCCCGGATAAGTAAAATATAACTGAAGAAAAAGAACAAAGTGGTAGGCCTCACACTACCTGATTTTAGAGCCTATTATACTGCCATTGCAGTCAAAATAGCTTGTTACTGGTACAACAACAGATACATAGACCAATGAACAGAATTAAGAATCCAGCCGTAAAGTTCATGCACCTACGAGCAGCTGATATTTGAAAAAGACCCAAAGTCCATTAAATGGGAAAAGACAGTCTCTTTTTAACTAATGGTGCTGGTGTTAGTTGATATCCATCCGCAGAAAATGAAACAAGACCCATTCTTCACACCATGTACAAAAACTAACTCAAAATGGATTGAAGACCTAAATATAAAATAAAAAATGATAAAGATCATGGAAGAAAAAATAGGAGCAATGCTAGGAGTCCTAATACATGGCATAAACAGAATATAAACCATAACTAACAATGCGCAAATGCCAGAAGAGAAACTAGATAACTGGGAGCTCCTAAAAATCAAACACTTATGCTCATCCAAAGACTTCACCAAAAGAATGAAAAGACAACCTACAGACTGGGAAAAAATATTTGGCTACAACATATCTGGTACGGGTCTAATCTCTAAAATTTACAAGATACTGCAACACCTCAACAACAAAAAGACAACTCAATTAAAAATTGGGCAAAGGATATGAACAGGCACTTCACCAAAGAAAACATTCAGTCAGCTAACAGACACCAGAAATGCTCAAGATCATTAGCCATTAGAGAAATGCAAATCAAAACTACAGTGAGATAACATCTCATACCAACAAGGCCAGCAGTAACCCAAAAAAACACAAAATAATTAATGTTGGAGATGTTGTAGAGAGGCTGGAGCACTTAAGCACTGCTGAAATTTCCTGAAAACAACCAAACACTTTGAGGGACAGATAAACTGGGGCTGGGGTCTGGGGACCATTGTTTCAGGTGACACCTAGGTAAATTGGCATAACAAAGTTTATTAAGAAAGTGTTCTGCATTCCACTTTGAGAGTGGTGTCTGGGGTCTTAAAAGCTAGTAAGTGGCCATCTAAGATGCATCAATTGGTCCCAACCCACCTGGAGCAAAGGAGAATAAAGAACACCAAAGATACAAAGCAAATATTAGTCCAAGAGACAAAAGAGCCATAAACTAGAGACTCCATCAGCCTGAGACCAGAAGAACTAGATGGTGCCAGGCTACCACCAATGACCACCCTCACAGGGAACACAACAGAGAGTCCCTGACGAGCAGGAGAAAAGTGTGGAGCAGAACTCAAGTTCACATAAAAAGACGGGACTTAATGGTCTGACTGAGAGTGGAGGAGCCCCCAAAGCCATGGCCCCTGGATGCTCTGTTAACCCAGAACTAAAACCATTCCTGAAGCCCACTCTTCCGACAAAGATTAGACTGGACTGTAAAATATAAAATAATACTTGTGAAGAGTGTGCTTCTTAGTTCAAGCAGACACACAAGACCAAAAGGGAAGCTCCTATCTGAAGGCAGGATGAGAAGGCAAGAAGGGACAGGAGCTGGTTGGATGGACACGGGAAACCCAGGGTTGAAAGGGAGAGTGTGCTGTCACATTATAGGGATTCCAACTAGTGTCACATAACAATATGTGTATAAATTTTTGTATGAGAAATTAACTTGAGCTATAAACTTTCACCTAAAGCAGAATAAAAAAAAAAAAAAGGAACTAATTTCACCACAGCTTGCCTCTTAATGTGAATAATGGGGATAATCATGCCTACCTTTTGTAATTGTTGGGGATATTCAGTGAGATAACATACAAGGCACCTGGCACATAGAAAATACTCAATGAATAGCAATAATTACATTATTCCATTAGCCTGGAATCCATTTGTAATGGTTAAGATTGTGTGTCAAGTTGGCTGGGCCCATGATTCACAATGTTTTGGCAGTTGTATAGTGTAGTGACCACTTCCCTGTTGAGATCTGATTCGTGATCACCCCCATGATGGGATCTGCTGTGAGTAGCCAGTCAGTTGAAGGGGAGTTTCCTTAGGCATGTAGCCTGCATCGAGCATGGGTGGACATCTGATCAGGCAGGGCTCGGGGCTTTTGCTTGTTCTGGATCCTGCAGCTGGCTCCCTGTTCATCCTACCTCCAGTTCTTGGGACTTGAACTAGCAGCTTACCTGCAGTCTTGCCTGCTGATCTTGGGATTTGTTGATCTTCACAGCCTGTGAGCAACAGCTCTGCTCTCCAGCCTGTTGATCTTGGGTTCGCCAGCCCCTGTGGTCACGTGAATCAGGAGAAGCCTCTTTCCTAACCTAAGGACTTGGGACATCATGGCCTCTAAAATTGTGTGAGCCATTCCCTTGATATAAATATCTCTCTCTCTCTATGTATATATATTTATACGCTTTACTGGTTTTGTGTCTCTAGAGAACCCAGCCTGAAACACCTTCTCTGACCTCCTCCATCTCTTCCTGTAAAAAAAAAAAAGAAAGAAAGAAAGAAAAGCCTTTTCATCTTTTAAGATCATTTTCAAAAAAGTTGGTTCCTTGAAAAGATCAAGAAATCATTGGCCAAACTGACAAAAGAAATACAGAAGAGGGAGCAAATAACCCCAAAATAAGAAATGAGATGGAGGACATTACAACAGACCCAAGTGAAATAAAAAGGATCATAACAAAATACTATGAAAAATCGTACTCCAACAAAATTGAGAACCTAGAGGAAATGAACAAATTTCTAGAAACACACTACCTACCTAAACTAACACAAACTGAGATAGAAAATATGCACAGACCCATAAGAAGAGAAGAGATTGAAGAGGTTAAAAAAAAAAAAAAAAAACCTATCAAGGACAACAACAAAAAGCCCTGGCCCAGACAACTTCACTGGATAATTCTACCAAACATTGAGAGACAAGCTCATACCCCTACTCAAACTATTTCAGAGCACGCAAAAGAAAGGAATACTCCCAAATTCATTCCCTGAAGCCAACATAACCCTGATAGCAAAGGCAGGCAAAGACAAAAGAAAGTTACAGACTGATATCTCTCATGAACGTAGATGCAAAAACTTCCAACAAAAGTCTGGTCGGTAGAATTCAGCAACGTATCAGAAAAATAATGCACCACCCCCAGGTGGGTTTCATACCAAAATGCAAGGATGGTTCAACATTAGAAAATCAATCAATGTAATCCATCTCATAAATAGAACAAAAGAAAAAAATCACATGATCATCTCAATCAACACAGAAAGGCATTTGATAAAGTCTAACACTGAATCCTGATAAAAACTCTCCATAAAATAGGAATGGAAGGGAAATTCCTCAGCATAGTAAAGGGTAGCTATACAAAACCAATAGCCAACATCATCCTCAACAGGGAGAGGCTAAAAATATTCCCCCTGAGAACAGCAACAAGACAAGGATGCCCTTTATCATCACTCCTATTTAACATTGTGCTGGAAGTTCTAGCTAGAGCATTAAGACAAGAAAAAGAAATAAAAAGCATTCAAATTGGAAAGGAAGAAGTAAAACTATCCCTATTCACAGATGATATGATGTTCAACGTAGAGAATCCCAAAATTTCCACAAGAAAACAACCGGAACTAGTAGAAAGATTCAGCAGAATACAAAATCAACATACAAAAATAGGTTGGATTCCTAAAGAGAACATCAAAAAGGAAGCAGGAAAACAATACCATTTAAAATAGCCCCTAAAAAGATAAAATATTTAGGAATAAATCTAACCACAGACATAAAAGACTTATACAAAAAACAACAAAACATTACTCCAAGAAACCAAAAAAGACCTAGAGAAATGGAAAACATACTATGTTCATAGATAGGAAGACTCAACATTGTGAAAATGTCAATTCTACCCGAAGCGATCTACAGCCATAACGTAGTCCCAATCCAGATTCCAACAGCGTTCTATAACGAGATGGAAAAAATAACCATCAAATTTATATGGAAAGGAAAGAGGCCCCAGATAAGCAAAGCATTATTGTAGAAGAAGAACAAAGTAGGAGGTCTAACACTATCTGATCTCAGAACCTACTATATAGCTACAATAGTCAAAACAGCCTGGTACTGGTACAATGAGAGACACGTAGACCAATGGAACAGAATTGAAAACCCAGACATAAACCCATCCACCTATGGTCAGCTGATCTTTGGCAAAGCACCAAAGTCCATTAAGTGGGAAAAAAAGTCTCTTTAACAAATGGTGCTTGCAAAATTGGATGTCCATTTGTAAAAAAAAAAGAAAAGAAACAGGACCCATACCTCACACCATACACAGAAATTAACTCAAAATGGATCAAAGACCTAAATATAAAACCTAAAATGATAAAGATCATTGAAGAAAAAAATAGGGACAGCACTAGAAGTCCTAGTATATGGCATAAATAGTATACAAGCCTTAACTAACAACGCACAAACACCGGAAGATAAACTAGGTAACTGGGAGCTCCTAAAAATTAAACACTTATGCTCATCAAAAGGCTTCACCAAAAGAGTAAAAAGACAAACTACAGACTAGGGAAAATATTTTGGCTATGACATATCTGAGAAAAGCCTAATCTCTAAAATCTGTAAAATACTTCAACACCTCAACAACAAAGAGATAAATAATCCAACTAAAAAATGGGCAAAGAATATGAACAGACACCACCAAAGAAGAGATTCAGTCAGCTGCAGACACATGAGGAAATGCTCACCATCATTAGCCATTAGAGAAATGCAAATCAAAACAACAATGAGATACCATCTCACCCTGATATTACTAGCACTAAAACAGAAAATAACAAACGTTGGAGAGGTTTCGGGGCGATTGGAACTCTTATGCACTGCTCGTGGGAGTGTAAAATGGTACAACCACTTTGGAAAGCAATATGGTTCCTCCTTAAAAAGCTAGAAATAGAAATACCATAGGATCCAGCAATCTCACTCCTAGGAATATATCCTAGAGAAATAACAGCCATCACACGAATAGACATATGCACACCCATGTTCACTGCAGCGTTATGCACAATAGCAAAAAGATAGAAACACTCAAGTGCACACCAGCAGATGGCTAGATAAACAAATTATGGTATATTCACACAATGGAATACTATACAGCAATGAAGAATAATGATGAATCCACAAAACATCTCACATGGACAAATCTTGAGGGCATTATGCTGAGTGAAATAAATCAATCACAAAAGGACAAATATTGTATAAGACCACTGTTACAAAAATTCAACAAAAGGTTTACACACAGAAAAAATAAATATTTGATGGTTATGAGGGAGAGTGTGGGGAGGGAAAACCACTAACTAGAGAGTAGGCAAGTGTTAACTTTGGTGAAGGGAAAGACAACACCCAATATAGGGAAGTTAGCACAAGCTGACCAAGGCAAAGTCATAGAAGCTTTCTAGACACATCCAAACACCTTGAGGGACCAAGTTACTGGGGCTAAAGGCTGGAGACCATCGTCTCTGGGGACATCTAGGTCAACTGGCATAAAGTAGTTCATAAAAAAATGTTCTTCTACATGCTACTTTGGTGACTAGTGTCTGTGGTCTTAAAATGTTGTGAGTGGCCATCTAAGATACATCCATTGGCCCCATCCTCTGCAGAGCAAAGGAGAATGAAGAAAACCAAAGACACAAGGGAAATATTACTCTAAAGGACTAATGGACCACGTGAACCACAGCCTCTACCAGCCTGAACCCAGAAGAACTAGATGGTGCCTGGCTACCACCACAGACTGCTCTGACAGAGATCACAATAGAGGGTCCTGGACAGAGTGGGTCGAAAATGTAGAATAAAATTCAAATTTACAAAAAAAGATCAGACTGACTGGTCTGACAAAGACTGGAGGAACCCCCAAGACTATGGTCCCTGGACACCCTGCTAACTCAGCCACTCTTGAAGTCCACCTTTCAGCCAGAGATTTTATAGGCCTATAAAACAATCAATAAGCATGTGAGAAAAGTGCTTCTTAGTTCAATCCAGTATAGGAGACCAAATTGGCAACTCCTGTCCAAAAGCAAAGAAAAGAAGGCAGAAATGAACAGGAAAACTGACAAATGGACACGGGCAGCCCGGGTGGAAAGAGGGAGAGGGCTGACACATTGCAGGGATTGCTACCAATGTCACACAACAATTTGTATATAAATTTTTGAATGAGAAATGAATTTGTTCTTGGAACTTTCACCTAAAGCACAATTAAAAAAAAAAAAAAAAAAGATCAATCTCAAATGCCACCTCCCTTGTAAGGTACTTTCTGCTCTCCCAAAATGGATGTAGCATTTTGAACCACTCTTATAGACCCTGTGCCTCACTTTTTGACTCCGACCGTGTTGAGATCCCAACCTTGATCTCAACCCACTCAGGAGACAGCTCAATCAACTGTAGCCTTTTTATCTTGATATCTGCTGCAGTCCCAAAGGAAGCACGTTACACATATGACACACACGTCAGCTTCTTGTGATGTTCCTCATTGCTTCTGCTCGTTGTTTAGGTAAAATCGGCTTAAACTTCCATCACCTTGTCTCTCCCTGTCTTTCTGGGGATTCTTGAGAGCCGATACTATGTAGTAGTAGAGATTTTCAGGCTCTGGAAACAGGCTGCCTGTAAATGGCTCTACCATTTACTCTGTGCAACTTTGGAAAAAGCGTCTAGCCTGTGGATGCTTCTGTGCCCTCGCCTCTAAAAGGATGATGCTAATAATGGTCCCTACTTCATGCTGTTGTTGTGTGAATTCAATGAGATAATATGTAAGAACTACTTAGAACAGCCCCTCACACACAGTAAGCACTATGAAAGGATTAGCTAGGATATTTCTCCTGTTGGAACTTCGACTTCAAATTCCTACTTGGGACAATATTTTGGCCTCAGCTGCAGAGGGTTGAGTTAGTTAATCACACACTTCTGTTTATGGTACATTATCATCATTGTTCCACAAAAGGAGCTTCTTTTGTTTTAGTTATTTATTCATGTTTCTCACTCCCATTCTCCTCTCTCTCCCCATAGACAGCCATTCTTATGTGTTTAACACGCATCTATTTACATGTATACTTGAAAAACTCATATGGCTATATCGTGTGGTATTAATAATGGTATTGGGTTACATGTCTCATTCTCTTTCTTCCTTTTCTTAAAATTCTCTCCTGGTCTTTGTCTCCCTTCTGCACTTGATTGTTTGCATCCGATCCTTTTTTTCAAACTTCTCCATTTGTGGGATAACACCCTGGTGCCTTCATTCCCCACAGTACACCAACTCAGGACAATGTATGTAGCAGATTTTATTAGTATTTGGTTATTAGATTTATTATGGTGGGGCTTGCACTGCAGCAGAGGACAATACTTGACACAAAATGGAATATTTGCCATCTCTGGTCTCCAACATCTCTCCATCAGACACAGTGTTCAAGAGCGAGAGCTCTGTAGTCGAAGCACCTGAATTCTGACTCCTCCAACTACTAGATGTAGCCTTGAGCAAATAATGTAACCACTCTTTTTCTCAGTTTAGTCAGCCACAAAGTGGGAACCAACATAGAACCTACCTGGTAGGATCATCCTGAGGACTGAATGAGACAGCTATTACTGAGTATGGAAAGCACTTGAAACTTTGCTTGGCACTAAGTAAGGAATTAATAAATAGACCTTACGATTAGTCTTCCCATCTTTGGAGAATTTTCACTGTTTGTCTCTTCTGTGAAAGTTCCAGCCTTCTGCCAAGTTGCTGGAGACTTTTCTTCCTCCTTTAATTTCCCCCTGCCTCCCAGCTTACCCACCCTCCAAATCAAACTTTCTGTTCTTTGTTCAGACAGAGCAACACTTAGCTACTAGTTAATCTTACTCCTGGTTCTTCTAGACCATTCCCTGCAAGTAAAATGGCTCTAATAAGTAGTTTTAAATAAAGTTGTCATCTTCTCTAAAAGGAATCCTCAACTTTTAATGTCCCCGTCATTAAAAGTGGTGTTTAGTAAATTTAGGCAAGCCAGGTTAAAAATCTGGGGCATAGTCTTGCTCTTCCAGGGCCCTGAGAGCCACTCTCTCCCCTAGGTTAGCCCTAACAGGTTTCCTGAGCATCTGTGCCAGGGTATGCCAAATGCCTAGAATGCTCAGGATCACAAGGAGGAGGAGTCCCTTTCCCAAGGGAATCCATGTCACTGGGCAGTAAGTGCCTGCAGCTGTCTGGGAACCTGAAAGAGAAGAGAATGAGAAACACGTGGGAACCATGTAAGGAAAGGGGCTAAGGGTAGCCCTCTCCTTTATCCAATCCCCCCCAAAAGCCATCAGACATATTTCCCGGGATCTAGAGTGTCCAGGGGGGCATTTACCTGCACAGAGCTGCCCACCAGATATGGGACTGGAGCTGCTATTGCTCACAGGGTTTACAGCTGAGCAGGTGAAAGTCAGAAGGGGGTCACAGGGCCTCCAGGAGACATCAAAGGTGGATCTGTCATAGGGCAAAGCTGTCTCCAGCCCCTCCTGTGTCCAACCATATGTGGTGTTCTCTGCTTCACCTTCCAAAGAACACCCCAGTGTGGCAATGCTCGTCCCATGCTCAGAGAGAATGGAATCCACTGTGACATGAGGCCTTATAAGCCACCCGACATGAAACAGTTGGTATGAGGCATGAAAAGAGCACAAAAAGGCCAGTAAAGATGTGGGGGATGGGGAGAGGACAGAAGTAAGATAGGAGACAACTTGGGAAGTTCTCTAGTCTTTAGAGAGCTCCCATCGAAGAGCGGTGATATAGAGTGAGAGACAGAATCCATCCTCCCTACCCCAGCAGAGACTTGGCCCCTTGCCCCTTACTCACTGTAGACCCCCAGAGTATAATGATATGGTAAGAATACCTTGTGGAAGTCAGCCCTCTATAGGATCCTGCATCTGCCGTCTTCAGGTTACTGAGCTTTGGTGAGTAGGACTGGGTGATGGTCACTCGTTCACGGACTTCAGAATCAATTGCTGTGATGTTCTCAGGGTTGTCAACTTCTTTTGGTTTAACAGTAGCAAGAATTGTTGAAACCAAGCAATGGTTGCAATCTTCCTTCCTTCTGGGATGTCCAGGTGGAGAGTCACTGATTCCCCCCAGGGTCCCATTTACCACTATTGGGTCAGAGGCTCTTGGCCATTCAGACACAGAGCAGAGACCACAACTGAAGGCTAGCCCCCAGCTTGGCCCTACTTAGCTCCCCCTTTGCCTGAGATGGGTCAAAGTCTCCTTCTAGTTCTAAATGTCTACAAGTTAATATTGGCAGTTACTTTGCTCCTTAGTGTCTCAAATGTTTGTTGTGTCCAGATCTAGGCACCCACGATTTTTGCCTCACCTGGAAATGGTTTTGTTATGTAATGGAGGAGAATTTAGGTATGTTGGAAGAAGCCTGGATTAAGAACCAGGAAGGCTGGGTCCTATTTTTAGACCTGGTATCTCTAACAAGCTGCGTGTCACTGGATAGAATTCTTATCTGTTTCTGAGTGTCCTCATTTTTAAAAAGAGGAGAAGAATTAGAAGACCTTTATGTTTCCTTCCAAACTTGACATTCTATGATGCCATGATTCATAGTTTCCTTGAATTATCATTTCTCCTCACCATTTGCCAACTCCACCTGATTCTTCTTCAGCCTTCCCATCTGTGTTTCCCTAAACCCTCACTTTTCACCCTGCAGTCCCTCAGGCTCCCAGTAACTCCCACACTGAGACCTAACCTACCAAACAGAAGCAGTCCTGGTTCACTCACTTTCCTAGAGAAGCAGAAAGAAGAAGAGTCAGGGAGGAATTCCCTTCCTGGCAGATCTGGTCTGGCCTACTTTGTAGACCATGAGGGACTGAGAAGTACAAAGAGTCAGAGACAGGATGACACTGGGGAGGGAGACCAAGTATTTCTTTCTTCACTAACCACTTCTGCTAATCAACACCCTGGTTTCTGCTTCTGCTCCTTCCTCCAATTTTGTTTTCTCCATCTGCCATGGGCCCTAGATATGAGGTTCTGATGCATGTCTGTCTTTTTCTTCTGATCTCCATTTGGCAGGCTCAGTCATATCCAACTCTCATTGCCATTTTCATTTATTGAGCACGTACCACATAAGAGGTTTCATGCTAATGGAGTATGCAGGCACGGGGATGGGAAATGGCACCAAGAAAAGAGAAATGGTCCCTGCCGAAATCACAAATGGACATAGTGATCATTTCCATTAATACAGATCTTCTTTAATGTTTCTGGATAAAATTTTTCTCCATAGAAGTCTGACATATCTTGGGGTGGATTTATTCCTTCATATTTTTGACACTATTTAAAAAGTGCCTTTTAATTTCATTTTCTATCTGTGTTGAAATATAGGAGCATAATTGCTTTTTTTAATATTCATTTTGTATCCAATAATATTGCTAAACTTCCTCTTGGCTTCAAATTATGTGTAGGCATTTTTTGGATTTTTTACATGCGTAATCCTGTCATCTGCAAATAATGACAGATTACTTTTATCCTATTCAGCTGTGATACCTTTTATTTCTTTTCCTGCCCTGTTATAACTTCTAGCATAATGTTAAATAGGAGTGATGATAGTGAAGAATTCCACTTATAAAGAAAGAATTGCTAAGTTTCATTCCCAACTGTTCACCAGCTCAGGATAATGTTTATAGCTGATTTTATTGAAAACTTTTAGGAATAGGAGAGGGGGGTTACATTCTTGCAGAGGACGACATTCACATAACATGGAATATTAACTGTCTCTGGTCTTCAATGTCTCTTCATCAGACACAATGGACAGGAAAGAGGGCTTTGGAGTCAGAGTGCCTAAATCTTGCCTTCACAAATTAGTAGATGTGGCCTCGTATAAATAATGTAACTAGCTTTTCCTTCAGTTTACTCAGCCTCAAAATGGTAATAATTATAGAACCTACCTGGTAGAATTCACCACATGTCTCAATATCATCAATCAGAAGAAGGCCAGGGGTTGACTGTGGAACAGACCATCAATTGCTCATAAGCAAGTTCAAGTTGAAGTTGAAGAAAATTAGAACAAGTCCACGAGATCCAAAGTACAACTTTGAGTATATCCCACCTGAATTTAGAGACCATCTCAAGAAGAGGTTTGATGTGTTGAACACTAATGACCAGAGACCAGACAGTTGTGGAATGACATAAAGGACATCATACAAGAAGAAAGCAAAAGGTCATTAAAAAGACAGAAAGCAAAGACCAAAATGGATGTCAGAAGAGACTCTGAAAGTTGTTCTTGAATGTAGAGTAGCTAGGGTGAAAGGAAGAAATGATGACGTAGAAGGGTTGAACAGGAGATTTCAAAGGGCAGCTCCAGAAGACAAAGTAAAATATTATAATAAAATGTGCAAAGACCTGGAGATAGAAAACCCAAAGGGAAGAATGTGCTCGGCATTTCTCAAGCTGAAAGAACTGTAGAAAAAATTCAAGCTTCGAGTTGCAATATTGAAGGATTTTATGGGAAAATATTAAACGATGCAGGCAACATCAAAAGAAGATGGAAGGAATACACAGAGTCTCCGCACCAAAGAAAATTGGTCTGTGTCCAACCATTTCAGGAGGTAGCATATGAACAAGAACTGATGATACTGAAGGAAGAGGTCCAAACTGCACTGAAGGCATTGGCGAAAAACAAGGCTCCAGGAATTGACGAAATACCAATTGAGATGTTTCAACAAACAGATGCAGTGCTGGAAGCGCTCACTCATCTATGCCAAGAAGTATGGAAGACAGCTACCTGGCCAATCAACTGGAAGAAATCCATATTTATGCCTATTCCCGAGAAAGGTGATCCAACCGAATGTGGAAGTTATAGAACAATATCATTAATATCACATGCAAGCAAAATTTTGCTGAAGATCATTCAAAATGGCTGAAGCAGTATATTGACAGGGAACTGCCAGAAATTCAGGCTGGTTTCAGGAGAGGACGTGGAACCAGGGATATCATTGGTGATGTCAGATGGATCCTGGCTGAAAGCAGAGAATACCAGAAGGATGTTTACCTGTGTGTAATTGACTATGCAAAGGCATTCGACTGTGTGGATCATAATAAACTATGGATAACAATGTGAAGAATGGGAATTCCAGAACTCTTAATTGTGCTCATGAGGAACCTGTATATAGATGAAGAGGCAGTTGCTCAGACAGAACAAGGGGGTACTGTGTAGTTAAAAGTCAGGAAAGGTGTATGTCAGGGTTGTATTCTTTCACCATACCTATTCAATCTGTATGCTGAGCAAATAATCCTAGAAGCTGGACTACATGAAGAAGAACAGAGCATCAGGATTAGAGGAAGGCTTATTAACAACTTGCATTACGCAGAGGACACAACCTTACTTGCTGAAAGTGAAAAGGACTTGAAACACTTAAACTGATGGATTACACCTTAATATGAAGAAAATAAAAATCCTCATAACTGGACCAACAAGCAATATCATGGTAAATGGAGAAAAGAGTGAAGTTTTAAAGAACCATTTTATTTGGATTCATAATCAATGTCCATGGAAGCAGCAGTCAAGAAATCCTAAGACACATTGCATTGGGCAAATCTGCTGCAAAGACCTCTTTAAAGTTTTAAAAAGCAAAGATGTCACTTTAGGACTAAAGTGTGCCTGACACAAGCCACGGTGTTTTTAATCGCCTAATACGCATGTGGACAATGAATAAGGAAGACTGAAGAAGAATTGATGCCTTTGAATATAGAATATAGAATATACCATGGACTGCCAGAAGAACAAACAAATCTGTCTTGGAAGAAGTACAACCAGAACGCTCCTTAGAAGAGAGGATGGCAAGGCTTCATCACGCACACTTTGGACATATTATCAGGAGGGACCAGTCCCTGGAGAAGGACATCAGTTTGGTAAAATAGAGGGTCAACAAAAAAGAGGAAGACCCTGGATGAGATGGGCTGACACAGTGGCTACAACAATGGGCTGAAGCATAACAAAGATTGTGAGGTTGGCGCAGGACTGGGCATTGTTTTGTTCTCTTGTCCATAGGATCACTATGAGTCAAAACCAACTCAATGGCACCTAACAAAGACAATCTTTATGGACATGAGGATTATTTTCACTTTGAGGCTATTAAAATAATGTTGCTTTGAACATTGTACATATTTTTATACACATTTCTGTAATGTATATCCTAGGAGTAGGATTTCTGTTGTGCATATACCTAGGAGTGAACTTGCTGAGGCATGAGATAAATTTATGTTCACACTTCAGTAAATAATGATAAACTGTTTTCTAAAGTGGTTGTACTAATTTACATTCCCACCCTAGCATAAAAGGACTCACATTGCTCCAATCCTCAACATTACTTGAGGTTACCAGCCTTTTTAATTTTACCCATTCTTATAGCTGTGCAAGATCCCTGGTAGTGCAGCGCTTAAGTGTTCAGCTGCTTACTGAAAGGTCACCAGTTCGAACCCACCAGCTGCTCCACAGGAGAAAAGACCTGGCAATCTGCTTCCATAAAGATCACAGCCTTGGAAACCCTATGGGATCTCTACTCTGTCCTGTAGGGTTGCTGTTAGTTGGAATATACTCAATGGCAATGGGTTGTGCAATGATTTCTTATTGTGGTTTCAATTGTTGTTTTTTAATTACTAGTGCGGTTGCTTATTAGTTATATATGCCTATCAAGGTCTTTGCCATGTTTTTAATATTTTAGCTTTTGTCATTCTTATTTCTACCAATTTATAGGAGTTGTTTTTATATATATTTTTTTTATATATTCAGTGATATGTGCCACAAACATCTTTTCCCCCTCTGTGGTTTGTCTCTTTGCTTTCCAAATGATGACTTTTGATGAGCAAGAGTTCTTAATTTTAATCCTTTACCTTATGGTTATTGCTTTACTAGTTCTGTTTAAGAAATATTTCCTCAATTCAAAGTAACCTTCTAGACAACTTTTTAATTTTATATTTCAATGTAGCTTTAAAATCCGCTTGGAATTAATAATTGTCTACTGTGTGAAATAGAATTCAAGTGTTATTTTTCTTCATAAGGATAGCCAATTGAACCAATTCCTTTTGTTGAAAATACTGTCTTCTTGCCACTGCTGTACCATGTTGTTATAAATCTAAAGTACTTATATGCATGGGCCTGTTTCTGGACTTTGCATTCTGTTACATCAATCTATTTTTTTAATGCTATCTTGCCTATTTTGGCCATTTGGATTTCCATATAAATTTTATTTTTAAAAATCTCTGCTTGGATTTTTATTGGGATTGCATCAACTCTATAGATCACTACTGGAGAGTACTAACATTTCATAATATTGAATCTTCGAATCCATGAACATAATATACCTCAATTGATTTGAATCTTCTCTATTTTGTATAATGTTTTTCTATAGCTTCCCCTGGATATTTTTCTAGTTGTTTGATTTTTTGATGCTTTTATAAATATTGTCTTCTATGAAATTTTATTTCAACTATTGCTGGTATTTTGAAATACAATGTACAGTGTCTATTGACCTTGTAACTGGTAATCTTACAACATTCACTTATAATTTCTAGTAATTACATATGAAGTTTTATGACATTTAATTTATACACTCATAACTTTGCTACTAATGACAATTTTGTATATTCCTTCTAATTCTTATGTTTTTTATTTCAATTTTTTTAGAGCCTCCAGCATAATGTTAAGTAGTTTTGCAGGCTGTATCTTGTTCCCAATTCAGAGAAAAATTTTTAATGTTTCACCTTTAAATGAAAAGTTTGCTTGAGTTTTTTTTTTTTTAAATAGATATTCTTTATCAGATTAAGGCAGTTCCTTTCTATTCGTAGTTTACTGAAAGCTTTCTTTTTTTTTAAATCATGATGATTTTTCTGTAGCTATTGAGATGATGATTTGGCTTTTTTCTCCCTTTTTCTGTTAATGTTTTGGATCACATTAATTTGCTAGAAACTTTTTATTATGCAAACTTCAAACATGTACAAAAGAAAAGAGAATAATAAAACTCCATGTATCATCTCCCAGCTTCAGCTACTCATAAGCAATATTGTTTCATTTACAGTCCCACACTTTCTCTTCAATTCCAAAAATATCCCTAACAGTATTAACTTACAAATATTTCAGGAGTATTCACTCTAGCACAAATTTAAAGATAATGGAACGACATTGTTATTAGCTAATAAAAATATTTTAGTGAGGCAGAGATAAAATGGTGCCCTAGACAGTGGCACCATGCCGTCCCTCTACAGCAAAAGACCTGAAAAACTAAGTAAAACAGATACAAACATCAGTCCTCAAACCCTAAGCACCAAATGAAGGGATAAAGAACTAGATCAAACACTGAATGGAAGAAGAAATTGATGGAAAACAGAGAATGAGGTGAGATGCTGAGTGGAGGTCCCCTGCCAACTAAGATGGCAGAATGTCGCTATCTTGCAACACAGTCAGCAATGACTCCAGAGAGGGGATATAGGAAAGCAATTTCATGGACATTTCAACAGGAGACAGAACACTAAGTAACCAGAGAAACACCTTTCTCACCTCTCACCCTTCTGGTGAGTAGAAGCAACAGTCGCTCCAGCCCAGCAGCCCCTATCACCAGGGTCCACAAGGCAAGCACCCTCTCAGCCAGTTCTGCCCCATCCTACCTCGCCACCCCCCCCACTTTCTTCCTTTTCTTTCTCCCTCCGATCTAGCCCTGTACATTACCTGCCCCCCCTTCCCATAGGCTCCCACCACACCACCATGGCCAGAGAGTCACTGCCCCACTACCACCCCAGATCTACTCTGCCCCAACCTGCTGGATCCTGCCACACTGCCATTTTTTGTTTGTTTCTTCTTTTTTTCTTTCTCTCTCCCACCTAGCCCAATAGGTTACCTCCCTTCCCTTTCCACCTGCCTCTGGGTCCACCCTGGAAACCCTGGTGGCATAGTGCGTAAGAGTTATGGCTGCTAACCAAAAGGTCAGCAGTTCAAATCCACCAGGCACTCCTTGGAAACCCTATGGGGCAGTTCTACTCTGTCCTATAGGGCTGCAATGAGTTGGTATGGCTGAAAAGCAACAGAAACAGATTCTGGGCTCACCCTGCCCCACTCACTGGCCCCCACCATGTCACCATTTTTTAATTTTTATTTTTCTCATTCTTCCTTTTCTTGCTCCCTCCCACCTAGCCCCGTATGCCACCTCTGCCCCCTTCCCAGCAGCCCCCACTCATTACTGTGAGTAGAGAGCCTCTGGTCTGTCGCTGCTGTCCTGGTTCCACCGTACACCCACCCTCCAGCTCCTGCCACATTGCCATTTTTTTCTCTTTATTTTCTTTCCTTTCTTCCTCCCACCTAGCCCCATACATCACCTCCCCTACTTTCCAACCAGTCCCCAGGTCCACCCTGTCCCCACTTGTGAACCCCTACTTGCGAAATTTTTTTTCTTTTTTCTCTTTTTTCCTGTTCTTTCTCCCTCCCAACTAGCCCCACACGTCATCCCTCCTCCCTTCCCACCAGCCCCTGGGTTCTCCCCACACCCACTTGCTAGCCAACACTGTGCTGCCATTTTTTATCTTTCTTCAGTTTCTTTCTCCCTCCCATCTAGTGCCATACACCACCTCCCTCTGCTTCCTGACAGGCCCCCCGCCTGCACCATCACAACCAGATAGGCACAGCACACCTGCCTGCCGCTGTTCTGAGTTCATCACACCCACAACCCCAGGCCTCTGCCACACTGCCTTTTTTTTTCCTTTTTTCTTTCTCTCTGTTTTCTTTCTCCCTCCCACCTAGTCCCGTACACACCTCCCCAGTACTGGCTCTTGCCATGCCACAGTCGCTAGAACGGCCCTGGCTTGCAGGCCCACTGCTGCCCCAGGCTTGTATTCCTCCTCCCCCTTCCCGCTACCTGACCAGCTACTGAATAGCAAGCCAGCCCATACCATTACCCATCTGACACCCCGTCCACCTGGCCAAGGGCTGTGAATGCCCCCACACTCCAGTGCCAAAATCAGGAAGCAGATATCACTTGCCCAGTCCATCCTCAGGCACCTCATTAAACCAGGGTAGAGCAAAGTGGGTTCACCCCGCTTGTTGTTGACCTCCCCATCTAGACAAGGTGGTGAAAGCTATTGTGCCCACCGACAAGCAGGCAGCAATGCACACCCAGCCCACCCTCCCTAACATATCCAAACAAAACAAAAAAGAAGGAAGAAAAAATGAACATATAATCAATAAATAAAGAAAATAATACCTTAATGTAGCAGACAATATCAAAACATATTTTAAAAAGCTGGACAAGATGGCTCCAGCAAGTGATCAAAATAAAATCAGATAACCTTCTGGTAGAAGAAAAGGCAGTGGGACTACCTGATATGGAATTCAAAAGACTAATATTTAGGGGTCTCCAAAAGATTCGGAAAGAGATCCAGGAAAACACAGACAAAATCAAGAAAAAAATAGAGAAAATCATGGAAAACACAGAAAAAAACCAACGAAAACAGTCAAAATCAAGGAAAACACAAAGCAATAGAAAAATTCAGGAAAACAGTACAATAAGAAAATGTCAGAATAAATAATTAGAAATCATACAAAAACAGGAACTAGAAATTCAAAAGATATAAACAAAATTTCATAAACCAACAACTCAATACAAGGTTTTAGGACCACGTTTGAAATAAAGGAACACAGAATCGGCCAGATTGAAGACAACTCCATGGATGCCACTTTGAGGAAAAAAGCAGAAAAAAAAAAAAAGAATGAAGAAAAACAAAGAAAGCTTAAGAATTATGTGGGAAATAATCAAGAGTAAAAATTTGTGTGTTATCAGAATTCCAGAACAGGGGAAGAAAATGGAAAACACAGAGAAAATTATCAAAGATTTGCTGGCAGAAAATTTCCCAAATGTAATGAAAGACTAAAATCTGACCATTCGAGAAGCTCGATAAACCTCATACAGGATAGGCCCCAAAAGAAAGTCACCTAGACATATCACAATTGCATTTACCAAAACCAATGGCAAGGCAAGAATCCTGAGAGCAGCTAGAGAGAAATGAAAGTCACTTACAAAGGGGAAACAATAAGACTAAACTTTGATTACTTGGCAGAAACTATGCAGGCAAGAAGGCAGTGGGATGACATATATAAGACCTCAAAAGAAAAAATCTGCCAACTAAGAATAATATATCCTGCAAAACTCTCTCAAATATGATGGCGAAATTAGGGCATTTCCAGATAAACAGAAATTAAGGGAATTTGTAAAAATCAAACCAAATTTATAAGAAATATTAAAGGGGATCCTTAGGTTAGAGAACCAACAACATCAGACAATAGCCTGAGTCTAGGACAAGAGGTGGCATTAGCTAGATACCAATCTAGGTAAAAACTCTCAATAATAAAACGGAGCTAAAAGACCTAAAACAGAACCAGAGATGTCAATCTGTAAATGACGACAACATCAAAACAATAAAAGGAGAATAAACCATGTAAGTAGAGAACTTTCAAATGGTGAAATCAAGGTGATATCAAATAATAGAAGACTTGTTCAAACATAGGAAGATAAGGGTAAATTTCAAAGTAACTACAAAGAAAGCTAACAAGCCTACTCATCAAAATAAAAAAGAAGAAAAACATAGAGACTTATTAAATAAAAAATCTATAATAACGAAACAAAACAAAGAAAATTCACAAACAAAAGGAACTCCACACAAGAAAGTAAAAGGAACAAAGAAAACATCAGCACCACAAAAAAAGCATATTACAAGGTGACAGCAACAAACTCTTATCTATCGATAACTGCACTGAACATAAATGGCCTAAATGCACCCATAAAGAGACAGAGAGTGACAGAATGGATTAAAAAACAGGATCCATCAATATGCTATCTACAAGAGACTCATCTTAGAAACAAAGATGCAAATTTATTAAAAATGAAAAGATGGAAAAAATATATCAAGCAAACAGCTACCAAAAAAGAGCAGAAGTGGCAATACTAATCTCAGCTTAAACAGAGTTTAAAACAAAATCCACCATAAAAGACAAAGAAGGGCACTATATAATGATTAAAGGGGCAATGCATCATGAATACATAACCATAACAAACATCTACGCACCCAATGACAGGACTCTAAAATACATAAACTCTAACAGCACTGAAAAGAGAAATTGACAGTTCCACAATAATAGTAGTGGACTTCAACACACCACTCTCAGTGAAGGATAGAACATCTAGAAAAAAACTCTACAAAGATACAGAAGATCTAAAGGGCACAATCAGCCAGCTTGACCTCATAGACGTATATAAGATACTCTACCAAACAGCAGTAAAGTACATATTCTTTTCCAAAGCACATGGAACGTTCTCCAGAATAGATCACATCTTAGGCCACAGAGCAACTCTCAACAAAATCCAAAACACTGAAATAATACAAAGTATCTTCTTTGACCAAATGCCATCAAAGTAGAAATTAACAATAGAAAGAACAAGGTAAAAAAAAATCAATTACTTGAAAACTGAATAACATCCTGCTTAAAAAACCACTGGGTAATAGAAAAAAATCAGAGATGGAATAAAAAAAAATTTCCTAGAATCAAACCCAGATGAAAATACATCATACCAAAACCTTTGGGACAGAGCAAAGGCAGTGCTCAGAGGTCAATTTACAGCAATAGACGCACACATCAAAAAAGAAGAAAGGGACAAAAAGAAAACACGATCTACACAACCTGAACAAGTAGAAATAGAACAGCAAAAGATGCCCACATCATCTGTAGACAGGAAATGATAAAGATCAGAGCAAAAATAAATGAAATAGAAAACAAAAAAATAACAGAAAGAAGCAACAAAACAAAAAATCGGTTCTTTGAAAGGATCAACAAAATCAACAAACCACTTTCCAGATGGGCAAAGAAAAACAGGAGAAGACACAAATAATCCAAATAAGGAATGAAATGGGGGACATTACAACAGATCCAACTGAAATGAAAAGAATCATAACAGAATTATGAAAAACTATACTTCAACAAATTTGAAAACCTAGAGGAAATGGGCAAATTCCTAGAAACACACTACCTACCCAAACTAACACAAAATGGTGTTGAAAATCTGAACAGACCCATAACAAGAGATTGAAAAGGTAATAAAAAACTCCTAACAAAAAAAAAAAGCCCTGGCCCAGATGGCTTCACTGGAGAATTCTACCAAACATTCAGGGAAGAGCTCACACCAGCACTACTCAAACTATTTCAGAACATAGAAAAGAAAGCGATACTTCCAAATTCATTGTATGAAGCCAACATAACCTTGATACCAAAACCAGGCAAAGACACCCCACGCACACACAAAATTACAGACCGATACCTCTCATGAGAAAACCCTGGTGGCGTAGTGGTTAAATGCTACAGCTGCTAACCAAAGAGTAGCCAGTTCAAATCCACCAGGCACTCCTTGGAAACTCTATGGGGCAGTTTTATCTGTCCTATAGGGTCACTATGAGTCAGAATTGACTCGATGGCACTGGGTTTGGTTTGGTTTTGGTTACCTCTCATGAATATAGATGCAAAAATTCTCAACAAAAGTCTAATCAATAGATTTCAGCATCATACCAAAAAAATAACAGAACACAACCAACTAGGATTCATACCAGATATGCAAGTATGGATCAACATTAGAAAATCAATCAACATAATTTACCACATAAATAAAGGAATCACATGATCATCTCAATCAATGCAGAAAAGGCATTCGGAAAGTCCAACACCCATTCCTGATAGCATATAGATAGATAGATAGATAGATAGATAGATAGATAGATAGATAGATAGATAGATAGATAGACAGACAGACAGATAGATGATGATAGATAGATGGTAGACAGATAGACAGATGATAGATACATAGATAGATGATAGGTAGGTAGGTAGGTAGATAAGTAAATAAACAATCCATAAAATAGGTATAGAAGGGAAATTCCTCAACATAGTAAAAGCCATCTGTACAAAACCAACAGTCAACATCATTCTTAATGGAGAGAGGCTGAAAACATTCCCCTTGAGAACAGGAACAAGATAAGGATACCCTTTATTATCACTCCTATTTAACATTGTGTTGAAAGTCCTAGCTAAAGCAATAAGGCAAGAAAAAGAAATAAAGGGCATCCAAATTAGTAATGAAGAAGTAAAACTGTCCCTATTTGTGAATGATACGATACTATACATAGAAAACCCAAAAGACTCCACGAGAAAAGTACTGAAACTAATAGAAAGGTTCAGCAGAGGAGCAGGATACAAGATAAACATACAAAAATTGGTTGGATTCCTATATACAAATAAAGAGAATAATGAAAAGGAAATCAGGAAAACAATGCCATTTGTAATAGCCCCTAAAAAAAAATAAAATACTTAGGAATAAATCTAACCAGGAAACTACAAAACACTACTGCAAGTAACCAAAAGAGATCTACATAAATAGAAAAACATACCATGCTTATGGATAGGTAGACTCAACATTCTGAAAATTGACAATTCTACCCAAAGCAATTTACAAATACAGTGCAATCCTGATCCAAATACCAACAACATTCTTTAAAGAG
The DNA here is from genome assembly GCF_030014295.1 of Loxodonta africana. Classification (NCBI taxonomy): domain Eukaryota; kingdom Metazoa; phylum Chordata; class Mammalia; order Proboscidea; family Elephantidae; genus Loxodonta; species Loxodonta africana. Next base: position 198,095,360 of record NC_087344.1, on the reverse strand, counting down.
ATGGAAAAATTAATCATTAACATTATATGTAGAGGAAAGAGGCCACAGATAAATACAGCACTATCGAGGAAGAATAAAGTAGGAAGACTTGCACTACCTGACCTCAGAACCTACTATACAGCTATGGCAGTCAAAACAGTACAATGACAAAACAGCAGTACAATGACAGATACATTGACCAAATAAATAAAACTCAGAACTCAGATGTAAATCCATCCACCTATGGTCACCTGATCTCTAACAGGGGCCCAAAGTCCATCCAATGGGGAAAAGACAGTCTTTTTAACAAATGGTGCTAGCAAAACTGGGTGTCCATTTGCAAAAAAAATGAAACAGGACCCACACCTCACACCATACACAAAAACTAATTCAAAATGGATAGAAGACCTAACTATAAAGCCAAAAACTATAAAGATCATAGAAGAAAAAATAGGATCAACGCTAGGGACCCTACTACATGGCATTAACAGGATAGAAACCATAACTAACAACACACAAACTCCAGAACATAAGCTAGATAACTGGGATCTTCTAAAAATTAAGCACTTAGGCTCATCAAAAGACTTCACCAAAAGAGTAAAAAGAGAACCTACAGACTGGGGGAAAAAAATTAGCTATTATAAATCAGACAAAGGTCTAATCTCTAAATCTGCAGGAAAATCCAATACCTCTACAACAAAAAGACAAATAATCCAATTAAAAATGGGCAAAGGAAATGAACAGACACTTCACCAAAGAAGACATTCAAGACATTCAAGTGACAAGTGACGAAATCCTTGCGATCACTAGTCCTTAGAGAAATGCAAATCAAAACCACAATGAAATACCATCTCACCCCTGCATTACTGTCACAAATCAAAAAACAACAGAAAATAATAAATGTAGGAGAGGCTGCAGGGAGATTGGAACTCATGGAATGCAAAATGATACAACCATTTTGGAAAACAATATGGCGCTTCCTTAGAAACACAGGAAAAGAAATACTATATGATACAGCAATCCCACTCCTAGGAATATATCCTAGAGAAATAAGAGTCATCACATGAACAGACATATGCATACTCATGTTCATTAAAGCATTGTTCACAATAGCAAAAAGATGGAAACAACAGTTGGATGGATAAACAAACTATGGTACATACACACAATGGACTACTACACGATGATAAAGAACAATGATGAATCGGCAGAGTATCTCACAACTTGGATGAATCTGCAGGGCATTATGCTGAGTGAAATAAGTCAATCACAAAAGGACAAATATTGTATGGGATCACTACTATAAAAATTCATGAAAAGGTTTACACACAAAAAGAAATAATCTTTGATGGTTACGAGGGAGGAGAGGGATGGGAACGGAAAAACACTAAATAGACAATAGACAAGTGGTAACTTTGGTGAAGGGTAAGACAGTACACAATACTGGGGAAGCCAGCACAACTTGTACAGAGCAACGTCATGGAAGCTCCATAGACACATCCAAACACCCTGAGGGACCAAATTGCTGGGCTGTGGGCTGTGGGAGCCATGGTCTCAGGGAACATTTAGCTCAGTTGGCATAACATAGTTTATAAAGAAAATGTTCTACATTCTACTTTGGTGAATAGCGTCTGGGGTCTTAAAAGCCTATGGGCAGCCATCTAAGATGCTCCACTGGTCTCACCCCTTCTGGAACAAGGGAGAATGAAGAAAACTAAAGATACAAGGGAAAGATTAGTCCAAATGGCTAATGGACCATATCTACCATGGCCTCCACTAGACTGAGTCCAGGAAAACTAGATGGTGCCCATCTACTACCACTGACTGCTCTGACAGGGATCACAATAGAGGGTCCCAGACAGAGCTGGAGAAAAATGTAGAACAAAATTCTTACTCAAAAAGAAAGACCAGACTTGCTGGCCTAACAGAGACTGGCGAAACCCTGAGAGTATGGTCCCCAGACACCCTTTCACCTCAGTAATGAGGTCACTCCTGAGGATCAACTTTCAGCCAAAGATTGGACAGGCCCATGGAACAAAACAAGACTAAAAGGGTGCACTAGCCCTAGGGCAGGGACTGGAAGGCAGGAGGGAACAGGAAATCTTGTAATAGGGAACCCACGATTGAGAAGGGAGAGTGTTGACATGCCATGGGGTTGTTAACCAATGTCACAGAACAATGTGTGTACTATTTGATGAGAAACTAATTTGTTCTACAAACCTACATCTAAAGTACAATAAAAAAAAAAAAAATCTAACTCACAAAAAGAGGCCAGACTTACTGGCCTGAAAGACACTGGAGAAACCCCAAGAGTACGCCTCTGAGACCCCTTCAGCTCAGTAATGAAGTTACTCCTGAGGTTCACCCTTCAGCCGAAGATCAGACAGACCCATAAAACAAAACGAGACTAAAGGGGCACAACAGCCCAGGGGTAAGGACTAGAAGGCAGGAGGGGACAGGAAAGCTGGTAATAGGGAACCCAAGGCTGAGAAGGGATAGTGTTGACATGTTGTGGGGTTGTTAACCAATGTCATAAAACAATATGGGTACTAACTGTTTAATGAGAAGCTAGTTTGTTCTGTAAACATTCATCTAAAGTACAACTAAGAAAAAAAGAGACAGTGGTATAACTGATTAAAAAACACGACACATGAATATGCTATCTACAAGAGGCACACCTTAGAAACAAAGACATACTTATATTACAAATCAAAGGATGGGGGAGGCGGGGCCAAGATGGCGGACTAGGTGGACGCTACCGCGGATCTCTCTTGCAACAAAGACTCGGAAAAACAAGTGAATCGATCACATACATAACAATCTATGAACTCTGAACAACAAACACAGATTTAGAGACGGAGAACGAACAAATACGGGGAAGCAGCGATTGTTTTCAGAGCCTGGAGCCAGCGTACCACTCAGCGGATTTACTGGAAAAACTAGTTTCCCAGTGATGGCTCAGAGACAGCAGTCCATATCAAACCACATAAAGGAGCAGACCATGACAGCTTCTCCAACCCCCCAAACAAAAGAATCAAAATCTTTCCCAAATGAAGATACAATCCTAGAATTATCAGATACAGAATATAAAAAACTAATTTACAGAATGCTTCAAGACATCACAAACGAAATAAGGCAAACTGCAGAAAAAGCCAAGGAACACACTGATAAAACTGTTGAAGAACTCAAAAAGATTATTCAAGAACCTAGTGGAAAAATTAATAAGTTGCAAGAATCCATACAGAGACAGCATGTAGAAATCCAAAAGATTAACAATAAAATTACAGAATTAGACAATGCAATAGGAAGTCAGAGGAGCAGACTCGAGCAATTAGAATGCAGACTGGGACATCTGGAGGACCAGGGAATCAACATCAACATAGCTGAAAAAAAATCAGAGAAAAGAATTTAAAAAAATGAAGAAATCCTAAGAATCATGTGGGACTCTATCAAGAAGGATAACTTGCGAGTGATTGGAGTCCCAGAACAGGGAGGGGGGACAGAAAACACAGAGAAAACAGTTGAAGAACTCCTGACACAAAACTTCCCTGACATCGTGAAAGACGAAAGGATATCTATCCAAGATGCTCATTGAACCCCATTTAAGATTGATCCAAAAAGAAAAACACCAAGACATATTATCATCAAACTCACCAAAACCAAAGATAAACAGAACATTTTAAAAGCAGCCAGGGAGAAAAGAAAGGTTTCCTTCAAGGGAGAATCAATAAGAATAAGTTCAGACTACTCAGCAGAAACCATGCAGGCAAGAAGGGAATGGGACGACATATACAGAGCACTGAAGGAGAAAAACTGCCAGCCAAGGATCATATATCCAGCAAAACTCTCTCTGAAATATGAAGGCGAAATTAAGATATTTACAGATAAACACAAGTTTAGAGAATTTGCAAAAACCAAACCAAAGCGACAAGAAATGCTACAGGATATTCTTTGGTCAGAAAACCAATAATATCAGGTACCAGCACAATAAAAAAAACTAAAAAAACTAGTACCAGCACAATACAAGGTCACAAAACAGAACGTCCTGATATCAACTCAAATAGGGAAATCACAAAAACAAACAAATAAAGATTAATTAAAAAATAAATAAAATTATACACATAACAGGGAAACATGGAAGTCAATAGGTAAAAGATAACAATAATCAAAAAGAGGGACTAAATACAGGAGGCATTGAACTGCCAGATGGAGAGTGATACAAGGCGATATAGAACGATACAAGTTAGGTTTTTACTTAGAAAAATAGGGGTAAATAATAAAGTAACTACAAAAAGGAATATCAACTCCATAACTCAAGATAAAAGCCAAGAAAAATGTAACGACTCAACTAACATAAAGTCAAACACTATGAAAATGAGGATCTCACAATGTACTAAGAAAAACGTCTCAGCACAAAAAAAATATGTGGAAAAATGAAATGGCCAACAACACACATGAAAAGGCATCAAAATGACAGCACTAAAAACTTATTTATCTATAATTACGCTGAATGTAAATGGACTAAATGCACCAATAAAGAGACAGAGAGTCACGGACTGGATAAAGAAACACGATCCATCTATATGCTGCCTACAAGAGACACACCTTAGACTTAGAGACACAAACAAACTAAAACTCAAAGGAGGGAAAAAAATATATCAAGCAAACAATAAGCAAAAAAGAAGAGGAGTAGCAATATTAATTTCTGACAAAATAGACTTTAGACTTAAATCCACCACAAAGGATAAAGAAGGACACTATATAATGATAAAAGGACAATTGATCAGGAAGACATAACCATATTAAATATTTATGCACCCAATGACAGGGCTGCAAGATACATAAATCAAATTTTAACAGAATTGAAAAGTGAGATAGACACCTCCATAATTATAGTAGGAGACTTCAACACACCCCTTTCGGAGAAAGACAGGACATCCAGTAAGAAGCTCAATAGAGACACAGAAGACCTACTTACAACAATCAACCAGCTTGACCTCATTGACTTATACAGAACTCTCCACCCAACTGCTGCAAAATATACTTTTTTTTCTAGTGCACATGGAACATTCTCTAGAATAGACCACATACTAGGTCATAAAACAAACCTTTGCAGAGTCCAAAACATCGAAATATTACAAAGCATCTTCTCAGACCACAAGGCAATAAAACTAGAAATCAATAACAGAAAAACTAGGGAAAAGAAATCAAATACTTGGAAAAGGAACAATACCCTCCTGAAAAAAGACTGGGTTATAGAAGACATCAAGGAGGGAATAAGGAAATTCATAGAATGCAACGAGAATGAAAATACTTCCTATCAAAACCTCTGGGACACAGCAAAAGCAGTGCTCAGAGGCCAGTTTATATCGATAAATGCACACATACAAAAAGAAGAAAGAGCCAAAAGCAGAGAACTGTCCCTACAACTTGAACAAATAGAAAGTGAGCAACAAAAGAACCCATCAGGCACCAGAAGAAAACAAATAATAAAAATTAGAGCTGAACTAAATGAATTAGAGAACAGAAAAACAATTGAAAGAATTAACAAAGCCAAAAGCTGGTTCTTTGAAAAAAATCAACAAAATTGATAAACCATTGGCTAGACTGACTAAAGAAATACAGGAAAGGAAACAAATAACCTGAGTAAGAAATGAGAAGGACCACATCACAACAGAACCAAATGAAATTAAAAGAATCATTTCAGATTATTATGAAAAATTGTACTCTAACAAATGTGAAAACCTAGAAGAAATGGATGAATTCCTGGAAAAACACTACCTACCTAAACTAACACATTCAGAAGTAGAACAACTAAATAGACCCATAACAAAAAAAGAGATTGAAACGGTAATCAAAAAACTTCCAACAAAAAAAAGTCCTGACCCGGACGGCTTCACTGCAGAGTTCTACCAAACTTTCAGAGAAGATTTAACACCACTACTACTGAAGGTATTTCAAAGCATAGAAAATGACGGAATACTACCCAACTCACTCTATGAAGCCACCATCTCCCTGATACCAAAACCAGGTAAAGACATTACAAAAAAAGAAAATTATAGACCTATATCCCTCATGAACATAGATGCGAAAATCCTCAACAAAATTCTAGCCAATAGAATACAACAACACATCAAAACAATAATTCACCCTGATCAAGTGGGATTTATACCAGGTATGCAAGGCTGGTTTAATATCAGAAAAACCATTAATGTAATCCATCACATAAATAAAACAAAAGATAAAAACCACATGATTTTATCAATAGATGCAGAAAAGGCATTTGACAAAGTTCAACACCCGTTTATGATAAAAACTCTCACCAAAATAGGAATTGAAGGAAAATTCCTCAACATAATAAAGGGCATCTATGCAAAGCCAACAGCCAATATCACTCTAAATGGAGAGAACCTGAAAGCATTTCCCTTGAGAACGGGAACCAGACAAGGATGCCCTTTATCACCGCTCTTATTCAACATCGTACTTGAAGTCCTAGCCAGGGCAATTAGGCTAGACAAAGAAATAAAGGGTATCCGGATTGGCAAGGAGGAAGTAAAGTTATCACTATTTGCAGATGACATGATCTTATACACAGAAAACCCTAAGGAATCCTCCAGAAAACTACTGAAACTAATAGAAGAGTTTGGCAGAGTCTCAGGTTATAAAATAAACATACAAAAATCACTTGGATTCCTCTACATCAACAAAAAGAACACCGAAGAGGAAATAACCAAATCAATACCATTCACAGTAGCCCCCAAGAAGATAAAATACTTAGGAATAAATCTTACCAAGGATGTAAAAGACCTATACAAAGAAAACTACAAAGCTCTACTACAAGAAATTCAAAAGGACATACTTAAGTGGAAAAACATACCTTGCTCATGGATAGGAAGACTTAACATAGTAAAAATGTCTATTCTACCAAAAGCCATCTATACATACAATGCACTTCTGATCCAAATTCCAATGTCATATTTTAAGGTGATAGAGAAACAAATCACTAATTTCATATGGAAGGGAAAGAAGCCCCAGATAAGCAAAGCATTACTGAAAAAGAAGAAGAAAGTGGAAGGCCTCACTCTACCTGATTTCAGAAGCTATTATACAGCCACAGTAGTCAAAACAGCCTGGTACTGGTACAACAACAGGCACATAGACCAATGGAACAGAATTGAGAACCCAGATATAAATCCATCCACGTATGAGCAGCTGATATTTGACAAAGGACCAGTGTCAGTTAATTGGGGAAAAGATAGTCTTTTTAATAAATGGTGCTGGCATAACTGGATATCCATTTGCAAAAAAATGAAACAGGACCCATACCTCACACCATGCACAAAAACTAACTCCAAGTGGATCAAAGACCTAAACATAAAGACTAAAACGATAAAGATCATGGAAGAAAAAATAGGGACAACCCTAGGAGCCCTAATACAAGGCATAAACAGAATACAAAACATTACCAAAAATGATGAAGAGAAACCAGATAACTGGGAGCTCCTAAAAATCAAACACCTATGCTCATCTAAAGACTTCACCAAAAGATTAAAAAGACCACCTACAGACTGGGAAAGAATTTTCAGCTATGACATCTCAGACCAGCGCCTGATCTCTAAAATCTACATGATTCTGTCAAAACTCAACCACAAAAAGACAAACAACGCAATCAGGAAGTGGGCAAGGGATATGAACACACATTTCACTAAAGAAGATATTCAGGCAGCCAACAGATACCTGAGAAAATGCTCTTGATCATTAGCCATTAGAGAAATGGAAATTAAAACTACGATGAGATTCCATCTCACACCAACTAGGCTGGCATTAATCCAAAAAACACAAAATAATAAATGTTGGAGAGGCTGCGGAGAGATTGGAACGCTTATACACTGCTGGTGGGAATGTAAAATGGTACAACCACTTTGGAAATCTATCTGGCGTTACCTTAAACAGTTAGAAATAGAACTACCATACAACCCAGAAATCCCACTCCTCGGAATATAGTCTAGAGATACAAGAGCCTTCACACAAAGAGATATATGCACACCCATGTTTATTGCAGCTCTGTTTACAAAAGCAAAAAGCTGGAAGCAACCAAGGTGTCCATCAACGGATGAATGGGTAAATAAATTGTGGTATATTCACACAATGGAATACTACGCATCGATAAAGAACAGTGACGAATCTCTGAAACATTTCATAACATGGAGGAACCTGGAAGGCATTATGCTGAGCGAAATGAGTCAGAGGCAAAAGGACAAATATTGTATAAGACCACTATTATAAGATCTTGAGAAACAGTAAAAACTGAGAAGAACACATACTTTTGTGGTTACGAAGGGGGGAGGGAGGGAGGGAGTGAGAGGGTTTTTTATTGATTAATCAGTAGATAAGAACTGCTTTAGGTGAAGGGAAAGACAACACTCAATACATGGAAGGTCAGCTCAATTGGACTGGACTAAAAGCAAAGGAGTTTCCGGGATAAAATAAATACTTCAAAGGTCAGCGGAGCAGGGGCGGGGGTCTGGGGAACATGGTTTGAGGGGACTTCTAAGTCAATTGGCAAAATAATTCTATTATGAAAACATTCGGCATCCCACTTTGAAATGTGGCGTCTGGGGTCCTAAATGCTAACAAGTGGCCATCTAAGATGCATCAATTGGTCTCAACCTACCTGGAGCAAGGGAAAATGAAGAACACCAAGGTCACACGACAACTGGGAGCCCAAGAGACAGAAAGGGCCACATGAACCAGAGACCTACATCATCCTGAGACCAGAAGAACTAGTTGGTGCCCGGACACAATCGATGACTGCCCTGTCAGGGAGCACAACAGAGAACTCCTGAGGGAACAGGAGATCAGTGGGATGCAGACTCCAAATTCTCATAAAAAGACCATACTTAAGGATCTGACTGCGACTGGAGGAATCCCGGCGGCCATGCTCCCCAGACCTTCTGTCCGCACAGAACAGGAACCATTCCCGAAGACAACTCATCACATATGAAAGGGACTGGTCAGCGGGGGGGAGAGAGATGCTGATGAAGAGTGAGCTAATTAAATCAGGTGGACACTTGAGAGTGTGTTGGCAACTCTTGTCTGGAGGGGGGATGGGAGGATAGAGAGAGAGGGAAGCTGGCAAAATTTTCACGAAACTAGAGACTGAAAGGGCTGACTCAATAGGGGGAGAGCAAGTGGGAGAAGGGAGTAAGATGTATGTAAACTTACATGTGACAGACTGATTGGATTTGTAAATGTTCACTTGAAGCTTAATAAAAGTTAATTAAAAAAAAAAATCAAAGGATGGAAAAAAATATATCAAGCCAATAGTAACCAAAAAAGAGCAGAAGTGGCAATACTAATCTCACATAAAATAAAATTTAAGACAAAATCAACCATGAAAGACAAGGAAGGTCATTATATAATGATTAAAGGGACATGTCACCAAGAAGGCATAACCCTAATAAATATCTATAAACCCGATGACAGGGATCCAAAATTCATAAAACAAACTCTAAAAACACTGAAAAGAGAAATAGACAGTTCCACAGTAATAGCAGGAGACCAGTTTCAGTAAAGGACAGACCATCTACAAAGAAACCTAACAAAGACACAAAAGATTGAAAAGCCTCAACTAACCAACTTGACATAAAACACTCTACCCAACAGCAGGAAAGTATATATTCTTTTCCAATGTATATAGAACACTCTCCAGAATAGAACACATTTTAGGCCACAAAACAACCCCCAATAAAACACTGGAACAGTACAAAACATTCTATCTGATCACCATGGGATAAAAGTAGAAATCAAAAACAGGAAGAGCAAGGAAGAAAAAAAAAAATACACAGAAACTGAAGAACACAAGTGTGAGTTGAGCAAGTTACTAGCCCTTCTTAGGTTCACCTTCTTTGTCGGTCAGATGGGGATAAGTGGGTTTATTTTGTGACTAAGGCAACATTACAGCACTTAACCCATATTAGAGCTTATTGATGATTACGATTTTACTCCAATGGGCTAGAATGCCCCTGCCCTCTCCCTGCCTCATTATCTCTAACCAACGGCATCCTTCAAGGTGCATTGAAAATGCTCCTTACTAGATGTAGAAATCTCAATCCCGCAACCAGGATGGGTCTCTCTATGGACAGGTATGTGCATTCCTGCCTTGTATCACAGCTATAGCATTTCAAGAATTCTTAGACGCTACTGCTTTTTAAAAGTGGTATCATTTTAATAGCAGTATTCCAGGAGTAAGAGACACTATCCCTTTTAGCGGGATGCAGTGATATTACAACTCACTTTGATTTTAGAAACCTTAAATTGTGGGGGGAAATTCCTCTTAAGATAGATTACGTATTTATACAGAGCTGTTTTATCTCTTCTTCTCATACCTTCTCATTCTCATTAAATGTGCATGCACTTGAGTCCGTAATAACAAAATATGAATTATTTTTAACTCAGTGTCCTTTGAGATCCATAATGCTTGAAAAGACTACAGGTCATTAAATGCAATTTAATTGAGTGACAGAAAAGTAATGACCTCATCAAGGGCACAGCCTGGCTCTCTCGTGGCCCAGGTAGTGTCTCAATGCCCTGAGTTAGACCTAAGCGATCTGCTGAGCACCTTTTTCTTGGCGAGCCAAATTCCTAGAAGCCCCAGTAACACAAGAAAGAGAAACTCTTTCCCCAGGAGAATCCACATCACTGGGCAGTAAGTGCCTGCAGCTGCCTTTGAAATTGAAAGAAAGAGAGAAAGAATGGAACATTTGTGTCTGTGTGAAAGAGAGGTTGCTGGCAGGTGCCTAGGGTTGGCATGTACTCTCTTCAGTTCCTTCTAAAGCTTCTCAAAGCATTTCCTATGGATTCCAGAAAGGCCAGAGGGGTCAGTTACCTGCACGAAGCTTCTCAGAAAGGATGAGGCTGTAGCTATTATTGCTAACAGGATTCATACCTGCACAGGTGTAGGTCCCATCCAGAGCACTACAGGAGTAGTTGACAATAGCTCTTTCCTGGGACACAACAGCTCCCGGTCCCACTGGTGTCTACCTGTATGTGACAGCTGTACCTTCTTCCTCCACAGAACACCTCAGGGTGGCATTATGGGTCCCATTCTCACAGATGATGGAATCCACCCTAACTCGAGGCCTTGGCAGCCTCCCTGCTTAAACCAATGGTTTTTAAAGTTTCAAATAGCAATAAGGGGGCATTTCTAGGCCATCCCAGGAGCAGAGGACTCAGGGGATTGAGGAGAAAGAATTGTCGTGGATTGAATTGTGTCCCCAAAAAACATGTGCATCAATTTGGCTAGGCCATGATTCCCAGTATTGTGTGATTGTCCACCATTTTGTCATCTTATGTGATTTGCCTATGTGTTGTAAATCCTATTTCTATGATGTTAATGAGATGGGATTAGTGGCAGTTATGTTAATAAGCCAGGATTCAACCTACAAGATTAGATTGTGTTTTAAGCCAAATGCTTTTGAGATATAAAAGAAAGAAGTGAGCAGAGAGACATGGGAAACTCATATCCCCAAGAAAGCAGTGCCAGGAGAAGAGTGTGTCCTTTGGACCCGGGGTCCCTGCACCAAGAAGCTCCTGGTTCAGGGGAAAATTGATGACAAGGACCTTCCTCCAGAGCCAACAGAGAGAGAAACCCTTCCCCCAGATCTGACACCCTAAATTGGGCCTTCTAGCCTACTAGATCGTGAGAAAACAAATTTCTCTGTCAAAGTCATCCACTTGTGGTATTTCCGTTATAGCAGCACTAGATGACTAAGACAAGGACACAGCAATAAATCTGGACCCATTCAGAGAAAAGATCCTGACACTTCCATTTCTAGCCCCCAAGGGCCTGAATGGAGGAAGAGGCAACTTATGTGATTTTTTTTAATGAGTCATAACCACAGCCATCAGCCAGGATCTGTTGGTGACTGAAGAAAAACAAAAAGAATAAGAAAAGAAAACGAAGATCTTCCTAGGACAGGTTCTTGACCGACCAAAGAGTGAAATTGAGGGGCTACCTCTACCAAGCATTATCCAGCCCACCAGGCTTAGTGAGTGGCCTTGCTCACCCTTACCAGTAGAGAACTGGTTCTCTCTGTCCTTACTCACTGATCCTCATAGTGTAATAGGATATTGTTACGGACGTCTTTGAGGCCATTAGGGCACCATAAGATCCTGTGTCTTCCATTGTCAGGTTGCTGAACTGCAAGGAGCAGGATGAGGTGAAGTTTAGTCGCTCTTTGTGTTTTGGGTCAATCACATGGATTTGTAGACTTCCTGTTTCACTTGGCTATATGAAGGTATAGATGTCCCATTGTGAAGCCAGGTGATGGACTCAATCTTTTCTCCTGCAGGAAACTTCAGGGGAAGAGTTACTGACTCCCCCCAGAACCCTGTTCACCATCAGTAGTAGGTTTGAGCTGTTTCATGACACTGTACTCCCTGTAAACACAGAATGGAAATGCTATAAAAAGCTGTCCTTGGCATCCTCAACTCTCCCGTTGGTCAGAGTTCCCCCATATTGGGGCACACAAGAATACTGGACACAAGAGGTATTAGCAGTGGTGCTTTGGTTAGAGGTTGAAATGAACATATTTGCACTCTCCTTTCAGGTGGGTTCTCTCGCGAGGGAGATGCCACTGTTCTGCTTTCCAGGGGCTGGGTTCCCACTGAGTGCTCTTTGCCCTACAAAGTCAGAATGGAAACCACAGGGGAAGTCAGGGCCCAGCACTTCCGGACCTGGCCCCTTTTTTCCTTAGCCCTGCATTTCAACTTTCATGACTTCCTGTTTTCTGAAATGTTTCACCACTCTCAAGCTGGGTTTTCAATACTATTGCTGTTTGGGGGCTCAGTAGTATGTAGTATAAGGACCCCTAGCTGACAGACAGGAGACCTGCCTCTTAGTCCTGACCTTGCCTCTATGCAGATGTGCAGCCTTGGGTTGTTGGTTTCTCTAGGTCTCGACTCTTCATCTATAAAACCAGGGAGATAAACGCAAAGCCTTTCAGAATCTTTTCAACCCTGACATTTCAGCATCATGATTCTATGTACTCTAGACTTTGCTAATTCCTTTTCCTGCTTCCCCTTCTTCACTCTCTAGTCAGTCTTTCTCTCCCATGTCCTGTGGAGTCTCTCCATCTCTTCTTTCTGCCTGGTCCCCAATCTCTCTGAAACAGGGTCTTCAGTTCTGGAAAGGTCTTGCTGGGTAGTGCCTGTGTGGAGTCCTTTCCCTCAGAAGGTCAAGCTATAGGGTAGGATTTCCTGACTCACTCATCTTGCCAGGACTGGAAAAAACAGGAGAAAGAGAAGCTAAGCAGGAAGCCCCATGCTGGCAGGACTGATCTGGTTTGCCCTGAAGATCCCAGGAAAATAAGAAAAGAGCAAAGAGCAACAAGTCCTGTGAGATGAGCCTCCATAAGTTTCCCACACTGACCGCTTTTGCTAACCACTTGTTATTTTCTTTCGATTGGTCCTGACACTTGCCTCAGCTTCTGTCCTTAGAGTCATGAAAAGTTAAGAAATACCAAGGGGAACTCAATATATTTAATGAATATTCTGATACAAATGCTTAGCAATTTTTTTTAAGTGAAATTCTCATCTTACCCCATACCACAAAATATATTCTGAGTGCTTTACAAAGTTAAATGAAAGGATAAAACCACCTAGTGCTGCTACCTCTATATAAGTAATAGGAATTAAGTCAAAGATTGTACCTGGTCGGCCCCATAATATACTTTTTAAAATAAGTGCAATACAAGCCCTCAGCAACAAAACTTTCCAGCACTGTTGTCACCGATGGCCTTGGATTTTTATGGCTTTGACCTCACATTGTCCAGTACCTACATCATTTCTGACCCACTTGGAAACCCTGGTGGCGTAGTGGTTAAGTGCTACGGCTGCTAACCAAAGGATCAGCAGTTCAAATCCATCAGGCACTCCTTGGAAACTCTATGGGGCAGTTCTACTCTGTCCTATAGGGTTGCGATGAGCCGAAATTGATTCGATGGCACTGGGTTTGGTTTTGGTTTGACCACGTGATCTATGTTTGGTCAATGCTCCCTTTGAACTTGACAATAGATTTTGTTTTTTAAGGCTGGATTCATGGAACATCATTGGTATCAATTAATGCAAACCCATGCAAACTAACTTGTGATAAAGGAGAAATTTATTGTAAGAATAAAGACCCAAGAGCAAGAGTATAGACAGAACTCAGCACTGGATCTAGAAAATGAAAATCGAGAAGAACCCAAGTGGAACTCTGACTCTTGACTCCTGTCCATGTGTCTGATTCATTATTCTCTTTCTGGATCTTTCCTCTCTCCTTTGTACCAATAGACTATGCTCACCAGTACATAGCCCCAAATTCAACCTATTACAGGGCTAGTCACATCTAGAGACTCATTTCCATTCTTCATACCTCTCTCTCTGTCTTCACTTCGACCTTTTTTTCCAATTCCAAATTCCTGGGCGAGGGAGTCAGGTTACTTATTTTGGTCAGGGCAGCAACACCATGTTATATAAACTTGCTCATTCTTTCTTCCCAAAATGTGAGAAATTAAGGTATTATTGTAAACCAGACAGCCATTTCCAGGTTAACAATACAAGATAATCAATTAAATATAGGATTTTAAAAAATAGAAATTTACAAACACACACTGAAGTTGAGATAATAGTATATGAGCCTCTCAAAATCCTATCACCTAGGTTCAATAACTGATTATAACAAATATGATAAACAAGTAATTTCTTTCACATATAAAGAGGCTTTACAAATCAATTTAAAAGTGGGTGAAGAACATGAGCAGGCAGTTCAAAGAAAAAGAAATGCAAAAGATTTAAAAAATACTTGTTCTCACTCATAATTAAAGACATACAAGTTAAAGTAACACTGAGGTTTCATTTTTCACCTATTAGATTCTTAACGGTAAAAGCTATGAAAATACAAAGAGAGTGCTGGAAAACAGGCACTCTTGAAAGAGAGATATGAGGAATCTTTGTGTGGGAATGCAGTCAAATATTAAATTCATGGATATAATCTCTGACACAGAAATTTCAATTCTAGAAATTAACTCTACAAGACAAAATGGCCACCTAAAGCAAAGACTCCATCAGCCTGACACCAGAAGAATTAGATGGTGCCTGGCTATCACGAATGACCCCCCTGACAGGGAACACAAGAGAGAGATCCTGATGGAGCATGAGAAAAGTGGGATGCAGACCTCAAGTTCATGTAAAGAGGCCATATTTAATGGTCTGACTGAGATTAGAGGAACCCCAGAAGACGAGGCCCCTGGATTCTCTGTTAACCCAGAACTAAAACCATTCCTGAAGCCAACTTTTCAGACAAGGAATAGAGTGGACTATAAGATAGAAAATAATACTCGTGAACAGAGTGCTTCTTAGTTCAAGTAGATACGCAAGTCTAAATGGACAGCTCCTGTCCAGGGGTAGGATGAGAAGGCAGAAAGGGATAAGAGCTGGTTGAATGGACACGGGAAACCTGGGGTGGAAAATGGGAGTGTGCTGTCACATTATAGGGACTGCGACTAGGGTCACATAACAACATGTGTATAAATTTTTATATGAGAAATTAACTTGAGCTGTAAACTTTCATCTAAAGCAAAATGAAAAAAAGAAAACACACAAAAAAAGGAAAAAGCAATTAACCCTATAGGTATATCTGCGCAAGTGTGCAAATCCAAAATACTCTAAGTCTTCATCAAGAGGAGCATCCATTCTGCTGACAGAATTGGGTAAAACAAAGGTTACGAATTAACACTAAAGAAAAGTAAAGGGAAACAGCAAGAACGGATGTCATTTGACACGTAAAAAAATTTTTTTTTTTTTTTTTTCATGACCAGGTCTCACCCTACTCCCTGCCCATACTACTGAAAGGCATTCAAAATTTGAGGCACTTTCTGGTTTCAGGCTCAGGGCAAATAGCCCAGTGGCTCTCACCCACCACAGACCTACATAAAATTGTGTTTTTATAAAGAGCACTACAGGCCATTCAGTTGTAGTTGTTCAATGTTTTCTGAGGGTCTTAGATATACCATGCTTTCATGGATCTAAATGAAGACACATGGGGAAAATTAGAATAATGAAAGAAGTCACAGAGAGTTGACTCAGTAGCATATAACCAGAAAGCTATGTGGCGACCATGGACAGGAAGTGTTACTTGATCTTAAAACATGATAAAACTTCCAGAAACCCCCAACATGCAAAAAGCTATCTGTGTAGGGTGACTTCGTGAGTGTCGGTAGATTGGAGCTGTGTCTGCATTTACAATTGTTAGAATCAAATGCAGTAGATATTAGGAAGTGCAAAGGATTTATCTGTGGGTGTGAAAGGAAAGGAGGGACTTTCTACAGCCACGGGAAGGCTGTGTTGCTCCACCGATAACACTTAGTGTTATAAGTCTGTCATGTATTGAGTTATGTCCTCCCAGAATGTATTAACTTGGTTAGGCCATGATTCCCAGTATTGTGTGGTTGTCCTCCATTTTGTGATTGTAATTTTATATTAAAGAGGATTAGGGTGGGATGGTAACATCCTTACCAGGTCACATCCCTGATCCAATATACAGGGGGTTTCCCTGGGGTGCAGCCTGTACCACATTTTATTTCTCAAGATGTAAAAGGAAAGGGAAGTAAGCAGAGAGTTGGGGACCTCATACCATCAAGAAAGTGGTGCCAGGAGCAGAGCGCGTCCTTTGGACCTGAGATTCCTGTGCTGAGATGCTCCCAGACCAAGGGAAGACTGATGCTTCACAAGGACCTTCCTCCAGAGCTGACAGAGAGAGAAAACGTTTCACTGGAGCCAGCTCCCTAAATTCGGACTTCTAGCTTACTGGACCATAAAAAAGAGAATAAAATTCTCTTTGTTGAAGCCATCCACTTGTGGTATTTCTGTTATAGCAGCACTAGATGACTAAGACAGAGTCTTTTTATTTTTAACTATTCCTTGTGGGTGCATATTGGTATCATATTGTGGTTTTAATTTTTATTCCGCAGGTTACTAATGAGGTTTACAAATGTTTATTAGTAATTTGGATATTCTCTTTTGTCAGATCCTTACCAAGTTTTCTGCTCAATTCTCTGAGATATATAACATTTTCTTTTTGAGTTGTACAGGTTCTTTATATATTCTAGATAAGAGCTTTTTGTTATATGTGTTGCCAGTATCTTCTCTTATTCTCTGTTTTGTCTCTTTACTCTCTTGATGGTATTTTGATGAGTGGAATACCTTAAATTTTAATTTTGTCCAATTTATCTTCTTTTCTCTTGGGTTAGCACTTTATTGTTCTATTGAAAAATTCTACCCCTACCACAAAGTCATACTGATATTCTTCTATGTTATCTTTTGGAAGAGTTATTATTGTACATTTCACATGAGAATCTACAATACCCTTAGATTGTAGATTGATACATATATCAATCTTCTATGAGGTAAGGTACATATTTCATTTTTTTCCCATATGTGTATCCAATTGATCCAGTACAAGTTGTTGAAAAAGCAGTTTTTTCTCCATAGATCTACGATATTTCCTTTGTCATAAATCGAGAGTCATATATGACTGGGTCTGTTTCTGCACCTTTTTTTCTGTTCTGTTGATTGGTCTATTTGACCTTTTTTGAGCTACAACCACGCTGTCTTAACTGTAGTAGCTTTATAATAAATTTTGATATCTGGTAGAATTTGTGCCTTCCCTTTTTTCTTCTTGACTAGTTGTCTTGACTAGTTATGATTCTCTTCATTTCCATATAAATTTTAGAATCAGTTTGTTATTTCCCACACCCAAAAAGAAAAAACTGCTGTGTGTATGTTTGGGATTGCTTTAATCTATAATTCTAACTGGAGCTAATTTTCATCTTTATTGTATTTATTGATTCTTTCAAATCCCAGGCATATCCTTTCATTCATTTGAATCTTCTTTAATTTCTCCAAATAACACTTTGTAGTTTGCTTCCAGAGTTCTTGCACGTCTTTTCCTAGACTAATTCCTCTGTTAGAAAATTTTGATACTATCCTAAAAGGTATCATAAGTTTTAAAGTTTAATTTTCTGTTATTGCTATATAGAAATAATTAATTTTTATATTGATTTTGTATTCTGTGCCTTTCTATATTCATTTATTAATTTTAATTAATTATCTGTAGATTTTTTGGGATTTGTTGTGTACACAATTGTATTATTTGTGAACAGTGCTAGTTTTCTTTCTTTCAATCTTTTATTTTCCTCTTATTACTCTACATAGGACATTTAATCCAATGTTGAATGTTTTCCTTTTTCCATTATGATTTCTTTTGACACAATGGATGTTTAAAATTGTGTTTTTTTATTTCAAAATATTAGAGGATTTTTTTAAATCTCCTGATAATTATTCATAATTTAATTTCATTATCACTAGAGAACATTTTTGAGAGAGGTAAAGTGCTCAGCTACTAACCAAGAGGTTGGTGGTTTGAGTCCATCCAGAGGCACATAGGAAAAAAAGCCTGGTGGTCTACTTCCAAAAGATCACAGCCATTGAAAAGCCTATGGAGTACAGTTCTACTCTGACACACATGGGGTCACCATGAGTTGGAATCAATTTGAAGGCAACTGTTTAGGTGTTTTGAGAAAATGCTTTTATTTTTCGTTCATTCTTGGAATGTGTTTTTACTGGGAATAATATTGCAGGGGAGAGTTATCTTTACTTAGCATGTTGAAAGTATTTTACCTTTGCCTTACAGCTTCTGTTGCTAATGCTAAAATCTGAGAAGTCTAACTGCTGGTCATTTAAAGTAATACCTTTTTTCTCTGACTGCTTTTCATATTTTCCCTTTGTCTTTAGGATTCTTCAGTAAGATGGGAGTCCTCATAGCATGGCAACATCAGGGTAATCAAATTTATTACATGGTGGCTAGTTACCTTCTGAACAAGTGTTCCAAGAGACCCAGTTGGAAGGCTCACGGCTTATTATGGCCTAGATTCAGAAGTCATGCCACATCACTTCCACTGTGTTCTGTTGGCAAAGCAGTCACATATCAGCTCATGTTCACAACAGCAGAGGAATAGATTTCTCCTCTCAAAGGAGGGAATGGCTTGCTCATACAGGAAGGAAAGGAATACATACTGGCCATCTTGGAAACAAGCTAGCACACACCATAGTATGACAAAGTATGGCTACTGATGGTTGATGCTTTTATTTACCTGCTAAAATAATGATACCATGTGTCAATAGCATAAACACACTATGATTCATACCATTTACCGGCTTTGTAATTATTCAACTCCTAATGAATCTTTTCAATTTGGGAAGATTTTCATTGATTAAAATTTGAGAGAATATTTAGTACATTCTCATCACATTCTTTTTAATTTGCATTATTCAAAATCTCATTAAATGTAACCGCACTACGTTTGATACACAATTCAACGATGTTATCGTTTTTTAGTATTCTTACCTCCTTTTATCTTGAATTTTTGTTTGCTTGTTTGTTTGATTGATTAATTTTCATATTAATGCATGAAAGGAAGAAGCATCTAACAAGATTCTGTGCTTATGGGGAAGAGGAGGGCCAAAGAGAGCTCCTGGGATATATACCACACACCAGTTGCTGTTGAATCAATTCTGGCTCTTAGTGACCCTGTGTGAGTGAGAGTAGAATTGTGCTCCATGTTTTCGATGGCTGATTTTTCAGAAGTGATCACCATGCCTTTCTTCTGGGATGCCTCTGGGTGGACTTGACCTCCAACCTTTTGGTTAGCAGCTCAACCTATTAATCATTTGCACCACCCAGGAACTCCCCCTGGGATGTAGGGCAGTTGAAAAGGCATTCTGAGAAAACAAAATGGCTAAATGTGTGTCTAAGCAATTTGTTATGAAGTGTGCAATGCAAACCTCCTCTCCTCTAGCTCCTCTACCAAATTTTTGATAAATTCTACTTTGTTCACTTTGATCCTTTCTTATGAGTGAATTTTGTTTTTAGCAGGGAAGGGTATTAGAAAAAGTGTTGCAATATTGCTTTCTGGGTCCACATTGGGCAGTGCCGAGAGAGAACTCGAGAGCACCGGAGGTTGGAGGCAGAGGGGACCATGAGAAAGTGGAAAAAAAAAAAAAAAACCAAACCTACTGCCGTCAAGTTGATTCTGACTCGTAGCCACCTTATAGGACACAGTAGAACTACCCCATAGGGTTTCCAAGGAGTGGCTAGTGGACTCAAACTGTTGACCTTTTAGTTAACAGCTGAGCTTTTAACCACTGCGCCACCAGGGCTCCTGTGAAAGGAAGTCCCTAGGAATTTTTGAAAACATTGGAGAAGTTTTCACAGGTTGGGTCTTGGAGAATTGAGGCAATTCTACCCAAATTTCAAGTGCTGGGGATGGTGGGGGTGTGCTGCACTTCAAGCTGTTTCAGACACCACCGGAGTTACTCCTGATTAGGCAGTGACCTTGTACCATTTTATACTAGAGGGAGATCTCCTAGCCCTCTGCCATTAGTGCATTTAGTGGATTAATTAATTAATTAACCTTAGCAATGGCCTCATGTCCAGAAAACTTCTTAGGACTAACCATGCTGACCGCTCACTGCCCTGGGTTAACCCAAATGGGTTTGCTGAGCATTGTGCCTGGATGTGCCAAGTTCCTAAGATGCCCAGACACAAGGGAGAGAAGCCCCAGGAGAATCCATGTCACTGGGCAGTAAGTGCCTGCAGCTGCCTGGGAACATGAAAGAAAAAGGAGAGTGAAAGAGACCAGAGCATGTCTCTGCAGGTGTAGGTCTAGCCCAGGTTGAGAGCTTCAGGGCCCACTAAGGATAGATCTTTCGTAGGACACAGCATCCCCTGGTCTTATCCGTGTCTGCTATATGATCTCTCCTCCCTTCAAGGAACACTTCAGGATGATAGTAAATGTCCAGTTCTCAGAGACAATGAATTCCACTGTAACTTGAGGCCTTCTCAGCTGCTGTGCTCCAAGCGATAATTTTTTTTTTTAATTTGGACTTTACCTTTTCTGTTTAATTTGTTTTATTTTGTTGTTGTTGTTGTTGAGAATATACACAGCAGAATACAGACCAATTAGACAATTTCTACATGCACAATTCAGTGATATTGATTATATTCTTCGAGTTGCGCAACCATTCTCACCCTCCTCTTCCAGGTTATTCCTCTACCATTAACATGTACTCACTGCCCTCTAAGGTTCTTGTCTAATCTTTTCAGATCTTAAAAGAGCACAATGCTCAAGGCAGACATTCTTTACTGTTGTTGTTGTTAGGCTGCTGTCAAGTCAGTTCTCACTCATAGCAACCCTAGGTACAACAAAATGAAACACTGCCCAGTCCTGCACCATGCTTGCAATCATTGTTATGCTTGAGGCCATTGTTGCAGCCATTGTGTCCATCTTGTTGAGGGTTTTTCTCTTTTTCACTGACCCCCTACTTTACCAAGCATGATGTCCTTCTCTAGGGACTGATCCCTCCTGATAACATGTCCAAAGTATGTGAGACGCAGTCTCGCCATCCTTACTTCTAAGGAGCATTCTGGTTGTACTTCTTCCAAGACAGTTTTGTTCACTCTCTTGGCAGTCCATGGTATATTCAATATTCTTCTCCAACACCATAATTCAAAGGGGTCAATTCTTCTTCAGTCTTCCTTATTCATTGTTCAGCTTTCCCATTTATATGAGGCCATTGGAAACACCATGGCTTGGGTCAGGTGCACCTTAGTCCTCAAAGAGATATCTTTGCTTTTCAACACTTTAAAGAGGCCTTTTGCAGCAGATTTTCCCAATGCAATGCATCTTTTGGTTTCTTGACTGCTGCTTCCATGGGTGTTGATTGTGAATCCAAGTAAAATGAAATCCTTGATAACTTCAATCTTTTCTCTGTTTATCACGATGTGGTTTATTGGTCCAGTTGCGAGAATTTTTGTTTTCTTTATGTTGAGGTGTAGTCCATACTGAAGGCTGTGGTCTTTGATCTTTATCAGTAAGTACTTCAAGTCCTCTTCACTTTTAGCAAGCAAGGTTATGTCATCAGCATAATGCAGGTTGTTCATGAGTCTTTTCCAATCTTGATTCCTTGTTCTTCATAGAGTTAATTGCTCAGCATGCAGATTGAATAGGTAGGTGAGAGAATGCAATCCTGATGCACACCTTTCCTAACTTTAAAACATGCACTGTCCCCTTTTTCTGTGTGAATGACTGCCTCTTCATCTCTGTACAGGTTCCTCATGAGCACAATTAAGTGTTCTGGAATTTCCAGTCTTCGCAATGCTATCCATAATTTGTTATGATCCACATAGTCAAATGTCTTCGCACAGTCAAAAAACACAGGTAAACATCTTTCTGGTATTCTCTGCTTTCAGCCAGGATATACCTGACATCAGTAATGACATCCATGGCTCCATGTCCACTTCTGAATCTGGCCTGAATTTCTGGCAGTTCCCATCGATATACTGATGCAGCCATTTTTGACTAATCTTCAGGAAAATTTTACTTGTGTGTAATATTAGTGATGTCCAATAATTTCCTCATTCAGGTGAATGATCTTTCTTGGGAATAGGCATAAATATGGACCTCTTCCAGTCAGTTGGCCAGGCAGCTGTCTTCCAAAGTTCTTGACACAGATGAGTGAGCATTTCCAGAGCTGCATAGGTTTGTTGAAACACCTCAATTGATATTCCATCAGTTCTTGGAGCCTTGCTTTTTGCCAATGCTTTCAGTGCAGCTTGGACTTCTTCCTTCAGTACCCTTGGTTCCTGATCAGATGCCACCTCCTGAAATGGCTGAATGTCGACCAATTCTTTTTGGTATAGTGACTTTTTGTATTCCTTCCATCATCTTTTGATGCCTCCTGCATCATTTAATATTTTCCCCATAGAATCTTTCACTATTGCAACTTGAGGCTTCAATTTTCTCTTCAGTTCTTTCAGCTTGAGAAATGCCAGGTGTGTTCTTCCCTTTTGATTTTCTATCTCCAGCTCTTTGCACGTGTCATTTATAACACTTTACTTTGTCTTCTTGAGTCACCCTTTGAAATCTTATGTTCAGCTCTTTTACTTCATCATTTCTTCCTTTTGCTTTAGCTACTCAGTGATCATAAGCAACTTTCAGAATCTCTTCTGACATCAATTTTGACCTTTTTTTTTTTTCCTGTCTTTTTAACGACCTCTTGCTTTCTTCATGTACGATGTACTTGATGTCATTCCACAGCCCATCTGGTCTTCAGTCTTCAGTGTTCAACATGTCAAATTTATTCTTGAGATGGTCTCTAAATTCAGGTGGTATACACTTAAGGTTGTACTTTGGCTTTCATGGACTTGTTCTAATTTTCTTCAGTTTCAACTTGAACTTGCATAGAGAAATTGATGGTCTGTTCCACAATCAGCCCCAAGCCTTGTTCTGACTAATGATATTGAGCTTTTCCATTGTCTTTTTCCACAGATGTAGTTGATTTGATTCCTGTGTATTCCATGTGGCAAGGTCCATGTGTACAGTCACTGTTTATGTTGGGGAAAAAAGATATTTGCAATGAAGAAATTGTTGGTCTTGCAAAATTCTACCATGTGGTCTCCAGCATGATTTTTATCAACAAGGCCATATTTTCCAACTACCAATCCTTCTTCTTTGTTTCCAACCTTCGCATCCCAATCACCAGTGATTATCAATGCATCCTGATTGCATGTTTGATCAATTTCAGACTGCAGAAGTTGGTAAAAATCTTCAATTTCTTCATCTTTGGCCTTAGTGGTTAGTGCATAAACTTGTATAATAGTTGTATTAACTGGTCTTCCTTATAGGCATATGGATGTTATCCTACCACTAAGAGCGTTGTACTTCAGGATAGATCTTGAAATGTTCTTTTTGATGATGAAAGCAACACTATTCCTCTTCAAGTTGTCATTCCCAGCCTAATAGACCATATGATTGTCCAATTCAAAATGGCCAACACCAGCCCATTTCAGCTCACTAATGCCTAGGATATCGATGTTTATGTGTTCCATTTCATTTTTGATGATTTTCAATTTTCCTAGATTCATATTTCATACATTCTGGGTTCTGATTATTAATGGATGTTTGCAGCTGTTTCTTCTCATGTTGAGTCATGCCGCATCAGTCTATGAGGGTCCCGAAAACTTGACTCCATCCATGTCGTTAAGGTTGACTCTACTTTGAGGAGGCAGCTCTTCCCCAGTCATATTTTGAGCACCTTCCAACCTAAGGGGCTCATCTCCCAGCACTATATCAGACAATGTTCTGCTGCTATTCTTAAGGTTTTCACTGGCCAATTCTTTTCAGAAGTAGATCACTGGGTCCTTCTTCCTAGTCTGTCTTAGTCTGGCTGCTCAACTGAAACCTGTTCAGCATGGGTGGCTGGGATAGTTAAGATTGTGTGTCAACTTGGCTGGGCCATGATTGTTAGTGTTCATATGTGATCACTCTCATGATGGGATCTGCTGTGAGTAGCCAATCGGATGAAAGGGAGTTTCCTTTGGGGTGTGGCCTGCATCTGAATATAAGCAGGTGTTTTGGCTTTTTGTTTGCTCTGGATCCTGTAGCTGCCTCATGTTCATCACACCTTCGGTTCTTGGGACTTGAGCTATCAGCTTGCCTGCCAATCTTGGGATTTGTCTATCTTCACAGCCTGTGAGTAAGAGCCCTGCTCTCTGACCTACTGATCTTGGGTTCATCAGAACCTTGTGGCTGCATGAATCCAGAAAAGCCTCTATTCTGATCCACACACTTGGGATGTTCCAGCCTCTACAACCATGGGAGCCATTTCCTTGATGTAAATCTCTCTGTATATATATTTATACGCTTTACTGGTTTTTCTTCTCTAGAGAACCCAGCCCAAGACAGTGACCCTGCCGGTATTTGAATACCTGTGGCTTAGCTTCCAGCACCACAGTAACATGCAAGCCCCCACAGTATGGCACGCTGACAGATGCATGGGGGCATTCTTTACAAGTTAAGCTAAACTATTTTTTTGGTTTTAAAAAGACTTCAGGGGATATTTTTGGTTTAAGGTTGAAAGATTATCTCAGGGCAATATTTTCAGGGGTTCATCCAGCCTCCTTGGCTCCAGAAGGTCTAGATTCCATGAGAATTTGAAATTCTGTTCTGCATTTTCCCCCTTTTGATCAGGAGCCTTCTATAGAATCTTTGATCAAAATGTTCAGTAATGGTAGCTGGGCACCATCCAGTTTTTCTGGTCTTATGGCAATGGAAGCAGCTATTTGTGGAGTCACTTAGCCACACATTCCATTTTTTCCTCCTATTCCTGACTCTCTTTCCTCTGTTGTTCCAGGTGAACAGAGAATGATTGCTCTATCTTAGATGGCCACTTGCAAGCTTTTAAGATCCTAGACAGTACAGAACAAACTATGAGGTAGAACAGAAACACTAAACATGATATTAGGCCAATTAACTGAGATATTCCATGAAACCATGACCCTAAACCTCCAAACCAAGAAACTGAATCCCATTAGGTGTTTGGTTGTATTTAAGCAGCCTCAGCATCTGCTCTTTTTGTCGTTGTTGTAAATATACTTATGACACAACTTTTGCCAATTCAATTTCTTACAAGTGTACAACTTATTTGACAGCAATTACATCAATCAGCTGTGCAACACTACCCTTTAGTCAATGTGATATTTCCATCACTGTAAACTGAAATTCAGTGCTCCATAAGCAATAAACCACCCCTTCCCCCCAGTCCCCCCGGAGCCCTGGTGGTACAGTGGTTAAGTGTTTGGCCGCTAACCAAAAGGTCAGCAGTTCAAATCCATCAGCTGCTCCTTGGAAACCCTATGGGGCAGTTCTACTCTGTCCTATAGGTTTGCTATGAGTCAGAATCAACTCAATGGCAATGGGTTTTCCCCTCCCCCCGCCCCTGCTAATCACTAATAAACTTTGATCTCTATACATTTGCCTATTCTTGTCTTTTATCTAAGTGAGATCACACGATATTTGTCCTTCTGTGATTGATTTATTTCATTCAGCATAATGTCTTCAAGCTCCATCCATATTGTAGCATGTACCAAGACTTCGTTTCTCTTTCTAGCTGAGTAGTATCCTATTGTATGTATGTACCATATTTTGTTCATGCATTCATCCATCAATGAGCATAAAGTAATAGTTTTAATGAATGAAGATAGCAAATGAGGTCTTCTCTAGACCACCTCAGAAGAAGAGAACTTGGGGATAAAAGAAGAGAAAACAGTAAAGATCCCAGACAGATTTTGACACCCTTGCAGTTCCAGCCTGTGAAAGACTAAATGGAAAAAGAAACAGATTTTCTGGATCATTTAACCAGCTACAATCACCATCTAGAATCTGTAGGTTAGTGTTTATCACTGAGGTGAATTTTTTCTCTGCTCTGGGGTTTTTCTGAAGGCTTTGGAGTTCATTTCTGAAGTTCCTATTTAGAAGGCGCTCCTCTCAAGGATCAAATAACCAGAGGTTCAGAAGAAGGAGGAGGAGGTGGAAGAAGAGTGTGGGAGGAGATGAAACAAGAAGTGTGGCCATGAAACACTCTGGCCCCATTGGCCACGTCAGGGAAACTGAAGGCCCACCTTTAATAAGAGTTATCCAATCCTCAAGGTCTTGTGGAGGACCTTCCCAGCCTTGCAATGAAGTCACTTATATCCCTACTCACTTAAGACCCTCAGAGTGAAATGGGAGAATATTTCAGAGGTCTTTAATACGCTCTTCTCCCTTTGACATGATCTGGATGCTGAGCCACTGGGAATAAAACTAGGTGAAAATCAGGTACTCTTTCAGTTCAGTGTCACTCGCTCTAATCTTTTTGGGCTTTCCTTTTTCTTTCAGTATTATGAAAGCAAGAGATAAAAACCAAGAAATCAGGTAAAGGTACCACCTGCTTTCCTGAAGGAATCTTCAGGGGGAGAGATATCAACATCCCAAGACTCCCGTTCACCATAAGAGAGCTGAGTTCAAAAAAAGAATGGAACTTGAGTTCAATCGTCTGATCATTGATTCAATTAAAAATGTCTGTGTAATAAAACCCCAATAAAAAAATTCTGGACACTGAAGTTCAGGTGACCTTCTTGGTTGATGGTAGACATTGGTGCACAGGAGGGTAAGTCATCCCTGGGAACACAGAATCTTCCCTCCCACACCTCACCATATACATCTCTTCTTTATCCTGGTCCTGATTTGTATCCATTATAATAAAACTGTAATCATGAGTATGGAACTTTCCCTAATTCTGTGACTCATTAGAGTGAATTATTGAACCTGAGGGGCTCGTGGAAAACCCAGAATTTGTAGCCATCAAGTCATAAGTACAGGCATCCTGGGGACCCCGAGCTTGCAGCCGGTGTCCTGAGGGGGTAGTGAGACCTTCAAATTTGTAGCCAGCTGGCCTGAAGTGCAGCTGGCTTGGAAACCCCTGAACTTGCTGTTGGTGTAAGACTTGGGTAGACTTGGAATTCTAGAGAACTCTGTCCCTTAACATGTGAGATCTGACCTAACTTTTGGTGGATAAGGTCAGAAGAAGTGAAGAAGAACTGATACTGCATTGCAATTAGTTTCAGAACAAAATACAATTGATTTTAGACAGGTAGATGCCATTGTGCTGTGCCTGGAGCTTGAAGTGGGCAATAATTACAGTCTCCTTCCAGCTGAAATCGTTTGAGGGAGCATCACTAGGCCCCATGTCAGAGGCTGGGCTCCTGTGGAGGGGTCAAGGAAATAAAAATAAGAAGGCAGTAGAGAGGATAAGACCCACCACACAACCTGGGCAGCATGGCAGACATTTGTGATTTCCTCAGGGTGCTACTTCCTCTAACCATTATCC
This sequence comes from Loxodonta africana, assembly GCF_030014295.1. Lineage (NCBI taxonomy): Eukaryota > Metazoa > Chordata > Mammalia > Proboscidea > Elephantidae > Loxodonta > Loxodonta africana. The sequence continues at coordinate 198,067,574 of NC_087344.1, read as the reverse complement.
TTCTATTTTCTCTTCTGGTTGACCCTGACATTTGCTTCAACATCTTCTTGTAATTCTACTTCTTCCTCTGATCATGCCCCTGATGTGGTAGGCTGAATAACACCTCCCTAATTCCTGGTTGCAGCAGTACATCAACAGGGAACTGCCAGAAATTTAAGCCAGATTCAGAAGAGGATGTGGAACAGGACATGTCATTGCTGACCTCAGATGGATACTGACTGAAAGTAGAGAATACCAGAAAGATGTTTACCTGTGTTTTGTTGACTATGCAAAGGCATTTGACTGTGTGGATCATAACAAAATAATTCCAGAACACTTAATTGTGCTCATGAGGAACCTGTACATAGACTAAGAAGCAGTCTTTTGAACAGAACAAGGGGATACTATGTGGTTTAAAACCAGGAAAGATGTGCATCAGGAGTGTACCCTTTCACCATACTTATTCAATCTGTATGCTGAGCAAATAATTGGAGAAGCTGGACTATATGAAGAAGAACGTGGCGTCAGGATTGGAAGAAGACTAATGGCCTGCGATATGCCGATAACACAATCTTGCTTGCTGAAAGTGACAAAGGACTTGAAGCACTTACTGATAGGGATCAAAGACTACATATAGCTGTCTGTATGGATTATACCTCAACATAAAGAAGACAAAACCCTCACGACTGGACCAGTGAGCAACATCATGATAAATGGAGAAAAGATTGAAGTTGTCAGGGATTTCATTTTACTTGGATCCACGATCAACACCCATGGAAGCAGCAGTCAAGAAATCAAAAGATGTATTGTATTGGGCAAATCTGCTGCAAAAGATCTCTGTAAACTGTTAAAAAGCAAAGATCACTTTGAGGACTAAGATGTGCCTGACCCAAGCCATAGTATTTTCAATTGTCTCATATGCATGCAAAAGCTGGACAATGAATCAGGAAGAAGAAGAATTGATTCCTCTGAATTACAGTGTTGGTGAAGAATATTGAATATACCGTGGACTGCCAGGAGAATAAACAAATCTGTCCTGGAAGAAGTATAGCCAGAATGTTCCTGAGAAGCAAGGATGGTGAAACTTCATCTCACTTACTTTGGACATATTATCAGGAGGGATTAGTCCCTGGAGAAGGACATCATGCGTGGTAAGGTAGAGGGTCAGTGAAAAAGGGAAGACCCTCAGTGAAATGGATTGACACAGTGGCTGCAACCATGGGCTCAAGCATAGCAGTGATTGTAAGGATGGCACAGAATCGGGCAGTGTTTTGTTCTATTGTGCGTGGAGTAGCTATGAGTCTGAAATGACTCAATGACACTTAATTACTGAATTCTGTGAACATGCTAAGTTACATGGCAAAAAGATCTTTGTGAATGGAATTAAGGTTGCCAATTAGTTGACCTTAAAATATGGCGATTATCCTGGATTGTCTGGGTCGGCTCAATGTAAGCACACAGGCCCTTAAAGAGCCAAAAAGAAGGCAGATGGTGGTCGGAGAGAGGTGGCAGAAGAGGGAGGCAGTGGAGAGAGATGAAGCATGAAAGGGACTTGACTTACTGTTGTAGGCTTTGAAGATGGAGAAAGGGAGCCTCTAGAAGCTGGGAATGTTCCCCAGATGACAGGCAGCAAGAAAATTGGGGGTCTTAGCCCTATAACCGCATGAAACAGAATGCTGCCAACAACGTGTGCAAGCAAGGACATGAATTCTCTCCTAGAGCCTCCAGAAAGGAACAGAGCCCTATAGACACCTTGATTTTGGCCTTGTGGGACTCTAAGCAGAGACACAACCAAGGCTGCTGGACTTGAAATAATGGAAAAGGAGATAATACACGAATAACTTTGTGGTGATTGTTACAACAACAAAATGAACTAATACACCTAACAAACCTGGTTTCCTCAAAGTAAAGCCAGGTTTCTCCTGTGGAGAATGAACTAGATTCCATTAATTTGCCTATCCCCATTTAAGTGTGTCTTTACATTGAACAATGTTGTGCTCTCCACTATAAATTAGACCAGGGACCAAGCCTTGTTGCAGTGAGAGCATTCGGGGTTAAGCTCAATTTCTTTTGTATTGTTGCAAAACTGAAGCCTGTTCATCTAAAGCAAACTGCGTAAGAAAGAGGAGTCCTGGTGGCACAATGGTTAAGTGCTCAGCTGCTAACTGGAAGGTCAAATCCACCAGTGGTGCCGTGAAAGCCCTGCCGATCTGCCTGTGTAAAGATAGTTGTATGTTGCTGAGTTGTTTTTTACTCATAGCAACCTCACATAACAGAGTAGAACTACTTCACAGGCTTTTTTGTTTTGCCTGTAATCTTTACAGAAGCAGATCACCAGGTCTCTCTCTGTAGAGATTACAATCAAGAAAACCCAACGAAGCACAATTCTACTATGACGCACATGAGGTCACTATGAGTAGGAATTAACTCGATGTCACTTAACAACAAACAACAATGTCTATTTAGGTACCTGGGCTGCACTTGACTCCGGCTTGCACTTGACTACTAACCTAAAGGTTGATGGTTTGAACACACCCAATGGCACTATGGAAGAAAGGCCTGGCAATCTGTTTCTGTAAAGACTACAACCAAGAAAAGTCTATGGAGTAGTTCTACCCTGTAACACTTGGGGTCACCATGAGTTGAAGGCAACAAGTTTATCTGGGTTTTAATGTCTATCTGGCCAGTGAAGAAATTGCCTGATCACATCTTCACCTAAAATTTATATTCACCAAGATAACTTATATTTGATTTGAGTGTCTCAGCTCCTTTGAGATTTTTTTTCGCATTCTTTAGGTTTTTTTCTTTCTTTCTTTTTTTAACATTTTGCTTACTCCCAGGTACTTAAATTATCAGGTAAAATGACGTATTAAATACTATTTTGTAATATATGAAACAGTTAAAGCTGTTAGATGGATGTAGAGTCTGTACTTACCTCTAAAAGGGCATAGAAATTTATCTACATGCCACAGACATGCATATATTGAATTAACACAGAGCTATGGTTTTCAGTAATCAGCACTGCGATAGCATGGTGTTGAAATAGTTTATTTGAGGAATGATTAAAAGAAAAATGAGAGACAAATTTGTGGTGGAAGGACTTTAGGAAAGCTGGTAGTTCAAGGAATGGGAAATTGAAAGCAGTGTCAGCTCTACATTGTTGGGAAAATATCTACATGCTATTAGATGGGTAATGAAAACAAAAATAAAAAAATCAATGAAGATTGTATGAGAACTGTCTGACAGAGACTGGAGGAACTCCCAAAACTATGGCCCCGGACATTCTGTTAACCCAGAACTGTAAACATTCCCAAAGCCCGCTCCTCAGACAAAGATTAGACAGGATTATAAAACATAAAATAATACCTGTGAGGAACGTGCTTCTTTGTTCAATCAGATATACGAGACCAAATGGGGAGCTCCTGGCCAAAAGCAGGAGGAGAAGGCAGAAAGGGACAGCAACTGGTTGAATGGACACAGGGAACTTGGGGTATAAAGGGGGAGTGTGCTGTCACATTGTGGGGATTAAAACCAATGTCACAAAACAATAAGTGTATAAATTTTTGAATGAGAAATTAACTCGAGCTGTAAACTTTCACCTAAAACACATGCACATAAAAAGATTGTATTAGAACTAATAGAAAATTAGATGCCATGTATCAATATAGCCATTAGGATCCTTCTGCTGCAAAAAAAAAAAAAAAATGAGCTACAACTCAAACAGTTTAAACAACGAAGAAACATTCCCTCACCTGACCAGGAGGGATGAAGAGGGATGGGACCCTGGGTCAGCTGATAAAGCAGCCTAGTGATATTATCAAGGACCCAGGCTCTCTCTCTCTTTCTCTATTTTTCTCTCTCAGGCTGACTGTCTTGTGGTTTCAGGATGATTGTCAAAGGCCTAGCATCTCATCTAGTCAAGGGATAAGGGAAAGGACACTCTTGTCTGGAATTTCTTACACATGAACAATAATAGAAAACTGAGCCTTAGCCTTGTGCCGAACCGTTATGTGTATATCCTCATTTAATCCTTACAACAACCTTATGTGGTAAATGCTATAATTATTATCCTCAATTTCTAGAAAACTGAGGCATGAAGAAGTCAAGCAACTAAATTAGTAAGAAGTGGGATGACAATTCAAACCCAGGCAATCAGGCTCCAAAGCCTGATGTGAAACCACTACACCACACTGTCTTTCACACAAACCAGCTCTGCACTTAGGATCATGAAGAAACGTTGGAGTACCACCTTAGAGTATATTCAAGGAATGATGCTGCTGCAATTGATTAGCCATTTGAGGAGATAGCACTTTGTCTATGACAGTATGATTATAAAATGGCGGTATGGGAGGCTCTACTCTGTCTGCCCAATCAGGCATCTTTTAACAAGCATGACACAAGCATTGACCATGCTGCAGTGAGCAGTGATGACCTTGGATCTTCTGGCTTTGACACTCACACCGTCCAGTTTCTACAGGACCTCTGACTCATTTAACCATGTGAATCATGTTTGGCCTTATGTGCCCTTGGATTTGACAACAGAGTTCAGCCTGTAGAGCTGGATCAATATGACATCTTTAGTAGAAAATGACAAAAAAAAACAATGTCAGCTAGCTTCTAATACAAGAGAAATTTATTAAAATGATAAATAACCCAAGGTCAAGAGTTTAGCGAAAACTTGGAAATCACTGGATCCAGGAAATGAAAACCTATGGGGAACTGTCTCTTAATTCTGCTTCTCTCTGTGTTCCTGCCTTGTTCTTCCTTTTGTGGAACAGCTATTTCTCTTCTCTTGGCTGCTTGGTAGGCAATGGCCACTGGTACATGGCTCCACAATGTACCTGTTATATAGCCATTCCTGTATGATTCATTCTCATACTCTCATTCCTATATATTCTATTCTCGTTTTCTCTTTCTTCTTTTCCTCATTCTCTCCAAATTACTGTGTAAGGATCTCTGATTAGCCCATCTTGTGTTAGGAGACAACCCCTGGTCCAACCAACTGTTTTCAGAAACATGTTCATGTTCTACAAACACAATACTAAGGCTTTTATGTCTATGGATGGGAGAAAAAGGACCCGTGTGAGAAATTAAAGATGTTGTCTACATTGTCTCAAAGTAACGTGGGAAACGGAGGATTCTTATTATGAAAAATTCTAAACACACTGAAGTAATTTTCTATATGATTATATCATCAAAGAGATTTACAGTTAGATACATTATTTTAGTTTTTGCTCTCTTTTAGGGGTGCCTACATATTTATTTTCCTAGATTCAGGCTGAAAGATTCTCAAGTTGAAAGAACTGAAGGAAAAATTCAAGCCACGAGTTGCAATATTGAAGGATTCTATGATAGCACTGGGTACTGGGATGGGCAAAATATTGAACGACGTAGGAAGCATCAAATGAAGATGGGAAGAATACAAAGAGTCACTGCACAAAAAAGATTTGGTCAAAGTTCAACCATTTCAGGAGGTAGCCCATGATCAAGAACCAATGGGATTGAAGGAAGAAGTCCAAGGTGCACTGAAGGCATTGGCGAAAAACAAGACACCAGGAATAGACAGAATTCTCATTGAGATGTTTCAACAAATGGATGCAGTGCCGGAGGTGCTCACTTGTCGGTGCCAAGAAATTCAGAAGACAGTTACCTGACCAACTGACTGAGAGAGATTCATGTTTATGCCTAATCCAAAGAAAGGTAATCCAACCGAACGCGGAAGTTATTGAACAATATCATTAATATCACACACAAGTAAAATTTTGCTGAAGATCATTCAAAAACGTTGTAGCAGTACTTCAACAGGGAACTGTCAGAAAGTCAAGCTGGGTTCAGAAGAAGATGTGAAACCAGGGATATCATGGCTGATGTCAGATGGACCCTGGCTGAAAGCAGAGAATACCAGAAGATGTTTACGTGTGTTTTATTGACTATGCAAAGGCATTCGATTGTGTGAATCATAACAAATTATGGATAACATTGGGAAGAATGGGAAGTCCAGAACACTTACTTGTGCTCATGAGGAACCTGTACATAAACCAAGAGGCAGTCTTCGAACAGAACAAGGAAATACTGTGTGGTTTAAAGTCAGGAAAGATGTGTGTCAGTGTTGTATCCTTCCGCCATATTTATTCAATCTGTGTGCTGAGCAAACAACCTGAGAGGCTGGACTATATGAAGAAGAATGGGGCATCAGGATTGGAGAAAGACTCATTAACAACCTACAATATGCAGGTAATACAACCTTGCTTGCTGCAAGCAAAGAAGACTTGAGGCACCTACTGATGAAGATCAAAGACTTCAGCCTTCAGTATGGATTACACCTCAACATAAAGAAAAAAAGCCTCATTACTGGACCAATAAGCAACATCATGATAAACGGAGAAAACATTGGAGTTGCTGAGGATTTTGTTTTACTTAAATCCACAATCAATGCCCATGGAAGCAGCAGTCAAGAAATCAAAGGACGCATTGCATTGGGCAAATCTGCGGCAAAAGACCTCTTGAAATTGTTAAAGAGCAAAGGCAACACTTTGAGGAGTAAAGTGTGCCTGACCCAAGCCATGGTACTTTCGGCCACCTCATATGCAGTGAAAGCTGGAGAATGACTAAGGAAGACTGATGAAGGATTGATGCATTTGAATTACAGTGTTGGAGAAGAATATTGAATATACAGTGGACTGCCAGAAGAATGAACAAACCTGTCTTGGAAGAAGCACAGCCAGAATGCTCCTTAGAAGCAAGGTCACTTACTTTGGACATGTTATCAGGAGGGACCAGTCCCTGGAGAAGGACATCATGCTTGGTAAAGTAGAGGGTCAGTGAAAAAAATGAAGACCCTCAATGAGATGGATTGACACAGTGGCTGAAACCATGGGCTCAAGCACAGCAACGATTATAAGGATGGCACAGGACCACGCGGTGTTTCATTTTGTTATACATACGGTTGCTGTAAGTCAGAACCAACTCGATGGCACCGAACAATAACATGTATTTTTTTTTTTTATGGGTGATATTGATTATTTTATAAGCCAATTTATTATTTGAATGAAAGGTGACTAGCAGGACTGGCTTCAGTTCCAAGTTCAAAGGGTACCTTAGGTTGATAGTTTCCGGGATTCCTCTACTCTCTATCAGTCCAGTAAGTTTCGCCTTTTTTAGGAATTTTTGTTCTACATTTTTCTCCCCTTCTATACAGGACCTTCTATTATGTCTCTGATCAAAATAGTCAATGGTGGTAGCTAGGCACCATCTAGTTCTTCTGATCTCAGACTGGATGAGGGGATGGTTCTTGGGGGCTATAAGTCCTGTGAACTAGTTTCTTCTTTGAGTCTTTGGTTTCGTTAATTCTCTTTTGTTCCAGACAAGTAAAAAAAAAAAAAATTGTACCTTAGATGGCAGCTCTCTAGGGCTCCTTTTAAATGAATGCTAAGTGACCCCAAACAGTAAACGTCTACTACACTAACTCCGCCTCTTTATTATTCTAGAACTTGTGAATTGCGTTGACTTCTATAGAAATTGGTTTAATCCAGTAAATAATTTTCTTTTAAATAATTTTTAATCAAGTCATGCTGGCTTCCTGACCAAAGTCACCACTTACCTACTGTCTATTTAGTGTTTTTCCATCCCCACCTGTCCCCTCCTTCATAACCATCAAAGATGGTTTCTTTTTGTCTGTAAACATTTTCATGAGTTTTTACGGTAGCAGTCTCATACAATATTTCTCCTTTTGTGATTGACTTATTTCACTCAGCGTAATGTCCTCCAGATTCATCCTCGTTATGAGATGCTTCACAGATTTATCATTGTTCTTTATTGTTGTGTAATACTCCATTGTGTGTATGTACCGTAGTTCTATTATCCATTCATCTGTTGATGGGCATCTAGGTTGTTTCTACCTTTTTGCTATTGTGAACAATGCTGCAATGAGCATGGGTGTGCATACGTCTATTCGTGCGACGACTCTTATTTCTCTAGGATATATTCCTAGGAGTGGAATTGCTGGATCATACGGTATTTCTATTTCTAGCTTTCTAAGGAAGCGCCATATAGTTTTCCAAAATGGTTGTATCATTTTGCATTCCCACCAGCAGTGCATAAGAGATCTGATCTCCCCACAGCCTCTCCAACATTTATTTCCTATTTTTTTGATTGGTGCAGTAATGCCGGGAAGAGATGGTATCTCATTGTGGTTTGGATTTGCATTTCTCTAATAGCTAGTGATCATGAGCATTTCCTCATGTTTCTGTTGGCCGCTTGAATGTCTTCTTTGGTCAATTGTCTGTTCATTTCCTTTGCCCGTTTCTTAATTGGATTGTCTTTTTGTTGTAGAGATGTTGGATTTTCTTGTAGATTTTAGAGATTAGACCTCTGCCTGAGTTGTAATAGCCAATTTTTTCCCCCAATCTGTAGGATCTCTTTTTACTCTTTTGGTGAAATCTTTTGATGAGCATAAAACCCAAAACCCACTGCCGTCGAGTCGATCCCGACTCATAGCAACCCTATAGGACAGAGTAGAACTGCCCCATAGAGTTTCCAAGGAGTGCCTGGCGGATTTGAACTGCCAACCTCTTGGTTAGCAGCTGTAGCACTTAACCACCATGCCACCAGGGTTTCCTTGATGATCTTAAGTGTTTAATATTTAGAAGATCCCAGTTATCTAGCTTATCTTCTGGAGTTTGTGTGTTGTTGGTTGTGGCTTGTATCTTGTTAATGCCCTGTATTAGGGCCTCTAGCATTGATCCTATTTTTTTTCTGTGAATTTCGTAGTTTTTGGCTTTATATTTAGGTCTTTGATCCATTTCGAATTAGTTTTTGTATATGGTGTCAGGTATGAGTCCTGTTTCATTTTTTTGCACATGGCCATCTAGTTTTGCAAGCACCATTTGTTAAAAAGACTGTCTTTTTCCCCATTTGATGGACTTTGCACTCTTGTCGAATATCAGGTGACCATAGGTGGATGGATTTACATCTGGGTTCTCAATTCTGTTCCATTGTCAGTGTATCTGCTGTTGTACCAGTACCAGGCGGTTTTGACTACCGTAGCTGTGTAGTAGGTTCTGAGCTCAGGTATTGTGTGTCCTCCTACTTTATGCTTCTTCTTCAATACCGCTTTACTTACCCAGGGCTTCATCCCTTTCCATACAAAGTTAACGATAAGTTGTTCCATCTTTTTAAAGAATGTTGTTGGTATTTGGAGTGGGATTCCACTGTATTTGTATATCACTTTGAGTAGAATTTGTCATTTTCACAATTTTGAGTCTACTTGTCCATGAGCATGGTATGTTTTTCCATTTATGTAGGTATCTTTTGGTTTCTTGCAGCAGTGTTTTGTAGTTTTCTTTGTATAGGTCTTTTACTTCCCTGGTTAGATTGATTCCTAGGTAATTTTTTTTTTAGGGGTTATCATAAATGGTATTGTTTTCGTGATTTCCTTTTCATCTCTCTATTGGTGTATAGGAATCCAACTGATTTTTGTGTATTTATCTTGTATCCTGTTCCTCTGCTGAATCTTTCTATTAGTGTCAGTAGTTTTCTCATGAAGTCTTTTGAGTTTTCTATGTATAGTATCATATCATCCACAAATAGGGATAGTTGAACTTCTTCATTACCAGTTTGGAGGCCCTTTATTTCTGTTGCTTGCCTTATTGCTATTATAGGACCTCCAGCACAATGTTAAATACGAGTGGCGATAAAGGGTATCCTTTTCTTGTTCCTGTTCTCAAGGGGAATGTTTTCACCCTCTCTCCATTAAGAATGATGCTGGCCATTGGTTTTGCATAGATACCCTTTATTATGTTGAGAAATTTCCCTTCTATAACTATTTTATTGAGAGTTTTTATCATGAATGTGTCTTGGATTTTGTCAGATACCTTTTCTGAGTCGATTGAGATGATCATGTGATTCTTTTCCTTCCTTTTATGTGATGAGTTATGCTGATTGATTTTCTAATGTTTAACCATCCTTGCATATCTGGTATGAATCCTACTTGTTCACGGTGTATTATTTTTTTGATATGATGCTGAAATCTATTGGTTAGAATTTCTTTGCGAATTTTTGCATTTATATTCATGAGAGATATTGTTCTGTAATTTTTTTTTTTTTTTGGTGTCTTTGCCTGGCTTTGTATCAGGGTTATGCTGGCTTCATAGAATGAATTTGGCAGTATCACTTCCTTTTCTATGTTCTGAAAGAGTTTGAGTAGTACTAGTACTGGTATAAGCTCTTTTCTGAATGTTTGGTAGAATTCTCCAGTGAAGCCATCTGGGCCAGGGTTTTGTTGTTGTTTTGGGGAATTTTTGTTTTGTTTTATTACCTTTTCAATCTCTTCTCTTGTTATGGGTCTGTTCAGGTTTTCAACATCATTTTGTGTTAGTTTGGGTAGGTAGTGTGTTTCTAGAAATTCGTTCATTTCCTCTAGGTTTTCAAATTTGTTGGAGTATAGTTTTTCGTAATACTCTGTTGTGATCCTTTTTGTTTCATTTGGGTCTGTTGTAATGTCCCCCATTTCATTTCTTATTTGGGTTATTTGCATCCTTTCTCATTTTTTGTCAATTGGTCAGTGGTTTGTCGATTTGTTGATCCTTTCAAATAACCAATTTTTGGTTTTGTTGATTCTTTCTATTGTTTTTCTATTCTCCATTTCATTTATTTCTGCTCTGATCTTTATCATTTCCTTTCTTCTGGTGACTGTGAGTTTCTTTTGCTGTTCTCTATTTGTTCAAGTTGTATAGCTAACGTTTTGATTTGTCCCTTTCTTCTTTTTCAATGTGTGCTTCTATTGCTATAAATTGACCTCTGAGCACTGTCTTTGCTGTGTCCCAAAGATTTTGGCATGATGTGTTTTCATTTTCCTTTGATTCTAGGAAGTTTTTGATTCCATCTCTGATTTCTTCTATTACCCATTGGTTTTTAAGCAGGGTGTTATTCAGTTTCCATGTAATTGATTTTTTTTTTCTTGCTCTTCCTGTTGTTTATTTCTACATTAATGGTGTTGTGGTCAGAGAAGACACTTCGTATTATCTCAATATTTTAGTTTTTTTGAGGGTTGCTCTGTGGCCTAAGATGTGGTCTATTCTGTAGAACAGTCCCTGTGCATTGGAAAAGAATGTATACTTTGCAGCTGTTGGGTGGAGTGTTCTATATATGTCTATGAAGTCAAGCTGGGTGATTGTGACCTTTAGCACTTCTGTATCTTCGTTGAGTTTCTTTCTAGATGTTCTGTCCTTTACCGATAGTGGTGTGTTAAAGTCTCCTACTATTATTGTGGAACTGTCAATTTCTCTTTTCTGTGCTGTTAGATTTTGTTTTATGTATTTTGGAGCCCCATCATTGGGTGTGTAGATGTTTATTATGGTTGAGCCTTCATGATGGATTGTCTCTTTAATCATTATATAGTGCCCTTCTTTGTCTTTTATGGTAGATTTTTTTTAAGTCTATTTTATATGAGATTAGTATTGCCACTTCTGCTTTTTTTTTAATTTTTTGTATTAACTATTATTGAGCTTCAAGTGAACGTTTACAAATCAAGTCAGTCTGTCACATATAAGTTTACATACATCTTACTCCGTACTCCCACTTGCTCTCCCCCTAATGAGTCAGCCCTTCCAGTCTCTCCTTTCGTGACAATTTTGCCAGCTTCCCACTCTCTCTATCCTCCCAATCCCCCTCCAGACAGGAGATGCCAACACAATTTCAAGTGTCCACCTGTTATAATTAGCTCACTCTTCATCAGCATCTCTCTCCCACCCACTGTCCAGTTCCTTTCATGTCTGATGAGTTGTCTTCGGGGATGGTTCCTGTCCTGTGTCAATAGAAGGTCTGGGGACCATGGCCGCCGGGATTCCTCTAGTCTCAGTCAGACCATTAAGTATGGTCTTTTTATGAGAATTTGGAGTCTGCATCCCACTGATCTCCTGCTCCCTCAGGGGTTCTCTGTTGTGCTCCCTGTCAGGGCAGTCATCGATTGTGGCCGGGCACCAACTAGTTCTTCTGGTCTCAGGATGATGTAGGTCTCTAGTTCATGTGGCCCTTTCTGTCTCTTGGGCTCTTAGTTGTTGTGTGACCTTGGTGTTCTTCATTCTCATTTGCTCCAGGTGGGCTGAGACCAATTGATGCATCTTAGATGGCCGCTTGTTAGCATTTAAGACCCCAGACGCCACATTTCAAAGTGGGATGCAGAATGTTTTCATAATAGAATTATTTTGCCAATTGACTTAGAAGTTCCCGCAAACCATGGTCCCCAAACCCCCGCTCTTGCTCCGCTGACCTTTGAAGCATTCATTTGATCCCGGAAACTTCTTTGCTTTTGGTCCAGTCCAATTGAGCTGACCTTCCATGTATTGAGTGTTGTCTTTCCCTTCACCTAAAGCAGTTCTTATCTACTAATTAATCAATAAAAAACCCTCTCCCTCCCTCCCTCCCTCCCCCGCTCATAACCACAAAAGTATGTGTTCTTCTCAGTTTTTACTGTTTCTCAAGATCTTATAATAGTGGTCTTATACAATATTTGTCCTTTTGCCTTGACTCATTTCGCTCAGCATAATGCCTTCCAGGTTCCTCCATGTTATGAAATGTTCCACAGATTCGTCATTGTTCTTTATCGATGTGTAGTATTCCATTGTGTGAATATACCACAATTTATTTACCCATTCATCCGTTGATGGACACCTTGGTTGCTTGTAGCTTTTTGCTATTGTAAACAGAGCTGCAATAAACATGGGTGTGCATATATCTGTTCGTGTGAAGGCTCTTGTTTCTCTAGGGTATATTCCGAGGAGTGGGATTTCTGGGTTGTATGGTAGTTCTATTTCCAACTGTTTAAGATAACGCCAGATAGATTTCCAAAGTGGTTGTACCATTTACATTCCCACCAGCAGTGTATAAGAGTTCCAATCTCTCCGCAGCCTCTCCAACATTTATTGTTTTGTGTTTTTTGGATTAATGCCAGCCTTGTTGGAGTGAGATGGAATCTCATCATAGTTTTAATTTGCATCTCTCTAATGGCTAATGACCAAGAGCATTTTCTCATGTATCTGTTAGCTGCCTGAATATCTTCTTTAGTGAAATGTATGTTCATATCCTTTGCCCACTTTTTGATTGGGTTGTTTGTCTTTTTGTGGTTGAGTTTTGACAGAATCATGTAGATTTTAGAGATCAGGCACTGGTCGGAGATGTCATAGCTGAAAATTCTTTCCCAGTCTATAGGTGGTCTTTTTACTCTTTTGGTGAAGCCTTTAGATGAGCATAGGTGTTTGATTTTTAGGAGCTCCCAGTTATCTGATTTCTCTTCGTCATTTTTGGTAAAGTTTTGTATTCTGTTTATGCCTTGTATTAGGGCTCCTAGAGTTGTCCCTATTTTTTCTTCCATGATCTTTATCGTTTTAGTCTTTACGTTTAGGTCTTTGATCCACTTGGAGTTAGTTTTTGTGCATGGTGTGAGGTATGGGTCCTGTTTCATTTTTTTGCAGATGGATATCCAGTTATGCCAGCACCATTTGTTAAAAAGACTATCTTTTCCCCAATTAACTGACACTGGTCCTTTGTCAAATATCAGCTGCTCATACGTGGATGGATTTATATCTGGGTTCTCAATTCTGTTCCATTGGTCTATGTGCCTGTTGTTGTACCAGTACCAGGCTGTTTTGACTACTGTGGCTGTATAATAGGTTCTGAAATCAGGTAGAGTGAGGCCTCCCACTTTCTTCTTCTTTTTCGGTAATGCTTTGCTTATCCGAGGCTTCTTTCCCTTCCATATGAAATTGGTGATTTGTTTCTCTATCACCTTAAAAAATGACATTGGAATTTGGATCGGAAGTGCATTGTATGTATAGATGGCTTTTGGTAGAATGGACATTTTTACTATGTTAAGTCTTCCTATCCATGAGCAAGGTATGTTTTTCCACTTAAGTATGTCCTTTTGAATTTCTTGTAGTAGAGCTTTGTAGTTTTCTTTGTATAGGTCTTTTACATCCTTGGTAAGATTTATTCCTAAGTATTTTATCTTCTTGGGGGCTACTGTGAATGGTATTGATTTGGTGATTTCCTCTTCGGTGTTCTTTTTGTTGATGTAGAGGAATCCAAGTGATTTTTGTATGTTTATTTTATAACCTGAGACTCTGCCAAACTCTTCTATTAGTTTCAGTAGTTTTCTGGAGGATTCCTTAGGGTTTTCTGTGTATAAGATCATGTCATCTGCAAATAGAGATAATTTTACTTCCTCCTTGCCAATCCGGATGCCTTTTATTTCTTTGTCTAGCCTAATTGCCCTGGCTAGGACTTCAAGTACGATGTTGAATAAGAGCGGTGATAAAGGGCATCCTTGTCTGGTTCCTGTTCTCAAGGGAAATGCTTTCAGGTTCTCTCCATTTAGAGTGATATTGGCTGTTGGCTTGTTGGCTTTGCATAGATGCCCTTTATTATGTTGAGGAATTTTCCTTCAATTCCTATTTTGGTGAGAGTTTTTATCATAAATGGGTGTTGGACTTTGTCAAATGCCTTTTCTGCATCAATTGATAAGATCATGTGGTTTTTATCTTTTGTTTTATTTATGTGATGGATTACATTAATGGTTTTTCTGATATTAAACCAGCCTTGCATACCCGGTATAAATCCCACTTGGTCGTGGTGAATTATTTTTTTGATATGTTGTTGTATTCTATTGGCTAGAATTTTGTTGAGGATTTTTGCATCTATGTTCATGAGGAATATAGGTGTATAATTTTCTTTTTTTGTAGTGTCTTTACCTGGTTTTGGTATCAGGGAGATGGTGGCTTCATAGAATGAGTTGGGTAGTATTCCATCATTTTCTATGCTTTGAAATACCTTCAGTAGTACTGGGATTAACTCTTCTCTGAAAGTTTGGTAGAACTCTGCAGTGAAGCCTTCCAGGCCAGGGCTTTTTTTTGTTGGGAGTTTTTTGATTACCGTTTCAATCTCTTTTTTTGTTATGGGTCTATTTAGTTGTTCTACTTCTGAATGTGTTAGTTTAGGTAGGTAGTGTTTTTCCAGGAATTCATCCATTTCTTCTAGGTTTTCAAATTTGTTAGAGTACAATTTTTCATAATAATCTGAAATGATTCTTTTAATTTCATTTGGTTCTGTTGTGATGTGGTCCTTCTCATTTCTTACTCGGGTTATTTGTTTCCTTTCCTGTATTTCTTTAGTCAGTCTAGCCAATGGTTTATCAATTTTGTTAATTTTTTCAAAGAACCAGCTTTTGGCTTTGTTAATTCTTTCAATTGTTTTTCTGTTCTCTAATTCATTTAGTTCAGCTCTAATTTTTATTATTTGTTTTCTTCTGGAGCCTGATGGGTTCTTTTGTTGCTCACTTTCTATTTGTTCAAGTTGTAGGGACAGTTCTCTGCTTTTGGCTCTTCCTTCTTTTTGTATGTGTGCATTTATTGATATAAATTGGCCTCTGAGCACTGCTTTTGCTGTGTCCCAGAGGTTTTGATAGGAAGTATTTTCATTCTCGTTGCATTCTATGAATTTCCTTATTCCCTCCTTGATGTCTTCTATAACCCAGTCTTTTTTCAGGAGGGTATTGTTCATTTTCCAAGTATTTGATTTCTTTTCCCTAGTTTTTCTGTTATTGATTTCTAGTTTTATTGCCTTGTGGTCTGAGAAGATGCTTTGTAATATTTTGATGTTTTGGATTCTGCAAAGGTTTGTTTTATGACCTAATATGTGGTCTATTCTAGAGAATGTTCCATGTGCACTAGAAAAAAAGGTATATTTTGCAGCAGTTGGGTGGAGAGTTCTGTATAAGTCAATGAGGTCAAGTTGGTTGATTGTTGTAAGTAGGTCTTCCGTGTCTCTATTGAGCTTCTTACTGGATGTCCTGTCCTTCTCCGAGAGTGGTGTGTTGAAGTCTCCTACTATAATTGTGGAGGTGTCTATCTCACTTTTCAATTCTGTTAAAATTTGATTTATGTATCTTGCAGCCCTGTCATTGGGTGCGTAAATATTTAATATGGTTGTGTCTTCCTGATCAATTGTCCCTTTTATCATTATATAGTGTCCTTCTTTATCCTTTGTGGTGGATTTAAGTCTAAAGTCTATTTTGTCAGAAATTAATATTGCTACTCCTCTTCTTTTTTGCTTATTGTTTGCTTGATATATTTTTTTCCCTCCTTTGAGTTTTAGTTTGTTTGTGTCTCTAAGTCTAAGGTGTGTCTCTTGTAGGCAGCATATAGACGGATGGTGTTTCTTTATCCAGTCCGAGACTCTCTCTTAATTGGTGCATTCAGTCCATTTACATTCAGCGTAATTATAGATAAATAAGTTTTTAGTGTTGTCATTTTGATGTCTTTTTATGTGTGTTGTTGACAATTTCATTTTTCCGCATACTTTTTTGTCCTGAGACGTTTTTCTTATTAAATTGTGAGATCCTCATTTTCGTAGTGTTTGACTTTATGTTTGTTGAGTCGTTACGTTTTTCTTGGCTTTTATCTTGAGTTATGGAGTTGTTATACCTCTTTTTGGTTACCTTATTATTTACCCCTATTTTTCTAAGTAAAAATCTAACTTGTATTGTTCTGTCTCACCTTGTATCACTGTCCATATGGCAGTTGTATGCCTCCTGTATTTAGTCCCTCTTTTTGATTATTGTGATCTTTTACATATTGACTTCCGTGATTCCCTGTTTTGAGTTTTTTTTTTTTTAATTAATCTTAATTTGTTTTTGTGATTTCCCTATTTGAGTTGATATCAGGATGTTCTGTTTTGTGGCCTTGTGTTGTGCTAGTACCTGATATTATTGGTTTTCTGACCAAAGAATATCCTTTAGTATTTCTTGTAGCTTTGGTTTGGTTTTTGCAAATTTTCTAAACTTGTGTTTATCCTTAAATATCTTAATTTCGCCTTCATATTTCAGAGAGAGTTTTGCTGGATATATGATCCTTGGCTGGCAGTTTTTCTCCTTCAGTGCTCTGTATATGTCGTCCCATTCCCTTCTTGCCTGCATGGTTTCTGCTGAGTAGTCTGAACTTATTCTTATTGATTCTCCCTTGAAGGAAACCTTTCTTTTCTCCCTGGCTGCTTTTAAAATTTTCTGTTTATCTTTGGTTTTGGCGAGTTTGATGATAACATGTCTTGGTGTTTTTCTTTTGGATCAATCTTAAATGGGGTTCAATGAGCATCTTGGATAGATATCCTCTCGTCTTTCATGATGTCAGGGAAGTTTTGTGTCAGGAGTTCTTCAACTATTTTCTCTGTGTTTTCTGTCCCCCCTCCCTGTTCTGGGACTCCAATCACACTCAAGTTATCCTTCTTGATAGAGTCCCACATGATTCTTAGGATTTCTTCATTTTTTTAAATTCTTTTGTCTAATTTTTTTTCAGCTATGTTGGTGTTAATTCCCTGGTCTTCCAGATGTCCCAGTCTGCATTCTAATTGCTCGAGTCTGCTCCTCTGACTTCCTATTGCGTTGTCTAATTCTGTAATTTGATTGTTAATCTTTTGGATTTCTACATGCTGTCTCTCTATGGATTCTTGCAACTTATTAATTTTTCCACTATGTTCTTGAATAATCTTTTTGAGTTCTTCAACAGTTTTATCAGTGTGTTCCTTGGCCTTTTCTGCAGTTTGCCTTATTTCGTTTGTGATGTCTTGAAGCATTCTGTAAATTAGTTTTTTATATTCTGTATCTGATAATTCCAGGATTGTATCTTCATTTGGGAAAGATTTTGATTCTTTTGTTTGGGGGGTTGTAGAAGCTGTCATGGTCTGTTTTTTTATGTGTTTTGATATGGACTGCTGTCTCTGAGCCATCACTGGGAAACTAGTTTTTCCAGAAAATCCGCTAAGAAAAAATGCAGTCAGATCCCTATCAGAATTGCCTTTTGGTTATAACCACCACCTTGTTCCCTGTAAGGATGAAAGTCTGAGATTTGGATTATATATGCTTGGCTGTAGCTGGTTCTGTGTTTTTAGTCCAATTAGGGGTGGATTTTTGGTCCCTGGGTTTTTTTTTATTTTTTGGTTCCTTCTCTCAGGCCAATAGAGTGGGTTAGGAAAAGACTAAAAGAGAAAAAAAAGGGGGGGGGAAGCAAAGCCGCCACGGAGCCGTTCTCCCTCTGGCTCAGGCAATTCCAATGTTAATGAAGCCACCTGGGGAGGGTGGGGGAGGGATCAGAGAGATAGGAGAGTAGCACCTCAGAATATAGCCAGAGTTGCTTGTCTTGCTTGGAATGACTATTATATCTGAGATTCCCGTGGGGCGTGTCGCCTATGTGTGCTGGCTGTGTGGAGATTGCCCCCGGGGGAAGCCACCTGCTGCCAGTCTAAATCCTAGCGTCAAGGTTCCCCTGCTGGGACGCTTTACTCCCGGCTCGAAAATCAGTCGCTGCCTCCCGGGGACTTCTCCCGCCAGCCGTCGCCGCGCCACCTCCGCGGACTGGCTGGGCCCCCTCCCGGGGTTAGTTCAGGGGAGTAGAGCAGCTCTCCATGCTTGTGCCATGCCAGCACCTAGTCAAAATCCCGGCGGGACGGTTCCCTGGCTGGGACACTGCTCTCCCAGCTCCAAGACCAGTTTCTGCCTCCCAGGGACTTCTCCCACCGGCTGCGTCGTCACGCCCCTTGTTTGCGCCGTCAGCTCCCCTGGACTCTGCCCTAAATCGGGTGCCAAAGGTTACCTGACTGGGACGCTGGCTCCAGGCTCTGAAAACAATCGCTGCTTCCCCGTATTTGTTCATTTTCCGTCTCTAAATCTGTGTTTGTTGTTCAGGGTTCGTAGATTGTTATGTACTTGATCTATTCACTTGTTTTTCCGAGTCTTTGTTGCAAGAGGGATCCGAGGTAGCGTCTCCCTAGTCCGCCATCTTGGCCCCGCCCCCCTGCCTTTTTTTTTTTGGTACTTATTTTCTTGATAGTTTTTTTTATCCTTTGATTTTTAATAAATTTACATCTTTGTTTCTAAGCTGTATCTCTTGTAGCCAGCATATTGATGGATCCTGTTTTTTAATACATTCTGTCACTCTCTTTTTATGGGTGCATTTAGGCCATTTACATTCACT
Source organism: Loxodonta africana (assembly GCF_030014295.1). Classification (NCBI taxonomy): domain Eukaryota; kingdom Metazoa; phylum Chordata; class Mammalia; order Proboscidea; family Elephantidae; genus Loxodonta; species Loxodonta africana. Next base: position 198,048,579 of record NC_087344.1, on the reverse strand, counting down.
GTAATTATTGATAGGTGTGAGTTTATTACTGTCATTTTGTAGTGCTTTTTTTTGTGGTGCTGACATTTTCTTTGTTCATTTTACTCTCTTGTGCTGAATTCTTTTGTTTGTGGATTTCTTTTTAATTTCTTTTGCATTTGTAGATTTTGTTTTTATTGAGGCTTTATGTTTTTCTTCTATATTTTAATGAGTAGGTTTGTTTTAACTTTCTTTGTGGTTACCTTGAAATGTACCCTTATCTTCCTGGGTTTGAACCAGTCTATCACTACTTGGTATTGCCTTGCCACCCTCTCCATTAGAAAGTTCTATAGCTACACCATTTATTCCCTCTTTTATTGTTCTGATGTTGTTGTCATTTACATATTACCTCTCTGATTCCCTGTTGTAATTCTTTTGGTTTTTGATTGTCTTTGAGAGTTCATTTCCTAGCTTGGTATCTGGCTGGTACAATCTTGTGTCCTAGATTCAGGCTATGGTCTGACATTTGTTCTCAGCCCGAAGGACTCTCTTTAATAATTCTTGTAAGTTTGGTTTTGTTTTTTCATATTCCTTTAATTTCTGTTTATCTGGAAATGTCCTATTTTCACCATCATATTTGAATGAGGGTTTTGCAGGATATATTATTCTTCGTTGGCAATTTTTTTTCTTTCAAGGTTTTATATATGTCATCCCATTGCCTTCTTGCCTGTATTGTTTCTGCCAAATAATCAGAGTATAGTCTTATTGTTTCTCCTCTGTATGTGACTTGTTGTTTTTCTCAAGCTGCTCTCAGGATTTTTTGTCTTTGGTTTTAATGAGTGTGATTATGATATGACTTGGTGATTATCTTTTGGGATCTATCTTATATGTGGTTCATTGAGCTTCTTGGATGGTCAGCTTTTCATCATTCATGATATTAGGGAAGTTTTCTGTCAGCAATTCTTCAGTGATCCTCCCTGTGTTTTCCATTTTCTCCCCCTGTTCTGGAACTCCAATCACTTGCAAATTTTTGCTTTTGATTGTATCCCACATAATTCTCAGGGTTTCTGCATTTTTCTTAGTTCTTTTTTCTGATTTTTCCTCAAACAGAGTTTTATCCAGGTGTTTATCTTCAGTTTTGCTGATCCTGTCTTCCATCATTTCAAACCTCAGCCCTTCTATGACACTATCCATTTCTGAAATCTTGTTGTTTATCTTTTGGATTTATAATTGTTGTTTTTGTATGATTTGTAGCCGTGAATTTATTTTGCCTTTTGTTCCTGTATTATTTTCCTGAATACTTACATTGTTTTGTCGGTATTTTCCATGATTTTTTTCTATTTTTTCCTCATTTTTTTCTGCTTTTTGCTTCAACTCTTAGATAGCTCTGAATATTAGAGATTTGAATTCCCTATCAGGTAGTTCTGGTGCCTTTTCTTCTACTGAAAAGTCATCTGGTGTTTTATTTTGGGTGCATACTGGAACTATCCTGTCCTTTTTTTTTTTTTTTTAAATATATTTTGACATTGCTGTCTTTAGGACATTCAGTAATTATTTTCTTCATTTATTGAGTGTAGATTTGTTTGTTTTGTCCTGCTTTTTTGTTTTATTTGATTATATATGAGCAGGTGGCTTGTGTGTTGTTTGTTGTTTACTCATCTGTGGTCACCATACTTTTCCCCTCTTTGTCCAATGGGCAGGTCCAGTTGCTCAGCTATGGTGCAGCAGGGCAGGTCCAGCTAATAGGGATGGGCTGGGATGGGTTGTTTGTGGCACATACTAGGGCCAGCAGAGTGGGCTGGGCATCAGTGCTGGGCAGGTTCCGGTAGGCCATGCCTATGCTGCTCAGGGGTGTGATGTTCAGCATATGGTGCAGGTAGGCAGGAAGGAGGGGAGAGTTTGTGATGTGTGGAACTAATATGGATATGGGAAAGAGGAGAGAGAAACAGGAGTCAAAAACAAAGAAACAAACAAAAGAGTACTAAGGGAGCTTGCCATTGGAGTGGAGAGAAGAGAAACCAAGAAATGGTGAAAAACCAAAAGAAAAAAAGAGGGGGGAATACTAGATAAAAAATTGGAAGAAAGAAAAGAAAAGCCCCCCAGTGTCCCACTAGTGGAGCTGCAAAAACAGAGGACGTGGCTCCTAGGCTGTGCAATATAGCCTGGTTAGAGGGAGTATAGATGTCACACAGTGCCAGGTACTCAGAGGACAGGGGAAAAGGTAAATATAGAGCAATGAGAACTGAGAAATAAAGAAGGATAGAAAGGAAAAAAAAGGAAAAAAAAAAAAGAAAGAAAAAAGAAATGCCCTCAGAGATCCCACCTATGCAGCTGCACAGATTGGGGGATTGGCTCCTAAGCCATGCAGTGCAGTCCAGCTAGAAGGGGCTCCCAAGCCACAAAAAAGGAAAAGAAAACAAACAAATAAACAGAACAAAGCAAAACAAAACAAAGCAAAAAAAAAAAAACCCTGGATAGCCCACAGCATGGTGTCATGGACCAGGGGTGTGATTCCCCAGGGCACCTCACAGTCTTTCAAGAGGAAGCAAAGATTGCACACAGAGCCAGGTGTTCGAGAGAAAGGAGGGGGAGGTGGTGGGAGGCAAGGAAGAAACCAAAAGAAATGGAAAAAAGCAACATCAGCAACAGACAAATGGTACTCAGGAAGCCCGCATTGTGGGTGGGGTGAATCCAAGTGGCAGGGGGCCGAAGCAGTTACCTCTGGGCCAAGAGACTGCAGCCAGTGGGAAGCAGAGGAGGCCGAGGGGGTGGGGAAGAAGAGTGGGGTTTAGGAAAGTGTATATCGCTGGTTACTGGGTGTTATGGATTGAACTATGTGCCCCCCAAAATGTGTGTATCAGTTTGGCTGGGCCATGATTCCCAGTATTGTGTAATTTTCCTATACATTGTAAATCCTGCCTCTATGATGTTAATGAGGGAGGATGGGTGGGTGGCAGTTCTGCTAGTGAGGCAAGACAGTCTACAAGATTGGATTGTGTCTTGAGACAATCTCTTGAGATATAAACGAGAGAAGTGAGCAGAGAGACAGGAGGACCTCATAGCACCAAGAAAGCAGTCCTGGTAGCAGAGCTGATCCTTTGGACTCAGGGTCCCTGTGCAGAGAAGCTCCTAGTCTGGGGGAAGATTGATGAGAAGGTCGACGGAGAGAGAAAGCTTTCCCCTGGAGCTGACACCCTGAATTTGGACTTTTAGCCTACTTTACCATGAGAAAATAAACTTCCATCCACTTGCGGTATTTCTGTTATAGCAGCAGTAGATGACTAAGACACCAGGTGCTCTGTCACCTGCTGGGAACTTCGTGAAGCTGCCTTCCTGTACTCCCTGTCCACTGATCTCTGAAGTGGGCGGGACAAAGCCAAACTGCACGGACACCACTTTCTGGCCAGCTGAGCCAACACGGCCAGCCAGGAAGCACAGAGGTAGAGCAGCAGGGAGAGGATGAGGGGTGGGAAAGCATATATGGCCGGTTACTGGGTGCCCTGTCTCCTGCTGGGAGCTCTGTTAAGCTGCTTTCCCATGCTCCCTGCCTGCCAATCTCTGACAGGAGTCCAAGGTGGCAAATCTATGCATGTTAGCTGATAGGGGACCTTCGCACATATCTCTCCTCACTCTCTGTTCTCTTTCAGTTTCTTACGCCATTTGGTGGTTGGCTGAGTTCTTCATCTCTTCATTTGACACTTCAGGTTCCAGGATTGACATTTGTCTCTGTTTTTCTTAGTTTTTTGGATCTTTGCTGTGGAGGGACTGGGTGGTGCTTTGTCTATGGTGCCACATTGGCTGGAATAACCCTATTTGTTTATTTTTAATGTATAAAACAACTGTACAATTCTGCATTCAAAACTAGTTGCTGTTGTTGTTAGTTGTCATTGAGTCAATTTCAACTCATGGGAGACCCATGAGTGCAGAGTAGAACTGCTCCATGGGGTTTTCAAGTCTGTGACCTTTCAGAAGCAGATTGTCAGGCCTGCCTTCTGAGGTGCCTCTGGGTGTGTTTGAACCACCAAGCTTTCAGCTAGTAGTTGAGCATTTAATTATTTGTACCACCCAGGGCACTGCTGGAACTATATAGCAAGCTTTATTTAGAGAAGTCCCGCTTCCATGTCCATCTCCTGTATACTGTTTTGTCTCTTTCCTTATAGGTAATATTTTAAAAGTAGTTTCAGTTTTGCTCTTATAATGTTTTGTTTTTGCAAATATAAAAAAAGTCTATGCATATTTATACCTCCTATATTCTGTAAGGAGGGGGACAGTGAAAAAGGGGAAGACCCTCAACCAGATGGATTGACACAGTGGCTGCAACAATGGCCTCAAACATAGGAATGATTGTGAGAGTGGTGCAGGACCAGGCAGTGTTTCACTTTTGAACATGAGGTCTCTATGAGTCAGAACTGACTTGAGGACACCTAACAACAACTCTGTATGCTATTATGCACCTTACTGCTCTCACTTGACAATATATTCTGAAGGTTACTCCCTATCAGCATATAAAGATCTTCTTCATCCCGTTTTACCATTGCATAGTAATAGTCCATTGTTTGGGTGGGTCACAGTTTGTTCAACCAACATTCTATTTATAAGAAATTAGATTGTTTCTAGTCTTTTTCTATTAAAAATACTACCTTAATGCTCAAAGCAGACATTTTTTACTAATTAAGCTAAACTATTGTTTGGTTTTAAGAAGACTTCAGGGAATATTTTTGGTTTAAGGTTTAAAGATTATCTCAGGGCAATAGTTTCAGGGGTTCATCCAGCTTTCATGGCTACAGAATGTCTGGAGTCCATGAGAATTTGAAATTCTGTTCTGTATGTTGTTTGTTGTTGTTAGGTGCTGTCTAGTAGGTTCCAATTCATAGTGACCCTATGCACAACAGAATGAAACACCGCCCGGTCCTCCTTCATACTTACAATCGTTATGCTTGAGCTCATTGTTGCAGCCGCTGTGTCAATCCACCTCACTGAGGGTCTTCCTCTTTTCCACTGACCCTGTACTTTGCCAAGCATTATTTCCTTCTCCAGAGACTGATCCCTCCTGACAACATGTCCAAAGTATGTAATACTCAGTCTTGCCATCTTCTAAGGAGCATTCTGGTTGTACTTCTTCCAAGACAGATTTGTTCGTTCTTTTGGCAGTCCGTGATATATTCAATATTCTTTTCCAACACCACAATTCAAAGGTGTCAATTCTTCAGTCTTCCTTATGCATTGTCCAGCTTTCACATGCATATGATGCAACTGAAAATACCATGGTTTGAGTGACATCTTTGTTTTTCAACACTTTAAAGAGGTCCTTTGCAGCAGATTTACCCAATGCAGTGCATTGTTTGATTCCTTGACTGCTGCTTCCCACGGCTGTTGATTTTGGATCCAAGTAAAATGAAATCCTTGACGACTTCAATCTTTTCTTCGTTTATCGTGATATTGCTCATTGGTCCAGTTGTGAGGATTTTTGTGTTCTTTATGTTGAGGTGCAATCCATACTGAAGGCTGTGGTCTTTGATCTTTGTTTGATCTTCGTTACTAAGTGCTTCAAGTCCTTTTCACTTTCAGCAAGCAAGGTTGCATCATCTGCATAATGCAGGTTGTTAATGAGTCTTCCTCCAATCCAGATGCCCCATTCTTCTTCATATAGTCCAGCTTCTTGGATTTTTTGCTCAGCATACAGATTGAATAAGTATGGTGAAAGGATACAACCCTGACGCACACCTTTCCTGACTTTAAACCTCTTGATCTATGTAAAGGTTCCTCATGAACACAATTAAGTGTTCTGGAATTCCCATTCTTCGCAATGGTATCTGTAATTTGTTATCATCCACACAGTCGAATGCCTTTGCATAGTCAATGAAACATAAGTAAACATCCTGCTGGTATTCTTTGCTTTCAGCCAGAATCCATCTAACATCAGCAATGATATCCCTGGTTCCACGTCCTCTTCTGAAACCAGCCTGAATTTCTGGCAGTTTCCTGTCAGCTGCTTTTTGAATGATCTTCACCAAAATTTTACTTGTGTGTGATATTAATGGTATTGTTCAATAATTTCCACATTTGGTTGGATCACCTTTCTTGGGAATAGGCATAAATATGGATCTCTTCCAGTCAGTTGGCCAGGAAGCTGTCTTCCATATTTCTAGGCATAGATGAGTGAGCACCTCCAGCGCTGCATTCGTTTGTTGAAACATCTCAATTGATATTCTGTCAATTCCTGAAGCCTTGTTTTTTGCCAATGCCTTCAGGCAGTTTGGACTTCTTCCTTCAGTACCATTGGTTCCTGATCATATGCTACCTCTCAAAATGCTTGAATATCAACTAATTATTTTTGATATAATGACTTCGTGTATTCCTTCCATCTTCTTTTGATGCTCCTTTGTAATTTAATATTTTCCCCACAGAATCCTTCACTATTGCAACTTGAGGCTTGGATTTTTTTCTTCAGTTCTTTCAGCCTGAGAAATGCCGAGCATGTTCTTCCCATTTGGTTTTCTATCTCCAACTCTTTGCACATGGCATTATAATACTTTGTCTTCTCGAGCCACCGTTTGAAATATTCTGTTCAGTTATTTTACTTCATCATTTCTTCCTTTTGCTTTAGCTGCTCGATGTTCGTGAGCAAGTTTCAGAGTCTTCTCTGACATCCATCTTGGTCTTTTCTTTATTTATATCTGTATATCCCCCCCCACCTTAATCAGGATTCTGCTATAAATTCCTTGATCAAAATGTTCAGTAATGGTAGCTGAGCACCATCCAGTTCTTCTGGTTTCATGGCAAAGGAGGCACTTGTTCTTGGGGGCAATTAGCCACACATTCCATATCTTCCTCCTAATCCTGACTGTCCTCCTTTCTCTGTTGCTCCACATGAATAGAGACCAATAGAACTATCTATATGGAATCAGATAGAACTATCTATATGGGATCAAATTGATAACAGCAACTGGAAAGATTAAATAGGAATCTTAGGAGTCCGTGAATTTACATTAAAGAGGGAGGAACAATTCAGAAAAGGAGGGTAAGAATGGTTGCACAACTGGAAGAATGTAATCAGTGTCATTGAATTGTACATGTAGAAACTGTTGAATTGGTGTGTATTTTGCTGCGTATGTTCTCAACAATAACAACAAAATAAATAAAATTTAAAAAGATACTACCTTTTGCATAAGTCATTTTGTGCTGCTTCTGCCTGTATAATTTTGTGACAGATTTCTAGAACTGAGATTGTTCATGTGAATGTACATGTAACTTTTCCAAGCTCCCTTTGCTGGCGTTGTAATCACTTTGTAGTCTAACCAAAGATCTATGAGAGATCCTATTTCACTATAGCATAAGCAACCCCGTCTGTTGTTAAACTTCTGATTTTCATTAATGGATAGATGAGAGATGTTATCTCGATATGGATTTAATTTTCCATTTCTTTTAATATGAGTGCATATGAGGGTACTGGGTTTTGAAATAGGAAAAAAGTAAGCAAAGCCCTGGGATGACCAAGAGCCTGAGCATGCACCCAATTATTTCCTACCAAGGAGTTTCTGGGTGATGCAAATGGTTAATGCGCTCAGCTCCTAACTGAAAAGTTGGAAGTTCAAGTCCACCCACAGGTGCCTGGGAAGAAAAGCCTGGTGATTTACTCCCAAAAACAAATCAGCAGTTGAAAATCCTATAGAGCACAATTCTACTCTGACACACATGGGGTTGCCATGAGTTGGAATCAATTTGATGGCAGTGGGTTTGTTTTGTTATGTCAAAAAGCATCCTTACAGCAAGCTTGGTACCCAATTTTGTCTTCCAACAGTAATAATTCTATCCTCAATTGCTATAATTCCTCTGGAATTAAGTTAAGACTTGCCCAAGACCACACAAGTAACAAGAAGATAAACTTGGATTTGAAAGCCTATCTCTCTGATATCAGGTTCCCTGGTTAGTGAAACTCCACTACACCAACAGCAGAACAGTGAGGTTTCCAAGGAAGAACAAAGATCTGCAACAAGGACGTTTCCTGGAAGGACAGCTAGTAGGCAGAAGAGCAAGATGAAATAACTTTCTGGAAAGTGACTTCACTAGGATTGGTGTCATCCAGTGTGGTAACTCATAAAGTCACCCGGCTGGGGTGCGGAGGGCGGATGTCAAACCTCCCCAGCTCCCAGTGGGTGGAGGGGCCCAGTCCCACCCCGCCCCCATGCAGGGCCAAGTTCTGAGCTGCCTGGCCCTGCCCCTTCCAGTTCTGCAGCCCCACAGCTCCCTGCAAATCTCTTCCTTTCTCTCACTGGTCAAGGCAGAGACCCTGACTGGTAGTTGAGGTGGGGGGTAGTGCTGAGTTACCACAGTGGGTGATGGGTGACACCATCTCTACTGATGCCATGCCTTGGCAGCCTCTCTCCGGTCTGCCTGCCGCTGCCACCACCATGGACCCTGCGGTCGTTTGTTGTCAGCCCCTCTGATAGTATCTGGGTCAAGACTACACAGAGCTCTTGATAAGGAGAAATAAGGATGAGTCATGAGCACATGTTTATAGATATGTACCTGAGATATGTAGTGATTCCCACAGGTATTTGGTGAGGCAGCTGGATAAAGGGAAAATGATTCACTTAAACAGTAATTTATACAGATTGACATCATGTGATGGTAACTGTGAGAGCTAAGTAAATGCAATCAAATTAAAAAATTGGATTATAGGTATGATTGCATGGCTTATTTTATCTGAAATTAATACTACGTCAGGTGGTCTGGTTGCACAAAGAGGCTTTGGAAATTACTCTCAGGGCTAACTCTCACTCTCAGAAAACAAAAGCCATGTGACTACCTGCCTTTCCCAAGAGTATCCACTGATCAAGATGGAAAAGTCTCAGCAGACTAAAAAAAAAAAAAAAAGAATTTTCTCATCAGCACTACGTGCCCTGGTCTAAACGGGGTGTCTCTGGCTGGATAGCTTTTTTTTTTTTTTGGTCTTTCTTCATGGGGACAGATCACTGCTGTCCCCCAGAATGGGAACTCCATAGGAACTGGGGGTTTCCAAACCCAAGCCCAATATCTTCTTTTCTTCCACCTGGAAGAAGCATTCCTGCGGTAAGTTTTCGTACCTAGTTATCCCTTCCACTTGTACCAGTCACTCCCCCAAAAGGCACAATGCCTGAGGATGTTAAAAATAGCCTTTTTCCCTCGGTGGCTAGGAGCCTTAGTCACGAAATGGACTGTCCTTCCCAGTAGTGTCCAGTTGATTTCTCTTCGCATTGATGTCTTCTATTTTTCATGTAATTTGACCCATGGAAATGTCATCCTTTCAATTTTCCCATTGTGTCTGGACAAATCTGAATTCATTCAGCATTCAAATACCTTTTAAAAAATTTCTTTTATTGTGCTTTAAGTGAAAGTTTACAGTTGAAGTTAGTTTCTCATACAAAAATTTATACACACATTGTTATGTGACCCTAGTTGCTCTCCCTATAATATGATAGAACACTCCTTCTTTCCACACCAGGTTTCCTGTGTCCATTCAACCAGCTCCTGTCCCCTTTGGCCTTATTATCTCACCTCCAGACAGGAGCTGCCCATTTAGTCTCATGTGTCTACTTGAGCTAAGAAGCACTCTCTTCATGAGTATTATTTTATGTCTTATAGTCCTGTCTATTCTTTGTCTGAAGAGTTGGCTTTGGGAATGGTTTCAGTTCTGGATTAACAGAGAGTCCAGGGTCCATGTCTTCTTCCAGGGTCCCTCTAGTCTCAGTCAGACCATTAAGTCTGGTCTTCTTAATAGAATTTGAGTTGTGCACCCCACTTTTCTCCTGCTCTGTCAGAGACTCTCTGTTGTGTTCCCTGTCAGGGCAGTCATTGGTGGTAGCCAGGCACCATCTAGTTCTTCTGGTCTCAGCCGATGGAGTCTCCGGTTTATGTGGCCCTTTTTGTCTCTTGGACTAATATTTTCCTTGTGTTTTTTGTGTTTTTCATTCTCCTTTGCTCCAGGTGGGTCAAGACCAATTGACCTATCTTAGACAGCTGCTCCCTAGCTTTTAAGTCTCTAGATGCCAGTCACCAAAATAGGATGCAGAACATTTTCTTAATAACCTTTGTTATGCCAATTGACCTAGATGTCCTCTGAAACCATGGTCCCCCAGATCCCTGTCCCTGCTACTCTGTCCCTCAAAGTGTTTGGTTGTGTTCAGGAAACTTCTCAGCTTTTGGTTTAGTCCGGTTGTGCTAACTTCCCCTGTATTGTGTATTGTCCTTCCCTTCACCTAAAATAATTCTTATCTACTATCTAACTCATGAATACCTTTCACCCTCCCTCTCCTCCCTCCCCACCCTCGTAACAGCATCCAAATACTTTTTGAGCACCCATTCTGGGCTAAGCATGGCTAATCATAGGTAGCTTCAGCAGAAAATGGGCAGCTGTTATAGCAAAAACGGTGGTGCTCTCTCAGGAGAGGATCCTAGCAGCCAGAGGAGGCAAAGCCTAGCAATATAGGGTGATACACAAGGCTGCAGCCCAGTTCTGGGAAGCTTAACTTCAGCATTGCAGCCCCAGCCATTGAACATCACTGTTTCCACTATGTGCTAGAAAGTGTTCCCATCCAATTCTATGAGTCAAAGAAACTTACACTCAAGCCTTTTATATGCTGAAATGGCTTGGTCACTTCATCACCCCCGCCCCTCTCACTTCCTGAAGCTGGCTGAGTCTCACAGAGAAACTTCATCTCACTCCCACTGGCCAGAAAAGGAAGAAGTGTTTCCATAGTTACGTCAGGCCAGCTGCCTCCACTTCCCTCCTTAGAGCTGGCCCTCGAATTGGGGCTGGATTTCAGGCCGACAAGGTGGCCTGTGATACGACGGGGATCTCCATGGATCTGCCTTACTACCACGGCCCCTTGACCAAGAGAGACTGTGAGATCTTGCTGCTCAGGGAAGGAGTAGATGGCAACTTTCTGTTGAGGGACAGCGAGTCGGTGCCAGGAGCGCTGTGCCTCTGTGTCTCGTGAGTAACCTTACAGTCAAATACTACATCAAATGTAGTGATGGCAACCAAATATAAAAAGAATTGCATTTCACTCTGACTTTGCAACCCAAATGAGTCGAGTGAGGACTGGGAGAGGTTGGAAAGAAGGCGTCTGTCCCTGCTCTTCCATCTGCCCTCTCTCTCCCTGATGTAAATGCCACCTAAGCAGAGCCTCTGGGTGAAGGAGAGGGCTGCAGGAAGCATGGGAGGTGAGGGGGAGTGGGGAGAAGGTAGAAAAGTGAGAAAGATTCTCTTCTCTAGAAGTCTGTTTATTTGGTATGGAATAGGTTGGGCACCCTTTTGAGATTTCAATCTGAGAGACCAAGTTTTTACATGTATTCTGCTGCCTCTACTTGGAATACTTAAATTATAATAATATTTCACAATTTTTATTCAGATTAGTAAAGGACTTCAACAAGTGTCATTTCCTTGTACACTTCTTGTAGTCTATCAAGGCAAGCATAAGCGGCCACCATTTTGTATGTAAGGAAACAGAGACCTGAATGTCTCAAATGACTTCCTTGTGTTAAAACTCATCTGGTGTTTCCAAAAAGTTTGAATTGAGTAAGGAATTCCGGCCCAGGGTATCAGAGCTACCTTGCTGAGGGAACTTGCTTATGCTCAGTTTAAAAAAGCAATCCCAAACAGTTATCAGTAGACACCTCCTATCTTTGTGTGCTCTTCTCCTTGTAGAGCCCACTGACACTTTTCTTCTATTAAAGGAATTAAAACCCAGGTGTCTCTATGGGAGCTACTCAGAAAAAAGTGATTGTCATTACTGTCTTGACAACAAGGAGTTTTAGGGTTTCTCCTCACTTATCGACTATCTTGTTATCTGACATTTTGCATTTATGACAACAGGAAAAAATCGACTATCCTACTATTTTACCCATTAACAACGTATGTTGGGTAGTAATAATGCTGGAGTGTGAGGCAAGAGTAATGCTGGCTTTTATGGTTAAGGTTATGTGTCCGCTTGACTGGGCCATGATACTCAGTGGGTTGGCAGTTATATAATGATGTAATCTGGCAGTTATGTTGTGATGTAATCATTCTCGATTTTGCCATCAGATGTGGACATCCTCCTTTTTCGCGTAACACTGATTTCACATAATGACCTGGTCTTTGGAACCTAACCATGTCGATAAGAAAGGAGAGGGTGTATTAACAGATAGAATCCCGTAGCCCATTAAAGGAGAAAACACACTATGACCAAGTGTGGTCCAATCCATCAAAGATGAATTGATTCCATATTAGGAAAATGATGCATCTAATTAAGGTGCCACAGTGGCACAGTGGTTAAAACACTTGGCTCCTAACTGAAAGTTCAGTGGTTTGAACTCACCAGCTGCTCCACAGGAGAAATATGTGGCAGTATGGTTCTGTAAAGATATACAGCCTTGGAAATTCTACGAGGCAGTTCTACTATGGCCTATAGTGTCATTATGAGTCAGAATCAACTCCACAGCAGTGGGTCAGGTCAAGTCATGCATTTAATTAATTTGAGTTATTGATTAATTATTAACTTAATTGATTAAATTAAACATATTGACATGAATAGGTCAATAGTTACAAATGATATGACTCACTCAAATTTGCTTAAAATGTATTAGATAAAATTCAGATTAAACATCCTATTTACATTAGCAAAAATAATAACATGCAGGGATAAATGTACTATGACATGTGCAAGACTGACTTAAATATCTACTGGGAAGCTTACAAAAAATCTTGAATGAATGGAAGGTCTCCAGTTTGGAAGCTTGTCTGTTCACCTTAAATTAATCTAAAATATTCCATATGTTTCCAGTAAAGAAACGACAGATTTTTTTAAAAATTTGCTGCAAGGACAGTGAAGTTGACCTAGGTTAGGGGTAGAACATGGAACCTGCTGGAATAGCCAAAGATTCTTTAATTTAAAAAAGAAGGACTAGCTCTACCAAATATTAAAATATTAATACATTATAAAACTATAGTAATTACTACAGAAATTGAAAGAGTTTGGTACTGACAGATCAATAAAATAGAATATAGAATCCAGAAACAAGGTCAAGTACACATGGAATTTAGCATTTGCTAAAAAGAGTGTTTCGAATCAAAGAGGAAAAGATGAATGATGACTAATGGGCACTTGACTAGTCACTTAGAAAAAAGTAAACCTAGATCCCTTAAAATGAAATTAATTCAAAACGGTTCTAATACTTAACTTATTTTTTAAAAAATGAAATCACAAATATTAAAACACAAATTATTAAAAAAAAAAAAGTCCTGGAATTGAGAAAGCCTTTCTAAGCAAAAAAATGAGATGCAGAAACCATAAAAGAATGACAAATATGACCATAGTAAAAAAAAAAACTTAAAAGACTATTGACAAAAAAAAAAAATAATTTTTATTAACATATAAAGAACTTTAAAAAAATCGATAGAAAAATAGAAAGCATACGAGCAGGAGATTCTCAGAAAAGAAAGATATGGAAAAATGCTACAGCTCACTCATAATTAAAGAAATACAAGTTAAAACAACACCAAAAAAAAAAAAAAATCCAAACCCATTGCCGTAGAGTCGATTCCGACTCATAGAGTACCTATAGGACAGAGTAGAACTGCCCCACAGGGTTTCCAAGGAGTAGCTGGTGAATTTGAACTGCTGATGTTTTGGTTAGCACCTGAGTTCTTAACCACTGCACCACCAGGCCCCTAAGAATAGTAAGATGCCATTTTTTCCTGTTCAATGGACAAGAATTCAAACTGTGAAAATGCCTAGAGGAATTAGAGTGTTGGGAAACAGTCTTGCACACTTTGATACAACCTGTTTGAATCATAAAAAAACTCATTGCCATTGAGTCGATTGTGACTCATGGTGACCCAATAGGACAAAGTAGAAAAGCCGTGAAGTGACTGGTGGGTTCAAAATGCTGACCTTTAGGTTAGCAGCTCAGCACTTAACCATTGCACCGCCAGGCCTTCTTTGAATGGTAATGTGGCCAAGATATAAAATGCATGGATATAGCTTTTGACTAAAAATTTCACCAATAAACATTTCTTAGAGTTATGTCTGCACAAAATATGTACAAATTGGAAATAGTCTAAACAGTCCATAAGAGGACATCCATATCGTCATTGGAATATAACCTATGCAAAACAAAGTTGGGTTATTTCATACATGGTACAAAAAAAAACTTCATGATCTATTGTTGGGTGAAAAAGGCAAGGTACAAAGTAGGATCCTATTTGTGTAAAAAAAAAAAAAATCCTTGTCTATTCATATAAAACTTCTAGAAGATGTATAACAACTAGTTGCCATCTGGATTCCAACTCATCGCAACCCCATGTATATCAGAGTAGAATTGTGCCTCATAGAGTTTTTGATGACTGGTTTTTTTTAGAGCAAATTGCTAAGCCTTTCTTCCAAGACTCCCAGAGGTGGACCAGAACCTCCAACCTTTCAAGTTAGGAGAAGAGTTGTGGATTCTTTCTTTTTATTTGATAACTTCTTTGTGCTGTTTAAATGTTTTACATATGCATGTATTATTTTTATAATTTAAAAAATGTTTATAAAAATGTAATGAGTCCTTACTATATGCAAAAGCACTGTGCTAGGGCCTGGGGAAATTCTAAGGAGATTCAAATAGGTAACTTCCAATTTTCTTTAGAGATCTGAAACATTTAAATAAATAAAACAAGGTATAAAAAAATTCTGTTACATAGAAATGAAATGAAGGGCATTTCTGTGAGAAGAGTTAGGAACGGAGGATATTTTAATACACGTATGAATCAAACAGGGTTCCTGAAAGGTAGTTTGGAAAGTACTTTTAAGAAAACTAGGTTTGAGATAAGATAATGGGGTATTAACAGAATTTTTCTGTAGATAAAGGGGAGAAATGGATTGTTTCTGAGCCGGGGAGTGACAAGGTTAGTCCTGGGTTGCCAATCTGATATGGAGAATGTACTGGAACCAGGAGATGACTGTGATATTGCTGTGTCACTAGATGGGAGATGTTGAAGAATGAGCTGTGGTGGGCCAAGCAGTGGGAATGGAAAAAAGAAGCCAGTGCAAGGGATGTGGTAGGGACAGGTGGGGCTTCACGGTATGTGGTCTATGTGTAAAATCTCTTTGAAAATTGACATTTATTCTCAACTGTTCTGTAGTATATCAGCCTAACTTGTATATTCATCTAAAAGCATAGGTCACCACAAAAAACTAATAATAACAAGAAACTAAATAGACAAGAATAAATGTTTGTTGGGTATGTGCACGTGACCAAGCTTCAGCCTACTCCCTGCCCACGTTACTGAAAGGCAGACAAAATTTCAAGTACCCTCAGGCTTAAGGTTCGGGTCAAATGGCCCTCGTGGCTGTCTCTACCATAAACAAAAAAACATTTCTCTAATGGCTAATGATTGCGTGCATTTCCTCATGTGTCTGTTAGCTACCTGAATGTCTTCTTTGGTGAAGTGTCTGTTCATAACCTTTGCCCACTTTTTAATTGGATTATTTGTCTTTTTGTTGTTGTGGTGCTGCAGTATCTTATACATTTTAGAAATTAGACATTTGTTGGATATGTCATAGCCAAAATTTTTTTCCCAGTCTGTAGGTTGTCTTTTTACTCTTTTGGTGGAGTCTTTTAATGAGCATAAGTGTTTAATTTTTAGGAGCTACCAGTTATCTAGTTTCTCTTATGGTGTTTATGCATTGTTAAGTATAGCTTGTATCCTATTTATGTCATGTATTAGGGCTCCTAGCATTGTCCCTAGTCTTTCTTCCATGATCTTTATCGTTTTAGATTTTATATTTAGGTTTTTGACCCATTTTGAGTTAGTTTTTGTACTTGGTGTGAAGTATGGATCTTGTTTCATTTTTTAACAGATGGATATCCAGTTATGCCAACACCATTTGCTAAAAAGACTGTCTTTTCCCCATTAAACAGTCTTTGAGTCTTTGTCAAATATCAACTGCTCATAGATGGATGGATGTACGTCTGGGTCCTCAATTCTGTTCCATTGGTCTTCGTGTCTGTTGTACCAGTACCAGACTCTTTTGACTACTGTGGCTGTATAATAGGCTCTAAAATCAGATAGTGAGAGGCCTGCCACTTTGTTCTTCTTCTTCAGTAATGCTTTGTTTATCCAGGGCCTCTTCCCTTTCCGTATAAAGTTGGTGACTTGTTTCTCCATCTTGTTAAAGAATGCAGTTGGAATTTGGATCAGGATTGCATTGTATCTGGGATAACTTAGAGTAGAATTGACATTTCACAATGCTGAGTCTTCCTATTCATGAACATGGTATGTTTTCCGCTTGTGTAGGTTTGTTTTGGTTTCTTGTAGTAGTGTTTTGTAGTTTTCTTTCTTTAGGTCTTTTATGTCCCTGGTTAGATATATTACTAAGTACTTTATCTTCTTGGGGGTTACTGTAAATGGTATTGATTTGGTCATTTCCTTTTCAAAGTTCTCTTTGTTGATGTAGAGGAAACCAACTGATTTTTGTATGTTAATCTTGTATCCTGCCACTTTCCTGAAATCTTCTACTAGTTCCAGTAGCTTTCTTGTGGATTCTTTGGGGTTTTCTGTGTGTAAGATCATATCATCTGTGAATAGGGATAGTTTTACGTCTTCCTTACCAATTTGGATGCCCTTTATTTCTTGCCTTATTGCTCTAGCTAGGACTTCCAGCAACATGTTAAATAAGAGTGGTGATAAAGGGCATCCCTGTCTGGTTTCTGTTCTCGAGAGGGGCACTTTCAGTCTCTCTCCATTTAGAATGATGTTGGCTGTTGGCTATTGGCTTTGTATAAATGCTCTTTATTATGTCAATGAATTTCCCTTCTATTCCTATTTTAATGAAATTCTTATATCAGGAATGAGTGTTGGACTTTGGCAAATGTCTTTTCTGCATCGATCTCATCATCAATATTAGCACTAATCCAAAAACACAAAATAACAAATGATGGAGAGTTTGTGGGGAGATTGGAACTCTCATGCACTGCTGGTAGAAATGTAAAATGGTACAACCACTTTGGAAAACCATATGGCTATAAATAGAAATACCATACAATCCAGCAACCCCACTCCTAGGAATATACCCTAGAGAAATAAGAGCCAGCACAAAAATAGACATATGCACACCCATGTTCATTGCAGCATGATTCACAATAGCAAAAAGACAGAAACAACCTAAATTCCCATCAACAGATGAATGAATAAACAAATTATGGTACATGCACACAATGGAATACTATTTAATGAAAAAGAACAATGATGAATTCATGAAACATCTCACAACACAGATGAATCTGGAGGGTGAAATAAATGAATCACAAAAGGACAAATATTGTATGAGACAACTATTATAAGAACTCAAGAAAAGGTTTACATACAGAAAAAACATTCTTTGATGGTTATAAGGGTGGGGAGAGATGGGGAGGGGAAATTGCTAACTAGATAGTAGACAAGTGTCACCTTTGGTAAGTGGAAGGATAACACGCAGTATAGGAGAAGTCAGCACAACTGGACCAAAGCAAAAGCATGGAAGTTTCCTAGACTTATCCAAACAGTTCGAGGGACTGAGTAGCAGGGGTTGGGGGCAGGAGACCATAGTCTTGGGGGACATCTAAGTCAATTGGCATAACATAGTTCATAAAGAAAATGTTCTACATCCCAGTTTGGTGAGTAGCGTCTGGGGTCTTAAAAGGTTGTGAGCGGCCATCTAAGATACATCCATTGGCCCCATCCCATCCGGAGCAAAGGAGAATTAGAAAACCAAAGACACAAGGAAAATACCAGCCCAAAGGACTAAAGCACCACATGAACCAGAGACTCCACCAGCCTGAGCCTAGAAGACTCAGCTACAACCAGTGACCACTCTGACAGGGATCACAACAGAGAATGCCAGACAGAGTGGGAGAAAAATGTAGAACAGAATTCAAAGTCACAAAAAAAAAAAAAAGACCAGACTTACTGATCTGACAGAGACTGGAGGAACTCCTGAGACTACGGCCCCTGGACACTCTACTAACCCAGAACTGAAACAATTCCTGAAGCCCACTTTTCAGACAAAGATTAGACAGGCCTATAAAACAAACAAACAAAAAACACACGTGAGGAACGCGCTTCTTAATTCAATCAAATATACAAATAGGCAACTCCTGTCCAAAAGCAACACAAGAAGGCAGGAGGAACAGGAACTGGACAAATGGACACAGGGAAGTTGGGTTGGAAAAGTGAAGAGTGCTGTCACATTGCAGTGATTGCAACCAATATCACAAAACAATACGTGTATAAATTTTTGAATGAGAAATTAACTTGAATTGTGAACTTTCACCTAAAGCACAATAAAATAAAATAGCAAAGCTCTATAGATTAAAAAAAAAATTGCTGTTGAGTTGATTTCAACTCATGGCAGCCTCAGAGCGTCAGAGTAAAGCTTGCTCCATAGGGTTTTCTGTGACTGTGACCTGTTGGGTGCAGATCACTACGCCTTTCTCCCAAGGTATCTCTGAGTACATTTGTATGACCGACCTTTTGGTTAGTAGCTGAGCGTTTAACTCTGCACCACCCAGGAAGTCCTACCCCCACAATACCAAAAACCAAACCCTTTTGCTATCAAGTCAATTCTGACTCATAGTGACTTCATAGGACAGAGTAGAACTGACCCATAGGGTTTCCAAAGAGCGACTGGTGGATTCAAACTGCTGACCTTTTGGTTAGCAGCTGAGCTCTTAACCATTACACCACCAGGGCCCCAACCCCCCCCCCAAATTTTTTTTTTTTTTTTTTTACCATAGTTTCTTGTAAAAACTTATTATCACACAGGTCAGCACAGTACATTCAAGTTGTTTGATGATTACTTGAAACTTGTTGCTGTTGAGTTGATACTGACTCATGTGACCCCATGTATGTCAGAATAAAACTGCACCATAGAGTTTTCAATGGCAGATGTTTTCAGAAGTAAATTGTCAGGCCTTTCTTCCAAGGCACCCCTGGGTGGACTCAAACCTCCAACCTTATGGTTGGCAGTCAAGCACGTTAACAATCTGCACCACCCAGGGATGACTTAGTATCTCCCATGTACCAGGCACTCAGCTGATGGCTTCAACACAAGTGCAGAGCCTAGTGGTGAAAATGAAGAAGTAAACAGACACCATGATGCCGTCTGATAACTATGGTGTTGGGATTATGATCAGGGCACTATGGGAACACAGAGCAAAGAGTGATTCATTCATCAGGGGGTGGGGAGTCTGACATTGGGGCTGGGCCTTGGAGGATGAATGAATTCATTCATTCAACAAGCATATGCTGAGTACCTGTTATGTTCCAGGCACGGTCCTAGGCACTGGTGAAGCAGTGATAAATACTACAGGCAACACGTGGGGATTTATAGTCTAGTGGAAGGAGAAAATATGATCAAAACAAAGTCATGTGACAGGGAGGGACAGAGGCTACTGCATGCAGGTTGGGTGTCAGGAAAGGCTCCTCTGAGTAGGTCTCCTAAAGCAATCTATGCTCCAATAAACAGCCCTATGTGAACAAAGCCAAAATTACTATCTATAACACTAGCATTAGCCTGGTTGCCTATACCTATGTAGTAGTAGTGACCACGTAGGTGCTTTCTGTGAGCCCAAGTGTGCTAAGCATGTTATACGGGTTTTTTCACTTGTCCTTTGTAAAATCCTTTGCAGTTTGTGACAGTATCCCTATTTTATAGGGAAGAAAACACCAACTTCTTATTAATAACTTTCATAAGTCCAAACTCTTAATACGTTACTATGTCCCCTGCCTTACAAGCATCCACAGTTCCACTGAACTCTGTTTAAGGTAGTAACCTTGGAACCTGTTGCTAAGTGCCCAAGCTGGGGGACTTGAGGGCTGGACAGTGGATCCTGATTTGCAGAACTGCGTCATTCTGGGTCTTAGAGATGAATAGTCCTTTCTTTGCTACATTAGAACAGTGATATAACAACTTCTGTGTTTTCACAGATCTAAATGAAGACACTATGGTGCAAGTTAGAAATAGAGAAGTCACAGAGGGTGTTGACTTAGCAGCATATAGCACTGACCGGAAAGCTATGTGGTGACCACGGACAGGAAATGTTACTTGAGCTTAGAACATGCTAAAGCTCCAGCAAACCCTGATGTGCAAAACACTATCTGTGTAGGGCGACTTCGTGAGTGTCGGCAGATTGGAGCTGTGTCTGCCTTTACGATCAGTAGAATCAAATGCAGTAGATATGAGGAAGTGCAAAGGGTTTATTTGCAGGTGTGAAGGGAAAGTGGGGACTTTTTACAGCCACAGGGCGGCTGAGAAGGACCTGAACTCTAAAATACTGCGTGTCCTCACTGTGGCAGAGAAGGTCCTGAGGTTTATTTCCAGCTCTCAGATTCTGAGGTTTTTAGAAAGTCTCTAGAGTCTAGGGAGGGGAAAAAAAAAATTTTGACTTTTCTGTTGTTTATAAAGATAATGCAAGTTCATTGCAGAAAAAAAATCAGTTCTAGAGAAAGGTTTAAGAAGAAAGCAGAAATGCCTTTAATTCCATTACTCAGAATCACCTTTTTGATATTTCGGCACAAATCTCTCCAGCTCATTCTTTCTGCACACACCTATATAAGCAAATATATACTGACGTCAATTGTTCATCATACCTGGTCGTTTACAACCTGCTTTCTCTTCAATATATCGTAGGCATCTTTCCACATCAAAGAAACCCAATAAACACCATCCTTTCATGACTGCTTAGTATTTTACTGCTTGGATAGATTGTAATATAGACATACGTTTAGGTTATTTCTGATTTTTATTTTCAATTTCCATCCACTGAGACAACGGACAATTTTGTACTTACATCTTGGAAAGCTTGCCCAACTCTCTCCTTAGGATAACTTCTAAGCATGAAATTACACTTAAGACATTTACACACACCGAGAAACTGACACTCCAATCCAGAGCAGTGAGAGGGCCAGAGATAAGAAGTCTTACAACGTTCTTTATTGACTTGGGTGCCCCTGCTTCTACCATGGCTCAGAAAAATGTAGAGGACACAGCTGACATCATAGCACATAGTTTCATTTCCTCCAACTGATCTTTCGAAATTTGGCTAAAATAAAACTAAAAACTTGAACAAGTTTTCTCATGACCCTGGTCACACCATGAGGCCAATTACTAACCTGTGAGCTGTTCATGGGTTCACAGATCCCTGCACAGCACCTCACGTTATGGCTGCTCACGACAAATGGCTGACAGAAAGAGTGAAGGGCCTAATTATAGACTTTTCCAACCTTAACTGAGAATTTAATGCCAAAAATATTTTCAATAGCCTTTATAAGGCCTGTGTATTTTTCATATTTGAAGTGAGGCTGATGATTTCCACAGGAAAACCAAAGGAGCAGGTATTTCAATACACCAAGTATTGTAAACCTCAGAAATAACTGAATGACTAGCTGGGTCTCACTCCTTCTTGTCATGTCCGCAGCTGCTTCCACTGTATTCACTCCCACAATGGGGGGCAAGTCACCTCATCTTTATTAAGGACCTAACAGCAAATAGGAGCCCTGGTGATAGAGTGGTTAAGCATTTGGCTGCTAACCAAAAGGTCAGCAGTTCAAATCCACCAGCCGTTCCTTGGAAATCCAAAGAGGCAATTCTACTCTGTCCTGTAGGGTTGCTATGAGTTGGAATCCACTCGACGGCCACAGGTTTGGTTTAACAGCAAATATGGGAAACATGTTTTTTCTACTCAATGCTAAAGACCAACCAGGAGAACAGCAGGGTCTATATCTGTAAAATCACTTAATTTGGTTTATATATTCCAGAACCGCCAGTCGCTGTTGAGTTGATTCCAACTCCTGTGACCCCAAGTACGTCAGAGTAGAAATGAGCTTCAAAGGGTTTTGGTGGCTGGTTTTTCAGAAGTAGATCTCCAGGCCTTTCTTCTGAGGCACCTTTGGGTGGACTCGAACCTCCAAACTCTCAGTTAGCAGTCAAGTATGTTAACTCCTTTCACCACCCAGGGATTACTTAGAGCAAAAAAAACAAATTCCATGTACACTTTTTATTCCACAAATGATCATTACAGCTTTACTGAGGTAGCATTGATATAAAAGAAAAAGTGCACAGTCTGGTGATTTTGACATATCTGTACATCTGCGAAACTATCACCACAATGAAGATAATGAACATATCCATCACCTCCAAAACTTTCCTTGTGCCCCTCTGTAATCCTTCCTTTCCACGCCTCCTCACTATAAATTCGTTTGTATTTTCTGTAATTTAATATGAATCGTATCATAAAGTATGTATTCTTTTTCGTCTGACTTCCCGATTTCATTGAGAATAATTATTTTGAGGTTCATCCATGTAGTTACATGTATCAATGTTGTTGTTCCTTGCTGTTGAAGTCAATTTCGACTCATGGTGACCCCATGTGTGCAGAGTAGAACTACTCCGTAGGATTTTCAAGGCTGTGACCTTTCGGAAGCAGATCGCCAGGCCTGTCTTCCAAGGCAGCACCCCTGGGTGGGTTCTAGCCTCCAACCTCTCAGCAGCAGTGGAGCACTTAATTGTTTGCACCACCCAGGAACTCCTCCAAGCCAATATCATCCCTCAGAAAGGCTGGGTATTTTTCCTTTCCCAGTACACAGTCCACCTGGGGAAAACTGCAGGTCTCTTTGGGAAAGGCTTGGGGGAAGAGCCACAGTATTCATCTGTGGTCACAGTCCTTCCTTATAGGGATCCAGGAACCTAGCATCCCTTCCAATACAAGGGCCCTGGGCCTGTGAACTGGCTTAGGTCTGTCATTGGTTAAGAGGCTATGAATTCCTACTACGTGACTCAAGTTAGGTTTCTGCCCACTGGACCTAAAATTTTTCTACTTATGTATATGTATATATATCTAGCAGCACCTTAGGCATCTATTTCATTTCTTGGAATCCAGTGATCAATTAAGCCTCACCACAGGTCCCTGTGGACAAAACCACTCTCGTACCATTCCATCCCTCTGCCTTACAATGGTGACTGTGCCCTCGTTGGCTCTCTCATTTCCATGCCACCACCTGACCGCTACTCTTCCTGGATCCCCTTATTTCCACTAAAATCAGAACACTCCATTACGTTGCAACACTTTCCACTGTCAACTCTGGCCTTGAGAAGAGAGGTACAGTTTTCAAAGATGGTGGTACTCTCGCCACAGGTGTTTTTAGTGCATTGTGAAGGTGGTGTCCCTCAGGCTCCTGGTGTATGACCGAGTAGTTTGCATATAATAGATCCATTATGATGTTCCCATCTCCCTGAGCCCACAGATTCCTTTCCCTATAAAATGCCAGGAGAGTTCACGCATTTCAACCTCTTTAGTATAGGACTGGAGTATAGGCCATTATTGAATCCCGGCTTCAATTAACCAACCTAGTAGAATATTTATGCCACATCTGAGTAGAGTATTTGTGCTCATGACTGATGATAACTTGTTCAGTTTTACAGAGTCTCATTTGTTATTTTTAATACTATATTTTCATTAGTTTAATCTAATACTGGGTCATATTAAAAAATATGCATTCATTATACGTTTACCAGTTATACTTTGACCTGATTTTTTAGAATATGTTTAGAATTTTTCTGTACTTTAAATGTATCCAATATTTAGCTTCACTGATTTTTACTTTTTAACAAATAATAAAACATTGACCTTGTCACTTTGTTCCAGCACTGACATCTCAGGAAGCAGAAATTTGGGCTCGTGGGTTGTATGCATTTCAGCTTTATTATATTTTGCCAAATTGCTCTCCAAAACATTTACATCTAATTATACTCCCATCAGCAATATAGAAAGCCTTCTATAGCTCCATGTCACAGCCAATATTTTCTCCTATTAAACTCTTACATCTTTGCCAATCTGGAATAAAATGATACCCCATCATGTTTTAATTTATATTTCCCTGATAGTGAAGTGGGTCATCTTACCACATGTTTATTGACCATTTCTTTTATCTTTTTCTTATTGTAGAGTGTGTGTGTGTGTGTGTGTGTGTGTGTGTGTAAGTATAGATAAATCCTGGGGGCACAATAGTTAAGTGCATGGCTGCTAAGTGAAATGTATGCAGTTCAAACCTGCCAGCCACTCCATCGGTGAAAAGACCTGGTGATCTGCTCCCAAAAAGATTTTAGCCTAGGAAACCCTGTGGGGCAGCTCTACTCTGTCCTATAGGGTCCTTTTGAGATGGAACCAAATCAACGACACACGCCACCAATATATATATACATCCATCTCTGTCAAGTCTATTTAGACTCATAGTAACCCTATAGGACACAGTAGAACTGCCACATAGGGCTTCCAAGGCTATAATCTTTAGGAAGCAGACTGCCACATCTTACTCCCAAGGAGTCGCTAGTGGTTTTGAACTGCTGACCTTTTGATTAGCAGCGAGCTGCTAAATCACTTCACCACCAGGGCTCCATGGACTCCATATAAATATATATTGCAGTAATCTTCTCCCCTTCTCCCAGTCTGTCATCTTTTTTCCACTTTGTTTATGGTGTATTTAGATAAATAGAGATTTTAATTTTAATAGAGTAATTTCTTACTCTTTTCTTGTGGCTTGTACTTTTTTTATTATTATGTTTATTGTGCTTTAAGTGAAAGTTTACAAATCAAGCCGGACTCTCATACAAAAATTTATAAACACCTTGCTATATATTCCTAATTGCTCCCCCGCAATGAGACAGCACACTCCTTGCCTCCACTCTCTCTTTTTGTGTCCATTTGGCTAGCTTCTGACCCCCTCTACCCTCTCATCTCCCCTTCAGACAGGAGATGCCAACATAGTCTCATGTGTCTACTTGATCCAAAAAGCTCATTCCTCACCAGTATCATTGTTTATCCCGTTGTTCAGTCCAATCCCTGTCTGAAGAGTTGGCTTTGGGAATGGTTCCTGTCCTGGGCCAACAGAAGGTCTGGGGACCATGACCTCCGGGGTCATTCTAGTCTCAGTCAGACCATTAAGTCTGGTCTTTTTATGAGAATTTGGGGTCTGCATCGCACTGCTCTCCTGCTCCCTCAGGGGTTCTCTGTTGTGTTCCCTGTCAGGACAGTCATCGGTTATAGCCGGGCACCATCTAGCTCTTCTGGCCTCAGGCTCATGTAGTCTCTGCTTTATGTGGCCTTTTCTGCCTCTTGGCCCATAATTACCTTGTGTCTTTGGTGTTCTTCATACTCCTTTGCTCCAGGTGGGTTGAGACCAATCAATGCACCTTAGATGGCTGCTTGCTAGCGTTTAAGACCCCAGATGCCTCTTGTGGCTTGTTGTTTTAGCAATTTAGGAATTCTTTTCTTAACTCAAGGTCATTAAGTTGAAAAATAAACTTACATTTATTTTTTCCTAAAGCTTAATGTTTTGCATTTCATAATGAGATCTTTAATCCAAGTTTGACGTAGTTATCCAGTTTTATTTTTTCCACATGCACAATTAGTTGCATAACCATTTAGTAAATAGTCCTTCCTGTCCCCACTGATTTTCTTTGACAGCTCTGTCTTATGTCAGACTTTCACACACAAGAGTGTCTGTTTCTGGGTTCTTTATTCTGTTCCATGAATATCTTATTCTACCCCTGAACCTGTTTCTCATTATCTTAATTATCATAGCTTTATGAGAAGACTTGAGACCTATTAGGACAGAAATAACCCACCATCACCACCAATCTTATTATTATTTTTTTTCAAAATTGACCTGGCTATCCTAAGCCCATATTTTTTGGGCACAAGAGTGACATTATCTGACTTACATTATTAAAAGGTCCACCCTGGCTGCTGTGTAAAGAATAATTATTAATTATGTCAGAGAGAGAGAATGGAAAGAATTGCTAGAACTATGTGCTTGAATAGCTGAGCCAAGATGGCATCCAGTGGAAATAGGAGGGATCAACTTTAGAGAACATGCAAAGTTCATCTACAGCAACAAGGGCAGATAATATGAGTATAGATTCTAATAGCATGGCAGTGGGAGTAGAAAATTTCTCTTCTGACTGCTTTAATCTTCTCAATGAAGTCATCAGTTAAGTGAGGATGGTTGGTGAGTAGTGTCTGGGGTCTTAAAAGCTTATGAGTGGCCATCTAGATATGCCTACTTGTCCCACCCTGTCTGGAGCGAGGGAGGATGAAGAAAACCAAAGACACAAGGGACAGATTGAACCACAACTACCACAGCCTCCATCAGACTGAGTCCAGCATAGCTACATGGTGCTTGGCTACTACCACCAACTGCTGATAGGGATCACAATAGAGGGTCCCAGACAGTGTGGGAGAAAAATGTAGAATAAAATTCAAACTCACAAAAAAAGACCAGACGGAGGCGGAGCCAAGATGGCGGACTAGGCAGACGCTACCTCGGATCCCTCTTACAACAAAGACACGGAAAAACAAGTGAATCGATCACATACATAACAACCTACAAACCCTGAACAACAAACACAGATTTAGAGACGGAGAACGAACTAATACGGGGAAGCAGCGATTGTTTTCAGAGCCTGAAGCCAGCGTACCAGTCAGGTACGGCACAAGCACAGAGAGCTGCTCCACCCCGCTGAACTAACCCCAGGAGGGGGACCAGACGGTTCTGCAGGCGGCGTGGGACGCAGCCGGTAGAAGAAGTCCCTGGGAGGCAGTGACTGGTCTTGGAACGGAGAGAGCAGCGTCCCAGCTGGGGAACCATCCCGCCGGGATTTGGACTGGACGCAGGTACGGCATAAACATGGAGAGCTGCTCCACCCCCCTGAACTAACCCCGGGAGGGGGACCAGCTGGTTCGGGTGGGCGGCGTGGGACGCAGCCAGTAGGAGAAGTCCCCGGGAGGCAGCGACTGGTATTGGAGCGGAGAGAACAGCATCCCTGCCGGGACACTCCGCCACGGCACAAGCACGGGGAGCTGCTCCACCCACCTGAACTAACCCCGGGAGGGGGCCCAACCGGTTTTCGGAGGCGGCATGGCAACGTGGCTGGAGGGACGAGAAGTCCCCAGGAGGCAGCGACTGATTTTGGAGTCGAGAGTGCACCGTCCCAGCAGGGGAGCCTTGACGCTGGGCGTGGGGCTGGAAGCGGAGGATCTGACCGTGACTCCAGCGGTCCAGACCCCCGGGGGACAATCTCCACACAGCCAGCACACATAGGCGACGCGCCCCACGGGAATCTCAGATATAATAGTCATTCCAAGCAAGACAAGCAACTCTGGCTATATTCTGAGGTGCTACTCTCCTATCTCTCTGTTCCCTCCCCCACCCTCCCCAGGCAGCTTCATTAACATCTGAATAGCCTGAGCCAGAGGGAGAACTCTGATAGGGATCTGACTGCATTTTTTTTTTAGCGGATTTTCTGGAAAAACTAGTTTCCCAGTGATGGCTTGGAGACAACAATCCGTATCAAACCACTTAAAGAAGCAGACCATGACAGCTTCTCCAACCCCCCAAACAAAAGAATCAAAATCTTTCCCAAATGAAGACACAATCCTGGAATTATCAGATACAGAATATAAAAAACTAATTTACAGAATGCTTCAAGACATCACAAATGAAATAAGGCAAACTGCAGAAAAAGCCAAGGAACACACTGATAAAACTGTTGAAGAACTCAAAAAGATTATTCAAGAACATAGTGGAAAAATTAATAAGTTGCAAGAATCCATAGAGAGACAACATGTAGAAATCCAAAAGATTAACAATAAAATTACAGAATCAGACAACGCAATAGGAAGTCAGAGGAGCAGACTCAAGCAATTAGAATGCAGACTGGGACATTTGGAGGACCAGGGAATTAACACCAACATAGCTGAAAAAAAATCAGATAAAAGAATTTAAAAAAAATGAAGAAACCCTAAGAATCATGTGGGACTCTATCAAGAAGGATAACCTGCAGGTGATTGGAGTCCCAGAACAGGGAGGGGGGACAGAAAACACAGAGAAAATAGTTGAAGAACTCCTGACACAAAACTTCCCTGACATCATGAAAGACGAAAGGATATCTATCCAAGATGCTCATCGAACCCCATTTAAGATTGATCCAAAAAGAAAAACACCAAGACATATTATCATCAAACTCACCAAAACCAAAGATAAACAGAAAATTTTAAAAGCAGCCAGGGCGAAAAGAAAGGTTTCCTTCAAGGGAGAATCAATAAGTTCAGACTACTCAGCAGAAACCATGCAGGCAAGAAGGGAATGGGACGACATATACAGAACACTGAAGGAGAAAAACTGCCAGCCAAGGATCATATATCCAGCAAAACTCTCTCTGAAATATGAAGGCGAAATTAAGATATTTTCAGATAAACACAAGTTTAGAGCATTTGCAAAAACCAAACCAAAGCTACAAGAAATACTAAAGGATATTTTTTGGTCAGAGAACCAATAATATCAGATATCAGCACAACACAAGGTCACAAAACAGAACATCCTGATATCAACTCAAATAGGGAAATCACAAAAACAAATTAAGATTAATTAAAAAAAAATACACATAACAGGGAATCATGGAAGTCAATAGGTAAAAGATCACAATAATCAAAAAGAGGGACTAAATACAGGAGGCATTGAACTGCCAGATGGAGAGTGATACAAGGAGATATAGAACAATACAAGTTAGATTTTTACTTAGAAAAATAGGGGTAAATAATAAGGTAACCACAAAAAGGTATAACAACTCTATAACTCAAGATAAAAGCCAAGAAAAACGTAACGACTCAACTAATATAAAGTCAAACACTATGAAAATGAGGATCTCACAATTTAATAAGAAAAACGTCTCAGCACAAAAAAGTATGTGGAAAAATGAAATTGTCAACAACACACATAAAAAGGCATCAAAATGACAGCACTAAAAACTTACTTATCTATAATTACGCTGAATGTAAATGGACTAAATGCACCAATAAAGAGACAGAGAGTCACAGACTGGATAAAGAAACACGATCCATCTATATGCTGCCTACAAGAGACACACCTTAGACTTAGAGACACAAACAAACTAAAACTCAACGAGGAAAAAAAATATATCAAGCAAACAATAAGCAAAAAAGAAGAGGAGTAGCAATATTAATTTCTGACAAAATAGACTTTAGACTTAAATCCACCACAAAGGATAAAGAAGGACACTATATAATGATAAAAGGGACAATTGATCAGGAAGACATAACCATATTAAATATTTATGCACCCAATGACAGGGCTGCAAGATACATAAATCAAATTTTAACAGAATTGAAAAGTGACATAGATATCTCCACAGTTATAGTAGGAGACTTCAACACACCACTTTCAGAGAAGGACAGGACATCCAGTAAGAAGCTCAATAGAGACACGGAAGATCTAATTACAACAATCAACCAACTTCACCTCATTGACTTATACAGAACTCTCCACCCAACTGCTGCAAAATATACTTTTTTTTCTAGTGCACATGGAACATTCTCTAGAATAGACCACATATTAGGTCATAAAACAAACCTTTGCAGAGTCCAAAACATCGAAATATTACAAAGCATCTTCTCAGACCACAAGGCAATGAAACTAGAAATCAATAACAGAAAAACTAGGGAAAAGAAATCAAATACTTGGAAAATGAACAATACCCTCCTGAAAAAAGACTGGGTCATAGAAGACATCAAGGAGGGAATAAGGAAATTCATAGAAAGCAACGAGAATGAAAATACTTCCTATCAAAACCTCTGGGACACAGCAAAAGCAGTGCTCAGAGGCCGATTTATATCGATAAATGCACACATACAAAAAGAAGAAAGAGCCAAAAGCAGAGAACTGTCCCTACAACTTGAACAAATAGAAAGTGAGCAACAAAAGAACCCATCAGGCTCCAGAAGAAAACAAATAATAAAAATTAGAGCTGAACTAAACGAATTAGAGAACAGAAAAACAATTGAAAGAATTAACAAAGCCAAAAGCTGGTTCTTTGAAAAAATTAACAAAATTGATAAACCATTGGCTAGACTGACTAAAGAAATACAGGAAAGGAAACAAATAACCCGAGTAAGAAATGAGAAGGACCACATCACAACAGAACCAAATGAAAGTAAAAGAATCATTTCAGATTATTATGAAAAATTGTACTCTAACAAATTTGAAAACCTAGAAGAAATGGATGAATTTTTGGAAAAACACTACCTACCTAAACTAACACATTCAGAAGTAGAACAACTGAATAGACCCATAACAAAAAAAGAGATTGAAACGGTAATCAAAAAACTCCCAACAAAAAAAAGCCCTGGCCCGGACGGCTTCACTGCAGAGTTCTACCAAACTTTCAGAGAAGAGTTAACACCACTACTTCTGAAGGTATTCCAAAGCATAGAAAATGACGGAATACTACCCAACTCATTCTATGAAGCCACCATCTCCCTGATACCAAAACCAGGTAAAGACATTACAAAAAAAGAAAATTATAGACCTATATCCCTCATGAACATAGATGCAAAAATCCTCAACAAAATTCTAGCCAATAGAATCCAACAACACATCAAAAAAATAATTCACCCTGATCAAGTGGGATTTATACCAGGTATGCAAGGCTGGTTTAATATCAGAAAAACCATTAATGTAATCCATCACATATATAAAACAAAAGACAAAAACCACATGATCTTATCAATTGATGCAGAAAAGGCATTTGACAAAGTCCAACACCCATTTATGATAAAAACTCTCACCAAAATAGGAATTGAAGGAAAATTCCTCAACATAATAAAGGGCATCTATGCAAAGCCAACAGCCAATATCACTCTAAATGGAGAGAACCTGAAAGCATTTCCCTTGAGAACGGGAACCAGACAAGGATGCCCTCTATCATCGCTCTTATTCAACATCGTACTAGAAGTCCTAGCCAGGGCAATTAGGCTAGACAAAGAAATAAAAGGCATCCGGATTGGCAAGGAGGAAGTAAAGTTATCACTATTTGCAGATGACATGATCTTATACACAGAAAACCCTAAGGAATCCTCCAGAAAACTACTGAAACTAATAGAAGAGTTTGGCAGAGTCTCAGGTTATAAAATAAACATACAAAAATCACTTGGATTCCTCTACGTCAACAAAAAGAACACCGAAGAGGAAATCACCAAATCAATACCATTCACAGTAGCCCCCAAGAAGATAAGATACTTAGGAATAAACCTTACCAAGGATGTAAAAGACCTATACAAAGAAAACTACAAAGCTCTACTACAAGAAATTCAAAAGGACATACTTAAGTGGAAAAACATACCTTGCTCATGGATAGGAAGACTTAACATAGTAAAAATGTCTATTCTACCAAAAGCCATCTATACATTTAACGCACTTCCAATCCAAATTCCAATGTCATATTTTAAGGAGATAGAGAAACAAATCACCAATTTCATATGGAAGGGAAAGAAGCCCCGGATAAGCAAAGCACTACTGAAAAAGAAGAAGAAAGTGGGAGGCCTCACTCTACCTGATTTCAGAAGCTATTATACAGCCACAGTAGTCAAAACAGCCTGGTACTGGTACAACAACAGGCACATAGACCAATGGAACAGAATTGAGAACCCAGACATAGATCCATCCACGTATGAGCAGCTGATATTTGACAAAGGACCAGTGGCAATTAATTGGGGAAAAGATAGCCTTTTTAGCAAATGGTGCTGGCATAATTGGATATCCATTTGCAAAAAAATGAAACAGGACCCATACCTCACACCATGCACAAAAACTAACTCCAAGTGGATCAAAGACCTAAACATAAAGACTAAAACGATAAAGATCATGGAAGAAAAAATGGGGAAAACTCTAGGAGCCCTAATACAAGGCATAAACAGAATACAAAACATTACCAAAAATGATGAAGAGAAACCCGATAACTGGGAGCTCCTAAAAATCAAACACCTATGCTCATCTAAAGACTTCACCAAAAGAGTAAAAAGACCACCTACAGACTGGGAAAGAATTTTCAGCTATGACGTCTCCGACCAGCGCCTGATCTCTAAAATCTATATGATTCTGTCAAAACTCAACCACAAAAAGACAAACAACCCAATCAAAAAGTGGGCAAAGGATATGAACATACACTTCACTAAAGAAGATATTCAGGCAGCCAACAGGTACATGAGAAAATGCTCTCGATCATTAGCCATTAGAAAAATGCAAATTAAAACTACGGTGAGATTCCATCTCACACCAGCAAGCCTGGCATTAATCCAAAAAACACAAAACAATAAATGTTGGAGAGGCTGCGGAGAGATTGGAACTCTTATACACTGCTGGTGGGAATGTCAAATGGTACAACCACTTTGGAAATCTATCTGGCGTTATCTTAAACGGTTAGAAATAGAACTACCATACAACCCAGAAATCCCACTCCTCGGAATATACCCTAGAGATAGAAGAGCCTTCACACAAACAGATATATGCACACCCATGTTTATTGCAGCTCTGGTTACAATAGCAAAAAGTTGGAAGCAACCAAGGTGTCCATCAAAGGATGAATGGGTAAATAAATTGTGGTATATTCACACAATGGAATACTACGCATCGATAAAGAACAGTGACGAATCTCTGAAACATTTCATAACTTGGAGGAACATGGAAGGCATTATGCTGAGCGAAATGAGTCAGAGGCAAAAGGACAAATATTGTATAAGACCACTATTATAAGATCTTGAGAAATAGTAAACCTGAGAAGAACACATACTTTTGTGGTTACGAAGGGGGGAGGGGGGGAGAGTGGGAGAGGGTTTTTTATTGATTAATCAGTAGATAAGAACTGCTTTAGGTGAACGGAAAGACAGCACTCAATACATGGAAGGTCAGCTCAATTGGACTGGACTAAAAGCAAAGAAGTTTCCGGGATAAAATGAATGCTTCAAAGGTCAGCGGAGCAAGGGCGGGGGTCTGGGGAACATGGTTTGCGGGGACTTCTAAGTCAATTGGCAAAATAATTCTATTATGAAAACATTCTGCATCCCACTTTGAAATGTGGCATCTGGAGTCTTAATTGCTAACAAGCGGCCATCTAAGATGCATCAATTGGTCTCAACCCACCTGGAGCAAGGGAAAATGAAGAACACCAAGGTCACACGACAACTAAGAGCCCAAGAGACAGAAAGGGCCACATGAACCAGAGACCTACATCATCCTGAGACCAGAAGAACTAGTTGGTGCCTGGCCAAAATAGATGACTGCCCTGACAGGGAGCACAGCAGAGGACCCCTGAGGGAGCAGGAGATCAGTGGGATACAGACCCCAAATTCTCATAAAAAGACCAAACTTAATGGTCTGACTGAGACTAGAGGAATCCCGGCGGCCATGGTCCCCAGACCTTCTGTTGACACAGGACAGGAACCATCCCCGAAGACAACTCATCAGACAGGAAAGGGACTGGTCAGCGGGTGGGAGAGAGACGCTGATGAAGAGTGAGCCAATTATATCAGGTGGACACTTGAGATTGTGTTGGCAACTCTTGTCTGGAGGGGGGATGAGAGGATAGAGAGAGAGGGAAGCTGGCAAAATTGTCACGAAAGGAGAGACTGAAAGGGCTGACTCAAGAGGGGGAGAGCAAGTGGGAGTAGGGAGTGAGATGTATGTAAACTTATATGTGACAGACTGATTGGATTTGTAAACGTTCACTTGAAGCTTAATAAAAGTTAATTAAAAAAAAAAAAAAAAAGACCAGACTTACTTGTCTGACAGGGACTGGAGAAGCCCCTAGAGTATGGTCCCCAGATACCCTTCTAACTCAGTACTGAAGTCACCAGACAAAGATCGGATGGGCATAAAACAAATATTAACACACGTAGTTTAACCACGTATTCAAGACTATGTGGGCACATCAGCCCAGGGGCAAGGGTGAGAAGGCAGGAAGGGACAGGGAAGTTGGATGAATGGAAATGAGGAATCTGAGGTTGAGAAAGGGAGAGTGTTGACACATCGTGGGGTTGGCAACCAATGTTACAAAACAATATGTGTATTAATTGCTAATGAGAAACTTGCTCTGTAAACTTTCACCTAAGCACAAAGCACAATAAAAAAATTTTTTTTAAATATGAAAATAAATAAATTGACCCACAAAAGAGTGAGGATGGAAAAGAGGTGATGGGGTTTGGGTAGAAAGGTGAGGGGAAGAACCATCATCAAGGAGAATTGGGGAGTAAATGATTGCCCAGATGCACTAAGATCCCACTTGGGGTTTGTGGTCATTAGTTTAAAGTGACACCAGTATACATGGCTATGAGTATTCCCCAGTCACATACAGCTGCAGAGGGTTGGATTTAATCAGGGTTCTGGTTTTGCTAATTGAGTAAATAAAGTAAAAGATGGTAAAGGAGTCAAAGATACAGTGATTATAGTGGTGTGCAATGAATTTAAGCTAAATAGTAATTGACTCAACAGCAACTGGTGTAAAGAAAGAAGCAAAGACATCAAGAGGGTGAGGAACAGTGAAAAAGTAGGCAAGATCAAAGAATTGGAGTTTTCACGGGATCAAGGGTTTGTTGGGGTCAGCGTACTGGAGGAAGGTGCCTTGAAAAATGGAAAGTAGTGGAAAGAGGATGGGATGCATGAAACTGAGATCGTGAAAAGGTTATTAGTTACTGGCAATTATAAGGTCAATGCAGGACTGGCTTCATAAGCATGCAACCTGTGCGGTCACACAGGGCCCCACACTCAGAGGGCTCCACGTGTGGTTTAATTCTCTGTTGTCACAATCTTGAAATCCCGAATCATTTTTCAACAAGGGGTCCCACATTTTCATTTTGTACTGAGCCCCAAAACTTATGTAGCCAGTCCTGGTTATAAGCATGGGAGTGAGTAGCTGGGGTAGGTGGAGAACAAGATTATTGAAGGAAAGGAGTTCAAGAACCTGAGAAATCAGGGTGTTGAAGGATAATCTACACATGAATTGAAATTGCCCAGAATCTAGACAGGAATTGTACTGAAAATAGTGACAATGAGGTGGGAGCTAAAACCTGGAGAAATGAGTGGTAATAACCAGGGGTCAGGAAATGACAGCAACAATGAGGAGCAGTGGGTGATATAATCTGATGGCATGAAATTCAAAGCTGGGGATTCATAGGCTGGAGGGAAGCAGGATAAGAAGAATGCTAGCCTCCCCTCCAGGTCCAGTAGTGAGAAATGATGGGAGAATGAAGCAGGAGGGCTGCAGGAGAAGGTGTGTCCTCAGGGGAGAGCCAGGTTTCCTTTAGAGCAAGAAGGTGAAATGGGTGATGTGAGAATAGGTTGAGGGTACATGGAACCTTATGATGGTGGACCTTGAGCTTCAGGGAGCACAGTAGAAGAGTTTCAGGAGTTGGGAAGAAGGGGACACAACAGAGACTGTACAGAGTCTTGAGGGATTAGAATGCAGGATACAAAGATGACCTGAGACTAGGAGCTCTTGTAATCCGTGAAAAACCAGGATAAATGGCATAATAAGATTAGCCTGATGGATTTAAGACGGAGAAAGTAAAGGCAAGATGTGAGTCTTGGGAGGCTAGAGAGGGGCTCCCTTGCCACCATTAGTGATGGGGGACAGAGCCTTCAGAAGCATGGTCTTTTAACATATCTTTAGTGTAAATGCATACTGAAAAGTCACGTTTCTTTAAAAGTTTTATAAATCAGATTTATAAAATACTAAGTAGAACCCAAGCCAAAAACCCATTGCCGTCAAGTCAATTCTGACTCGTAGAAACCCTATTGGGTAGAGTAGAACTGCAGTAGGGTTTCCAAGAAGAGGCTGGTGGATTCCAACTGCCAACTATTTGATTAGCAGTCAAGCTGTTAGCCACTGTGCCACCAGGGCTCCAAAAATTAGAACAGAGGGCATTAAAAATAAGTTTTTTAAGTCTACTCAATAACAGTCATATAATACAGATACTAAATTCACTGTTCTGTGATGTCTTGTAGTATTTACCGGTAAACATTGCAAAACAAATGCATTTAGGTATATAAATCAGTTTCTTTGTAAAGTATTACTGCAATGTGGCTTTTTATTCATTAAAAATACTTTGCCAAAAATAAGACCTTACTTGAGCAATGTCTGTCTTTATAATTTGGTATAGCTTTTGTACTAATTAACATTACAGAAGCTCCCTCTGTTGTACTCGTTATACTCCTCCAGTGAAGATTTTCCTAATTACATTCAACAATGTAATTAAAATCATTTACTTAAGAATCTAATACAGGCTATACGAGAGTTAGGTTTCAAAAAACCATGTGATCAACCAAATGCAATGTATGGACTGCTTTTGGATCCCAGTTTGAACAATCCATCTGTGAAAAGACATTTTTGAGATCTCTTCCCAGACTTGTGGGTTCTTTAAGGACATACTTGTCATATGTGAACAAGGACTCATGTAAAACTCTTTATTGTTTGCCATGGGATTTAAAGACACCTACTGGTCTTAGAAAACCCCCACAAAAGGGACTGGGATTTGATGTCAATTTTCAAAGCCTCCACACAATTAGAGGGAAAGTTCTTAGAGTAGCAACTGTACCTTATAGCTATAAGTGACTCCCTGTCTTATCATTTTTTACTTATTAATTCAGTCAAAAGATTAGTCAACTAACTTCTTGGCATGTATGTGGCTGGGGAGGAATCAAATGGATAGCTTGAACCTCATGTCAATGTTTTTGATTCTCGTTTTTATATATTTTAGTATTTCTATGAAATCAGAGCATGTCCAAGAGTTAATGGAAACATTTAATGTATGCGTTATTCTCTTGGAAAGCTATTATAAATTGATGATGCACCTTACAATTGATGACACCTTGTAATTGAAGAGGACTCCCTAGGTGGTGAAAAGTTAATGTGCTCAGCTGCTGATTGAAAGGTTGGAAGTTTGAGTCCACCCAGAAGCACCTTGAAAAAAAGCCCTGGCAACCTACTTCTGAAAACTCAGCCATGGAAAACCCTGTGGAGCACAGTTCTACTCTGACTCAAAGGGGGTCATCATGAGTCAAGTTGGCTTGAGGCCATCTGGTTTTGTAATTGAAGAAATATGGTAATTTATGTTATTACTCTGAATTTTGCTAGATTGGGTCTGTTACCTAAATTGTGATTAGGTTATTTAGCCAATGGCTCATTTTCCAGTGAGAAACAAGAACACAGCACATCACTTCCTTGGACAAAATTCCCAATATTCTATGTCTTTGTCAAACTGACAACCTCTAACGAGGCCGATAACAAGTCATTTAATGAACAACACAGGCATGACCCAATGCTGTTTTCCACGCTGTATCAACTTACAACTAAGTGAAAGAAAAAAAAAAAGGCTAGAGAGAAGTACCAAGATCGCGGAAGTTGTATATTCTCTCTCCTTATCCTCTTTGCTGCAGACTTCCACCATCAGAGTAAGTGTCCTTATTTCAAAACACTTGGTTTCTCAAATGCCTATAGATGAGAGCACCTGAAAATGATCCATTTCTTTTGGGGATTCAAGGTTGACAAAGGCACTGCAGACGAGGTATAATGGGAGATGTTGCCTGGATTTGTGTATCAGTATATTATAATTCACACAGTCATCTTTCCACAGGTTTAAAAATTTGGTCTACACATACCGAATCTTCAAACAGAAACAAGGGTGCTACAGTATGGAGGTAAGAATAGACAAGAACTCTTGCAACAACAACATAAAAAGTTGAGGGGGGGAAACTGAGATCATCTCATGAACCTGAGATGTCACCACCCGGAGGCACTCTAAAAAGGGTGGTACATAGAGAGTTATGAGAAAGACAAAGGAACTGGAGTTGGGAGGCCACAGCTCTCGTTCTTCATAAGTCCCTGATTCCCCCAGTGGTCAAATGCACACCTTTGACTTTATGCAACACCACTGTTGAATTAAAAGGCTAAATAATAACCTAGGATGGGGTGGGAAAGGGAAGGTGGGGAGAGATATTAACATGTAGGAAGTCGATTCTGACTTGTAGTGACCCTATAGGACAGAGTAGAACTGCCCCATAGGGTTTCCAAGGAGCGACTGGTGGATCTGAGCTGCCGAGCTTTTGGTTAACAGCCGAGCTCTCAACCACTTCACCACCAGGGCTCCGACTTGGACTCCATAAAAAAATAAAAATATAAAAGGAAGCATCAGTCAGCTAGAAGTTTTATGGGTTTATTTTTCTGGTTTATTGAAGGCTAAGCAGAAAAACCTTTCTGCAACTTTTGAATTTAATTCTCTGGTTTGGGAAGTAGAGTATAAATAAACAATTGAATTTTTAATTTCTTAGAGTATCCTGAAATAATTGTCCTGAAACACTTGCATACAAAGTTAAACAGGTTCTTTACTGCAAGATTTCTCAGAAATCTTCAATATGCTAATGTGCATTGCGAATATCTGAGAGAAATTAGAAGATGCAATGATCTCCTTATATATATAATTTTCTTGGTGGTGTAGTGGTTAAATGCTATGGCTGTGAACCAAAGGGTCAGCAGTTCAAATCCGCCAGGCACTCCTTGGAAACCCTATGTGGCGGTTCTACTCTGTCCTATAGGGTCGCTATGAGTTGAAATCGACTCGACGGCACTGGGTGGTTTTTTGCTATAAAAGACTAATATTATTGATGCAATTGGCAAAATTTGACTAAGGCCTGTAGATTAGCCAATAGTACAATTTCAAGGTTAATTTTCCAATTTTAGTAATTGTAGTGAGGTTAATGTCTTTGCTTTTTTAGGAAATACAGAAGTATTCAGGGCTAAAAGGGCATCATATGCGCAGCTTACATTCAAAAAATGTTTAAAATAATACATATACACATGTCTCTTTAAAGAGAGAGAGAGAAGGAAAAGCAAATATAATAAACTGTTAATATCTGGGGTCTGGATGAAGGATAAATTCGGGAGGTTTTTGTACATGTTTTTGCAACTTTTCTGTAAGTCTGAAATTATCTCACAATGTTTTTTAAAAACCAACATATTTAAAAACACCTTTTCCTGTTGACGACATGTTTAGGGAGTGGTGAGCGTAAGTCGATGGCAATGAAACAATACAGTAGAGATGACGGGAATGGTGATAAAGCGTGAAGGACATAACCAGCGTCACTGAATTGTACATGTAGCAGTTGATGAATGAGCTGTGTTCTGCTGTGTATATTTTCACTAAAATTAAAAAAAAAAAAAATACATGTTTGGTTTGCGGTGCGTACTTTGGGGAATTCTGGATGGTTCCTTAATTCCCAGAGCTATTGTGTCTCTTATCTGGACAAAGCAGAGATGCGTGCAGAGCAGCTGTAACTTAGACACAGAGAGGCATCTCCCTGAGGGGCGGCCAGCACTCAGGGCCTATAGTACATGGGGCTTGCTACGAGGCCTCCCTGCAGATGGCTTAAGTGTCAGCCTGCGTCTCTGTCACAGAGGTTAACCAGACTACACGTCAGAGAACCTTATCACCTTTTCTCGTAGCCGGGCCCGGTGCTCACGTGAAAACCCACAGTCCTCATCATAAGACCAAATACACATGGGCAGAGGAAGCAACTTCCTTTTGCCTTTTCATTGTTTCTATAAGGTTCTATTTGAAAATGGTACTCGGTTTATAGGTGGTAAACAGAAAGCAACTCTTTACAATTTACCTGTGTCATGCTGACATTCCTGCTTTCAGTTAAAATCAGGATTTTCCTTTTGCCTTATTTTCTTCTCATGAAGATATCAAGTACGTAGATTGTATATTTTGCATTTCCCATCAGAGGTCTGCTTCTTTCAGTCCCCTAAGATAACAAAGCGATTTTCTAGTCGGTAAGGCCCGGGGTCTGATAGAAGCTCCTGAAGGGGTATCCTTCACAGCAGGTCTACAGGAAGTACCCCAAACAAACTTGCCAAGGATGAGGGAATCACTCTACCTGCCAGGCTGAACTGGGAATCTCTTGGTTATTAACCCACTTTACTCAGAGTAGCTCAAATCAGAGGTGGGTCTTAAAATTGAAGGTTTCTGTATATTATGATCAGTGTGAGTTCTTAAGCAGACACTTATTTTCAGTTAAGGTCCCTGGGTGGTACAAGCAGTTTATGCTTGGCTACTGATAGAAAAGTTGGCAGTTTGAACCCACCCAACAGCATGGTGGAAGAAAGGCCTGGCAATCTGCTTCTGTAAAGATTACAGCCAAGAAAGCCCTTTCTACTGTGTAATACATGGGGCCACCATGAGTCCTACTTGACTCAATGGTAATGTGTTTGTTTTGTTTTGTTTTTTAATTTTTGTTTTGTTTGTTGACTCACAGAAGCAGCCTGCCCTGAAAGCCACGGTTTTGAAAAGTGTCATATTTCACAACGATACGATGATGAGT
The DNA here is from genome assembly GCF_030014295.1 of Loxodonta africana. Lineage (NCBI taxonomy): Eukaryota > Metazoa > Chordata > Mammalia > Proboscidea > Elephantidae > Loxodonta > Loxodonta africana. The sequence continues at coordinate 198,008,360 of NC_087344.1, read as the reverse complement.
GATTTGCTTTCTTGTGTTTTTGCAGACTGCGGAAGACGCTCAAAAACAGGTCTTTCCAAGCCTAAAGGAATTGATCTCCAAATATGAAAAACCGCATCAAGGGCTGGTGGTTCACCTTTTAAACCCAATAATGAGAACGAGCAGGAACCTGGGATGGAGAAGAGTAAAGATATCACAGGATGATAATTATGGTAAAAACTTTCATATGGGAGTCAGAAAGGCACCTTAGTCCCATTTCCCCCACTGGTCTGCTTGGTAAAATCGAGGTGGTCTGCTTGTTGGAACTTCTCTTTTCCATCTGCAAGTGGAACTGTGGTCAAACTAAATCTAAGGAGACAGTGATAATGGAATAAACAGGCTGCTAGCTGAATGCTTAATGCATTTTCTGTTTAGCTATTTTGATCTGCATCATGTAAAGATCAAAAGGGCTATTTTTAAATGATGAGCTTTAGGAGAGCAAGCACAAATCCAACTCACTAATTCACTATGTTCAACAAATACCACTTGGAGGCTCACAAAACTAAGGAAAGGCAGTAGCCATTGGTTAAACAAACTTATTGTTGGTTAAGAACAGAAACAAAAGCACTGATTTTTGTTAGAAGCCAAATTCATATGAAATGGCAGATGAACAACAGCCAGAAAAATACTGAGAAATGCCCCTTTCTCGAATGTCCTGTCTAAAAAGCTTCATTCTGCTAAGAGGCATTTCCCATTATTGGTATTTTCTAACCCTTGAAGGTGGCTGAGACATGGGGTTTTCTATGCCAGGACAGGTAGGATAGTGTCCTAGGCTGGGCCCTCTAGAGAAGCAAAACCAGTAAAGCATATAAATATATATAGAGAGAGATTTATATCAAGGAAATAGCTCACGTGGTTGTAGAGGCTGGAACGTCCCAAGTTCGTGGATCAGGATAGAGGCTTCTCCTGATTCACACAGCTGCAGGGGCTGGTGAACCCAAGATCAGCGGGTCAGAGAGCAGGGCTCTTGCTTATTGCTCACAGGCTGTGAAGATCGATGAATCCCAAGACTGGCAGGCAAGACTGCAGGTAAGCTGCTAGCTCAAGTCCCAAGAACCAGAGATCAGATGAACAGGAGCCAGCTGCAGGGTCCAGAAGGAGCAAAAGCCCCTGAGCCTTGCCAGAACATCTGCTTATATTTGGATGCAGGCCACACACCCAAGGGAACTCTGTTTCAACTGATTGGCTACTCACAGCAGATCCCATCATGGGGGTGATCACATATCAAATCTCAACATGGAAGTGATCACAACATTATACAAATGCCAAAACACTGAGAGTCATGGCCCAGCCAAGCTGACACACAATCTTAGCCATCACAGATAGAAAAAGTGATTTCAGATTCATTTTGTGACCTTGTGTAAACCACTTGCAAATAAATGGACAGATGGGCAGAATCTTCCAAAGAGACAATCACCTCAACCCCCTCCGCATGGCTTAACCTTGAAATTTTGGTTGATATTTGCTAAACCTTCATTTATATAGTAGGAGGTGACAAATGCTTTCAGATATGCCCCATGGTGGAAAATGGGTAAGTAAATTTGAGTGCAGAGAATTCATGCTGACATCCCTCAAATCCTATCACAAGTAACTACTCTTGCCTACCCACATCTCTTGAAATCTGCTCTCAAAATAATCTGGTATCCGTCAGGTGCAACTTGGTTTGAATTGAACTCAGACTTCCTGAGGCATTTACATTTTAATCCTGCTTTCTAATGGTAGAATGTATGGTGATATTCTCAATTAAAGGTTTCAGTTATCGGTGGGCAGGTGATGGTGATGACAGCCTATGGGCTAGGTAGAGAGAAGGGCAGGGGACAGAGAGTTCTCTGGGAATGGGAAATTACTCCACATCCATTCTTGACAGCAAAGCTGTCTTTTAGGCTGTCACAGCAAGCTTCTCACGTCCTTATCAAGACTAGGTTTGGGTTTTTAGTGATTAAAATCAAAACTCCCGTATCATTGTATCCTGTCATTGTTTCACTGTCCCCTGCACTCCCACAGGGGAGTGTGTGCCCATGCACACACAAAATTTTCTATAGGCCCAGCTGGAGACATGATCCCATGGCCATTTTCCACTGAAACTTCTAGAATAAAATATAAGTATAAAGGCGGAGAGGCTTTCGATGTGCTGTGGACTTTAGATATCTAAGGCAAGCCCAGATGGGGAGCTGGAGGGGGTTGAGGTGCTGGTAATATTTATTTTCTGGGCAATGATGAAATAATCATAAACCCCAAGAGGGGCACCCCTCAGGGATCTCCTCCAAGAACTGGTGAAACTTCCACCATGGCAATTTTCCATGCTTAGTCAGCCCTGTCAGAGTGAGCTCCCAAATCCTCAGCTACTGAAGGGGCAACATCTGCCCATCAGCCTCACCCTCTTTCTTTGCCTCCTTCATACAAGCTTCAGATGTTTTTACTCTGAAGGAGGCAAAGGTTTTCTGCTGGTGGATGGAGGCCTCTGGTGCTAGAAGCTCTGAGGCTTGGTTTTTGAAGGAACCCTCTATGCTGAGAGTCCCTGTGATATCCCAGCTTTAGAAAATGTCACTTTGATGTGGCATCGAGATTCCCCCATGCCTGGGAAGAAGTCTTCTATCCCTTGCATGAGGTTAGTTGGTGTGACTCCTGGATTTTTTTTTTTTTTTTCTTTTCCAGAGAACGGTAACAATGATTATGTGAGAGTCTTGCCTTGAAGATAAGGAGACTGAACAAAGGAAGTTAGAGATGAAGTGACCCTGCTTCTCTTGTAGATATAGGTCTGGAATGCCAAACTCTTATGGACAAATTCAACTTCTTTATGTTTGGGTAACTGAAGATGTTTAACCAGCCTCAGAGAAGTCACTCCCCATGTCCCTGCCTCCCAGGCATACAGCGTGAGAAGCTTCAAAACCCCTCTCCACCTCTCACTCTTATTTCATGGAATGGGTTAGCCTGAACCCTGAACCTATTCTTCTTGACTTGTTAAAGGCACTATCACTACATCATGGTTGACACCCTGCTTCCTACTGGGCAATCAGAGGGTCAGCTTTGTACAGAAGAGACTGCACTTGGCATCGAATTACAAACCCTGAGTTCCAGTCCTGCCTCCATCATTGGCTATGGGACTTTGAACAAACACTTCCCCTCTCTGGGTCTCAGTTTCCTCACCTATAAAGCAAGTGGCTAGACTAAAGGATACACAACTGCCCCAACTTCTCTGCCAAACTGGTTGTGTCAGGTGGAGTTGGAAAGTCCCGGAGTGATAAAGATGTATACAGGATCAGTTAGGGCTCAGGGTCCAGCCATCAGATTCTGTGCACCTGCCTGCACTGGTCTCAGTCATGGTGGAAGCCCTGACTTTACAGTCAAATTGCTAGAACTCCCACTCACCCTTCTCCCTCAGCCTGGGTTACTTTCCATTGAACTCTCCTCTTTTTAAATATTGATCTTCGAGCCAAACATTTCCCTGGACACACTTTTTCCCTTGTTTTGCCTAATTCCACCTCTGTACCAACCACCTCTGCTGCATGGATGTGATTTTCTGCAGCGATGCATGTAGGGATTTAAAAAGATGTTCTCCTATGTGTGATTCTGGTTCTCCACTAGGTTCTAAGAACGGGCTACCAAAGCAAGGCTGGGACTTCCTTCTGTCTTCCACTGTGTGTGGAAATGTGTGCTATGCAGAAATTGTGGCCAGGAAATATTCATGGAAGTTACTGACTGGAAGCCCATTCTTGAAGGTTTTGTTGAATTGGTTTCTATGTCTTTGAATTTCTCTGCTGGTTCCAAATATTAATTAAAACCTGGTTAGTTCAGAATGTACTGAATTCTATCTATGCCCTTTCTCTTCCCCATTTTCAAAATCACAGTGGTTCATTTTGCCCCACTGCCCAGTGAGCTGGTTTGTTTGAGCTCTCGGGTCACAGCAATCCATGGCTATTACCAACTAAAAACAAAAACAGTCGCTGCCAGGTCAACTCTAACTCATGGTGACCTCATGTGTGTCAAAGTAGAGCTGTGCTCCATAGGGTTTTCAAGGGCTGATTTTTCAGAAGTAGTCACCAGGCCTTTCTTCCAAGGTGCCTCCGCATGGACTTGAACCATCAGTCTTTCCATTAGCAGCTGAGCATATTAACCATTCCCACCACCTTGAGGCTCCAACTAAAGGAGAAGCAAAATGCAACCATATTTAGAAAGCTAAGGGTGCTGAGTCCATCTGGTTCTAAGTCTTTGATTCTCTTTCCATGGTGTTAAGAAGCATGTTCCAGTTTCCAGAACCTACAGCAATCCTTAGCCCAGCAAATATGTTCAATTGATATTTTTTGAATAAATGGATAAATCAATCCAGGAAATGTGGTCACTCATCCTGCATAAGAGAGATTTGCTTGAGTTTTATAAATTTCAAAATCCATTACATGGAGCCTATTAGATCAAGATCCTTTCATTATAGCTCTCCTAAAAGTTATTTCTCTTTTCCAAGCATCCATGCATAGCATCTTGCACAATACTTGGTCCACAGTAGGCATTCAGTACATTTCTCGAATGAGCAAGTCACATTTAATGGCTGATGTTGATGCCGTGCTATAAATCCCTGAAATTTTTAGAAGACCCAGAATACCAGGTCCCAGTAGGAACAGCTGAAACCCCTGGGTGTGTATGACTGGAAGAGTGAAGACTTAAACTGTAGCAGCTATTATAAGTGTTTGAAGTGCTATTCTGTAACATAGGGAGTAGACTCACCAGGTACAATGCCAAACAGAACTTGGACCAATGACTGATTGTTTTTCAACCAAATGTAAGAAAGAACTCTGAACCCACTAGAGCTATCCTTACACTCCAATAGTCTATGTTATAGTTCAAGTTGAGTCTGATATTTTTCAAAGACGTAGGAGAGAGAATTCTTGCCCTGGGAAGAGATTAGACTGGCTGACTCCTAAAATACTTTCCAAGTCAGGAATAATTGGATTCTACTCTCTTCTCTTCTCTTAATTCTCTTCTTTATGTTTTGACCTAGGCGTGAAGAGTCGAATTAATCACACTCCTTAGCTCTTAATTCACTATCACTGTTAGATCGTGGAAGGCCCTTCTTTTGTTTTATTTCATTTTTCTTGACTTCTTCTCTAATCCCATTCCCAATTTTCATCCCACCAATAGGAACCAGCTCTGTACTATTTTGATACATGTCCTTGGGTATCTATGTGCCCTTGTAGAATATATAGTGTTGGTTGTAAATATCTATCTTTTACATTTACGTAAATGGTATTGCTGCAAACAAAAAAAACCTCTTTCAAGTGTTAAAAAGTGAAGATGTCACTTTGAGGACTACGGTGTGCCTGACCCAAGCCATGTGTCTTAGTTATCTAAGTGCCGTTATAGCAGAAATACCACAAGTGGATGGCTTTAACAAACAGAAATTTATTCCCTCACGGTTTAGGAGGCTAGAAGCCCAAATTCAGGGTGTCAGCTCCAGTGGAAGGCTTTCTGTCTCTGTTGGCACTGGGGAAAGGTCCAATCTTCCCCTGGCCTAGGAGCTTCTCAGTGCAGCAACCCTGAGTCCAAAGGATGTGCTCCGCTCCTGGCTCTTCTTGCGTGGTGGTAATGAGGTCCCTCTCTCTCTCTGCTCGCTTCTCTCTCCTTTTTCTCTTGTAAGATAAAAGATGATGCAGGCCACACCCCAGGGAAACAATCCTTACATTGGATCAGGGCTGTGACCTGAGTGAGGGTGTTGCATCCCACCCTAATTCTCTTTAACATAATCTACCCTTGCCTCATTAACCACAGACAGAGATTAGGATTTACAACACATAGGACAATTACATCAGATCACAAAATGGAGGGCAACCACACAATACTGGAAATTGTGGCCTAGCCAAGTTGACACATATTTTGGGGGAAACAATTCAATCCATGATACCATGGTATTTTTATTTGCCTCATATGCATGCGAAGGCCGGGCAATGAATAAGGAAGACCAAAGAAGAATTGATGCCTTTGAATTATGGTTGGTGAAGCATATTGGATATACCACGGACTTCCAGAAGAATGAACAAATCTGTCTTGGAAGAAGTACAGCCAGAATACTCCTTAGAAGCAAGGATGGTGAGACTGCATCTCATGTACTTTGGACGTGTTATCGGGAAGGACCAGACCCTGGACGAGGACATCATGCTTGGTAAAATAGAGGGTTGGTGAAAAAGAGGAAGACTCAATAAGATGGACTGACACAGTGGCTGCAGCAGTGGGGTCAAGCATGGCAATGATTGTGAGGATGGCTCAGGCTGGGCAGTGTTTCGTTGTCTTGTACATAGGGTTGCTGTGAGTCAGAACCAACTTGACAGCACCTAACAACAACAACAAATGGTACTGTACTATTGCTCCAATTTTGTTATGACTTTTTGCATTCAACACTATGTTTGGTTCTATTTCATACTGTTGAGTATACATCTAGTTCAGTGCCTCTGATGCATGCTATTCCATCATATTTTGCATCCACCACATACCACATTTTGCTTATCCTCTTCTAGAGATAGACATCTAGATTGGTTCTAATTCCCTGCTACCAGAAACAACACTGTGATGAGCAACCTTGGACAAGTCTTCTTATGGAACTGTAAGAAGGTTTCTCTGGATTACATGGGTTGGTCAGAAAGTATGTTCTTGCTTAATGGTGATATAATCAATCACATCAAGTATTTTTGCCTTAAGTTTTGTGCTTTTTGGTTCTTGTTTAAGAAGTACTTCCCTACTCCAACATCATAAAAAAAAAAAATTATCCTACTTTTGGTGAGAAGGGGGAGGAGAAATATTATCTAAATATATTTCATGGTTATTGGTTTATTCAATTATTGTGTCAATTTTGGCATTACTTTTCCAGGAATTTATCCATAATTCAAAATTATTGGCATGTATAGTTCATAATATTTTATTTTTAAATCTCTGTTGTGACTTTAGTCATATTTCCTTTTTCACTCTGTATCTTATCTGAATTTTCTTATTTATTAATCGGTTTTCTCTCTTATTAATCCTTTGAAAGCCAGCATTTGGTTTTGTTAATCTTTTGTTGTTGTTTTTTGTAGATTGTTATTCTCTAATTTTATCCTTTTTTTTTAGAGGGGGCTTATCTGGATTGTTTTCAATATTCATTGCTTTCTAATAAATATATTAAAGCTATGAATTTACCTCACAGTACTACTTTAACTATATCCCACAAATTTTAATATGAATCATTTTTCCTGCTGTTCAGGTTGAAGTATTTTTAATTTCTGTAAAGATTTGATCTTCAATTCAAGGGTTATTTACTAGTTTGTGATATGTTCTGAAACATATATTTTTAGTTCTCATTTTAGTATAGATTTCAGATTATATACCATTAGTTTATTTGCCTCTGATTTCTGAGGCTTCCTTTGCTGACCTGGTATATGTGAATATTTTGTTGATAAGAATTGTTATTTCTGTTCAGTGCAAAAATCATTCTCATCCTCCCTTCATATATATTAAATATTAGAGATCATGTAAAATATTTGTATATGTTTGACCCAAAATTTAATAAAGTTTACATTTCCAGTTATAACAATTATGTTTAAATTGTCCTCATGGTTCTGTAAGTCTTGTTTTAACTATTTTCAGGCTATATTTTTAGATATATATATTTCTATAATAATTGGATCTCCTTGAGCTACTATTTCTTTTATGACATTTCTGTTTTTCTCACGATTTTTGCCTCTAATTACATTTTACATCATATTAAAATTGCTACCTTTGCTTTGTTTTCGTTCATATTTTCCCAGTATATATAAGTTTTATCCCTTTTTAAGTTTTTTCATCTCCTTTTTTAAAACTCTGTCTTCCGTTGGCAAAATTTTGCTGAATCTCATTTGTTTCCAAAATTTGATTTGCTCCTTTTGTTTGGTGAGTTTAACACATTTACATTAAAACTTTTTCTATTGGAATTTATTTCTGCCTTTTTTTTTTTTTTTTCTATTTACCATACATTTTGTTTCTTTTTTCCTTCTCTTCTGACTTCCACTGAATTGGTCAAATTTACCTCTACTGATTCAGAGGCACCATTTAAAAAAATTTTTTTTTGTGGTTACTCCTACCTTATTAGACCTCTATTTTTGTTTATTTTACTCTGCAATTTTTCAAATACATAAATTATTATTTAGCATACTCTCATTTCCTTTCTATCATCATCACCAGCCACGCTTGATTTTCTGGTATTAATTAAGGTTGTAATTATGTCATTGTATACTTCTTTTGGGTCTTTTATCATTGAAATAACAGTAAACTTTACTAAGTCCTCACTGTTAATTCAAAGTACATAGCACTTTCCTGAGTTTATTTCTCTTGTCAGAATATCACCTCCAAGAGTATTTTCAAAGACGGTGTTTAAGCAGTAAACCTTTTGTAATCTTTTATAGGAGTCCCAGGGTGAGGCGGATGGTAGTGCTCAACTGCTAGCTGAAAGGTTGGGTTGAACCCACCCAGAGGTGCCTTGGACGACAGCCTTCATGATCTGCTTCTAAAAGATCACGGCTTTGAAAACCCTATGGAGCAGTCCTGCTCTGCACACATGGGGTTGCCATGAGTTGGAATTGATGGCAATCAACGTTAACAACATGCCTCATAATATCTTCATTCTTTATTTATTTAAATGATAATTTAACTGGACATAAAATTGCAGGTTTGGAGTTCTTTTCCTCCAACAATGTGACAAGAATTAAGCCATTATTTTGTACCCATGGTTCTTACTGAGATGTCTAATGTTAATCAGGTTGTCCTTCAACTGCCCTTTTTTTTCTGGAAATTTTAAAGATGGTCTGTCTTTCTAATCTTAAATTTCACTGTCATGTGTCTAAGTGTGTGTGTGTTTCTCTGTCCTGTTTGAGACCCTATATAACTTTCAGTCTTAAGATCTTAACCTTTCTTTACTTTTGAGACTTATTCTTTTTTCACGTATTTCCTCCCCTTCTTTTATTTTTACCTCTGTAATTCCTAGTTGAGGCATGTCGTCTCTTTCATTTCTTCCTCTACAAATCTAGCTCCATAATATTTGTTTATGATCTTAGGAAAACTACAAGCCTCTCTAAAGGGAGGTAGTATTCATCTCATAAAGAAATGTTAGTTATTTTGTCATGAAAATCCACCTCTGACAGAATTGTCACTGGAACCTGCAATGCCCAAAGCAAGCCACAAGAGGTCAGACAACCACCAAGAAAACAAGGACCACGCTGTTTTTAAACACCGCTGAATAACCATGGCAGCGACACAACCTGAAACATTCTTCTGGCAGATATTCTCAGATCAATACTCACCTCCTCCCATGTGAATGCTTAATCTTCAGTGTGAATAACAGGATTAGGGTATGAGCCAGCCTTTCTTCAGTTTGGAATTTGAGATGCAATAGAAATACCCCTGCCACTCCTGATGCAGCTGAAATCCTTGCAATTCAGAGTAGATTCTTGGCAAAACCCTTAAGGATGACTGTTTTAAGGAAATTAGAGTCGGCTTTTCTAGTCACTGGTCAAGTGCCCTTGGGGCAGTTGCTGAAACCCCCTAAGCCTCTGGTCAGTCTCATCTAGAACATGAGGGTAATGATTCTTACATACAAGGTTATTGTGGGGATTCAGGGAGACAAAACTAGCACGAGTTAACGTAAAAAAAGTCTCCGCTGTTTCTTCTTCTGTAAAATGACGGCTGTGGGGACGGCATCCCTAAATTCCCACCTTACATGAATAGTCGGTTTTGAATAAAATTGCATTTGCCCCTGGAGAAGGTCCATCTCAGAAAGATGTTTCTGGGCCATGGACATTTCCTGAATTTATCAGATTGATAAACGTGAAGGAAACAGAGTAGAGCTGGTGGTGGGGAAGATGCCTACCTTTAAGGTCTGAAAACCTAGGCCTTCTGGTCTGGTTCTGCCTTTTATCAGTTGTTAAGACTTGGGCAATCTGCTTAATTATTATCTCAGTCTCAGTTTACTCATCTATACATTGGGGCTGAAATACTTATCTCACGCAATGTGAGGATTAGTGAGATTATTGGTGTTAATCTCTTCAAATTTAATAAGGTATCTGCATCTGAAAAATGGGTTTAGTAATATCTTCTCTGCAGGGTTATTGAGAAAAACAAATAATATATGCATATCGATTAGCATAATTCCTCGTATATATAGGAGCTTTAAATATGTAATAAAGCACCAATTAATAGCAAAGCCTAAAACTGTAAAATATGAATATTAAGAACTGTAACTCAGAGAAGTATGAGCAGCAGCTAGCAGGGGTGGGCAGGTGAGATGCTTCTTACATTCTTACATTAGGCTGGACCTAAGTGCCTGCTTCTGCCGGCTCCACCACAAGGTGGTACCTGTCCGGGGAGCAGAATTAACGAAAGCTCTGGCTGGAGGTAAAGGAGCTACAGAAAACTGGCCCATTAATCATTTTCTGCCTTCAAAATGGCCTCAGTCAATCCTTAACCATGTTGCTGGTAATCAGAGACAGACACTGCCCGAGGCCATAAGGTGGGGAGAGAGCAGGGGGTGATGTTGATTTACCTCAGACCTCAGTGGGAGCCCAGTTAGACTGTTCCACTATACACTATTACACATAATTAAAAAAAAAAAAAAAAAACACTTGGAGTCAAGTTGACTCCAACGCATGGTGACCCCATGGGTATCAGGGCAGAACAGTGCTTAGTAGGGTTTTCAATGGCTGTGATCTTTGGGGGTAGATCACAAGGTCTTTCTTTCCAACGCACCTCTGGCTGGATTCGAATCGCCAAGCTTAATTGTTTGCACCACCCAGGGACTCTATATTATAATATAAATATCCCAAATTCAATTACAAGTTCCTTGAGTTTAGTTGAGTTCAAAGCACATCTTCATTGGACTGCCTGGTACTGCTCGGCCCTGAGAAGTAGGAGATGAAGATGACAGTCTCTGACCTTGAGTAGCTCAGATACTCATGGGAGAGATACAGGGAGGCGGCTACTTCCCTTGTCTCTTGGCAAGAGCCATGTGGAGGAATGCATAGGGTGCCACCAGAGAGCAGAGGAGGGGCTCTTAGTCCAGCCTGAGGTTGGGGGTGGTGTCAGGGAAGGAATCCTGGAGCGAGGGAAGGCTGAGCTGATATCTGAAGGAAGAGCTAGCATAGTCTGGCAAAGTCAGAGGAAAGAGAAAGGAAGGCAGGAGGATGACCAGGCAGACCGACCGCCTTGAGCAAAGGCAGGGAAGCAGCTCTGAGCAATTTGGGGTTATTAGGGTATTGGAGGAGCCCTGGTGGCACAGTGGCTAAGAGCTTGGCTTCTAACCAAAAGGTTGGCAGTCCAAATAAAAGGTTGGCAGTTCAAATCCACCAGCTGCTCCTTGGAAACCCTATGGGGCAGTTATACTCTGTTCTATTGTGTCACTATGAGTTGGAATCGACTTGGTTGCAGAGGGTTGGTTGGTTGGTGTAGGGCACTAGAGGAGCCCTGGTGGCACAGTGGTTAAGAGCTCAGCTGCTAACCAATGGTTGGCGTTGGAATCTATCAGCTGCTCCTTGAAAACCCTATGGGGCAGTTCTAACTCTGTCCTATGGGGTCGCTATGAGCTAGAATCGGCTCGATGGCAATTGATTTGGTTTTTGGTTTGGGATACTGGAGCAGAGAGGTAATAGTGGCAGATGAAGCTGGCAGGGGTGGCTGGGGCTGGGTTTTAGATGACCTAGAGCGCAGAGAACCACCTTACACCTCTCCCGGGTGCTTCACAGCAGGGCTTTCCAGGCCAGCCACAATGTCAAAATCCAAAAAACCAAACCAGCTACCCGTTTTTCTCATTTTCTCATTATTAGGAAGTCAATTCCAAATCATGGCAATCCCAGGTGTTGCAGAGTAGAACGTGCTCCATAGGATTCTCAAGGCTGTGGCCTTTGGGAAGCAGATGGCTAGGCCTGTCTTCCAATGTACAAACTGGGGGATTGGAGAGAGGCATGCGCAGGGGCACTGACCACATCCTCACCCTTCAGCTTTACTGCGTAGGAAACCACTCCCCAGGTGGCCTATACGGCCTCTGCAAAAGACTCGGCTACTAGAAAATCACACTTTGGGCAACTCTAAAGAGAATCTGCCAGGTCTGCTGGGAAGACTTTTTCTGACAAACTAGACACAAAGGGCCCAGGCTTCAAATCGAGCACGAAGGTTAACAGAATTTACCAGATACCAAGAGACTGCCAGGAAGTTAATACAAAATGGTAGTCCAGACTTATCCTGAGTTTTCCTCCCCAAAAGAGGATCCGTCCATTGTGGGCTCAGGATGAAATGGGAGCTCTTTCATGTTCACTGGAACTGAAAGCCCTTCACAGGCCTGACGGTGTGCCCATCTCTTCGTCTAAAGGCCAGACTTCACTGGCCCTAACGGCGGTCTGGGCCAATCCAAACCAGGCACATAATAACCCCAGAGAGGTGTTATAAGTTGTCCTGAGTTAGCCCACGAAGCAGGCTAAACACTTGGCTGTGCTTAAACACTAGACCAAGCCAACAGGAGTTAATAAACATGATCATAGAAAGGATAAGCTGGCCAACATGGCGGGTAGGGGTGCTTAAGGAAGAAGGCAGCTAGCAGAGCAGATGGCACTGCAAACAGCTAACTGGGTAAACACAGTAAAAAAAAAAAAAAAAAAGTGGCAGTTTGTTGTTTTGGGGGTTTTTTGGTCTAAGGGAAAAACACTGGCAGTGTTTCCTGCTGTGTAACCAACAGATTCCTCAGGCAACTCCCACCAAGACGAAACTAGCCTGGTATGTTTGAGTTGTTCCTTAAATATTTCTCCAGTTTGCTTCCGTCTGTGTTGTTATTAACCAAGTGCTTCATTTCAAGGGGGAAGCTTCCCCAGGCTGCCTTGAGCTAGACTATTTATCATGGCAGCAGCTGGAGATAAGCTGGACACAAAGAGGGTTTGTGTCTCAGGAGGGTCAGTCCCTAGATACTGAGAGTGGAGGAATTTTCTCATTAGTAGGAAGTCAGTGGTGGGGACTCTGGACTTTGAATGTGTGCTCCCAGTGCAAATGGCAGCAGGGAGGGGGGATCCTGGAGGGGTAAAATACTTGATGCTTTTGCTGGACAACTTAAATTGAAGTTTCCAGAGTTGATTTCCTTGGGAGAGATGAAAAGACACAAAATGCTGTCTGCATTTATGAAGTGGTCTATTGGGAGGTAGACATCCATCTGCTAGTGCTGTATTTCTTCGTGTGCACTTACTTATTCCCACTCACAGGTGAGCCATGCCATGGGCTCCAGATAGGGCACCCCAAGCCTGCCAGTGGTCCCAGCAGGGAAGCAGTGCTAAGTAAGTACATCCCAGGGGACCCTGAGAGCTACCTCCTCAAAGAGAAGCCATCACTGAGTTGCCACCACCAGCCAGGCTGGACAGGGAAACTCAGGATACCATGGGGTGGTAGGGATGGGGTGGAGAGAGCATAGAAAGAACAGGCACAGAGAGTTCTAGAACACTTCCAGGATCCCACCAACCTCAAATGGGTCCCAAGGTCCAAAAGTAGAGTAAATTGACTAAGAAGGAGTTCTCTGAGTTTGGGGCAGCATCTGACATGCAGGCCTTGATTAGCAAATTCCATAAATTCTGGATACAACCTGGGGTCCTCACCAGCATACGCAAGGTCTAACTCAGTTTCTTTCAGCCACTGCAGTAGGCAGGCAGACTAAGCCCCAAGGAAACAATCAGTTGGAATTAGTCTCATTTGCTGCTTCCACAATAACTTTCATATCCTGCTAAAGCAGCCTCTTAGCATAATGCCTAGGAAGGCAGGGATGATGGTGTCCCCATCTACTGTCAACATGGTGAGAGAGAAAACCCACTGCTGTCGAGTTGATTCTGACTCATAGCAATCCTATAGGACAGAGTAGACCTGTCCCATAGGGTTTCCCAGGAGCAATTGGTGGATTTGAACTGCTGACCTTTTGGTTAGCAGCCATAGCTCTTGACCATTACACCAGCAGGGCTCCAGCTCACGGTAGGGGGTGGATATATTGTCAGAATAACTGCATCTTTGGATCTCAGCACCCAGAAGAATGGCTCGGCTTAGAGCATAACATTAAAACACATGACATAAGCACATCCATTTTCACACTGAAAAAGGTCCTCAAAAATTTCATCTTTACAATTTTTCAGACTTCATCTTCGCCGAAAATAACTACTTTGCATAATAGTGGGAAAGAAAGGCATATTAAAGGCACATTTCACACCTGAATGACTACAGTAGCAGATTCTGCAGCCATCCAGTGGGAGAGGTCTCATGAAGAAGGGTTACTGGAGCACAGGCTTAGGGGAAAAGGTTGCTATTGTATTTCCAATGCCTTTTCCCCCTGCCCGGAAGACGGTGGATTGGTTTTTATATCACTCCTGCCTTCCCAAACAATATGGCACACCCTGCCGCCGAGAACACGAGCAACCTCAGAGGGCCTGGTTGTTCTCCTCCTGCGCTTCACCTGAGAAATGAAGTGTGGGGAGGAAATTAGATGCGGGGAAGCCTGGAGACTTAGCTAGTGCCTCAGATACTTTTGACGTGCACCCAGGGGAACCCTGGGTGCCAAGCTGAGCACCCAGCTCTGGGGGCAAACGAAGAGGGATGTGGAGCAAGGCCCCACCTTCCCACTTTAAAAATGTTCCTAATATTTGGAAATGCTTCTGTGAATAGACTAACTTCTCCATTCCTTTCTTTTTCCCACTTTCTTCCCTTTAAGGAGGTTAAAGCCCTGGCCAACTTTTAGCTGTGTGGGTTCCCTGGGTCCCTGGATCTGATACTGGTCTGGGGGCAGCAATGAGGTTAAGAGGCTTCAGGCCAGCTCTCCTGGCAAGCCACATTCTCTCACTCAGTGGGCATCAAGGTCGGCCCAGCCTCAGGAACAAGGCCTGTGAAAGCAAGTGCAGGGGAAGTACCTAAGTCAGCAGCGCTGGGTAATTTACTGACATTTACTGGTGACGAGTCCCTTTGAGAATGTGACAGAAGCTCCGTCCTTCTCAGAAGTATGCATACACACACAGCTCCATCCCCAACTTGGTGAAGGAGAGCTATGGATCCCAGGCTAAGAACCACTGGCTTACAGGATGATCCCATGGTCCCTGGCATTCCTCCTGCCACCTCCTGAGGAGGATGGTCCTACCTGTGTGCACAGGCCTGATGTCCCTGGAATGGTGATCGGGCAGGGTTGAAGAGGAGGATCACTTTCATAGCTACAAGTCACTCAGGGGAGCAAATGACGCCGTATCCTGGAAGACTGTTCTTACCCACGGGTCTTAGTCCAGGGGTTTGGCAGTAGCTCCATCTTCCTTACATTTTCTCCTCCATTTTCCTCTCCCAGATTCCCAAGAACAAAATGCCAGTGCTCGCCACCAGACAAGAAAACCAACTATTCCCCGCCAGTCAGAAGAAAACAAAACAAGCAAACCAAACCAAATCATTTTATTGTGCGGTTTCCTTCTACCAGAAATTTACTAAAAATATAAATATAAAATCTCTAGAAAATACTCAGTATACATCTATAATCTTCTTCCTCCCCCAAACTGGGGCCAACCCCCTTGTTCTTCCTTCAGTCATCAACAGATTGCATGTCCGCCTTCACATCATCCGCGTACATAACACATTCACAGACACATTTCTCTCCATGCAGGGAATACACTACCCTCCTGCCACGTTCTAGAAGCTTACCTTGTGGTCTATCAGGGTAAAGCTATGTGCTGAATATGGGGATATGGTGAGGTTGGGGGAGTAATGCGGAGAAAAGACTCTGTGGCCCCAACTTCCTTTTGTGGAGACAGATGGGTCCTTCATTCCTCCTCATTACCCAGCCTTTGCATTGACTGGGACACCCAAAGCCACTGCTCACTGAGAATTTGGACTACCAGGGAGTTTTGTGTGTGGTTGCCAAGCTGGCAGCAGGAA
Source organism: Loxodonta africana (assembly GCF_030014295.1). Taxonomy (NCBI): domain Eukaryota; kingdom Metazoa; phylum Chordata; class Mammalia; order Proboscidea; family Elephantidae; genus Loxodonta; species Loxodonta africana. The sequence continues at coordinate 197,992,433 of NC_087344.1, read as the reverse complement.
GGTCAGGCCATTGAGTTGGATGCAGAAAAGCAGGTGGGGCTTTGGATAGGAGAGGTGGTCTGAGCCCATGCCCTCAAAAAGGTCAGTAGTTGTTCCTGCTGGGCTCTCGGTGGCACTTGGCCCCTAGCACCAGCCATATCTGCAGGATCTAGGACCAGATTTCAGCTTCAGGGAGCCCCCAAGGTAGCTGCATCACCCCCTATACCATGGGGGATGGCTGAGGTGTAGAGATCAGAGGTGCCAAATTGAGCAGGGTCCCTAGCCCTCTTCTTTGGTATCAGACACTAGTCTTAAGAGCTCTGCAGTCACCCTGGCAGTGATCCTAGGACAACGTGGTAGGATCTGTTTGCTGATCCTGTGTCTGAGGGCCAGGGCTTCAGCAGAGGTTGGGTATGGACTGGAGAGCAGGGTGCTTAAGTAGCCCAGACCTGCAACTTCTGTACCTATGGCTGGTGCCTAAGCTTCGCATCAAAGAAGCAAACAGAGCTTGTGGTATGGAAAGCTCAGGTCAAGTGGACTCTCTCCCAGGATATGTATTTACATGCCCTACCCCCATCCCAACTGGCAACTCATCATGAGGATGGCGCAGGGCAGGCCATCATTTTGTTCTGTTGTGCATAGGTCACCACGAGTTGGGGGTCAATCGATAGCAGCTAGTAACAATGACCACCACCCCAATCTCTGCGTGTTTTGTGTGAAAGCCCAAAGCATCCTGGGAAAACTCACATGACCCCATACGCTAGTTGTAAGAGCTTCTCAGACCTTTAGGGCCAGATATCACATCCTGTGATGTTCTTGGAGCCCTGGTGGTACAGTGGTTAAGCATTTGGTTGCTAACCAAAAGGTCAGCTGTTTGAATCCATCAGCCACTCCTTGAAAACCCTAGCGGACAGTTCTACCCTGTCCTACAGGATCATTATGAGTCAGAATCAACTCAACAGCAAGGGGTTTGGTCACAGGGAGGAAAGGCTGTGGCCCCAACTTCCTTATGTGGAGATAGATGGGTCCTTCATTCTTCCTCATTACTCAGCCCTGCACTGTTCACTGAGAAGCTGGACTACAAGGGAGTTTCGTGCGTGGTTGTCAAGCTGCCAACAGGAAGGTCAGGCCGTTGAGATGGACACAGAAAAGTAGATGGGGCTTTGGATAGGACAGGTGGTCTGAGTAAGGCAGGATGCATATATTCAGTAACAGCCCTGCTCACTCCAGGCCCTTACTGGGAAGGGGAGGCAAGTCTTCACTGTGAGCATGGGGCTAAGCATTGCTTCTGGGGCAATGGAAAACACAGTACAGAAATGGGGGTGGAAAGGCTATGGAAGGTCACAGGGCTGCAGAAGCAAGAACGCAGGAAGGGTGGCCCACTCTCCAATGGAACCCTTTTTGGCTTCCAGTTCTGGAAGAGTTAGCTTGAGTATCCTGTATCTCAGGGGCGGTGGGAGGGCAGCAGCAGGGCTTGGTAATGAAATGAGCTGAGAGGTGAGCTCTGGGATCTTGGGTGGGAAGATCAAAGAATGAACAGGAAAGGGGAGGCGACAGGAATCCCAGAAAAGGACTGCCCAACGGCATGTCCTGATTAGGTATGCTTTTCCAGACTTCTCTTAGGGAACTGGCCACCTTGTTCAAGAAAGAGGATGTTCTCTTCTTGCTGCAAAGGCCCCCCGGGTTGGGGTCACGCCCTTGCAGGGTCTCCTGGCCACAGGAAGACAGCATGACAGGACCCCTGCTGGAGACAGGAACACAAAAGCGGGTTAACCCAGGAGGCAGCCACCAGTTAGGGCTGGATGAACTGTGTCAGTCCCTTCCATGGATTCTGAAGGCAGAAGCAGATGGGACTGTGTGGCATCAGGGTCAGGAAAAGGCAGGCCAGAGCCTCCTCTAGGGAGGCACAGGGCTCTGGGAGGCCCACGAGCAAAGCATCTCCCACTTAATGAAAAGTAGATTGTCTCCAGTTTTTATTACATTCCAATCTGCCGGGCTGCACTCTGCCTCTCAGGCTTGCCATGCCCAGCCCTGGGAATTGCATCATTTCAGGTGGGGGGGGGGGCGGTGAGAGGGCTCAAAAGCTGCTCTGAGCCCTAGAAGCTGCTCTTTTCTCGTCCTGTTTCACTTCTTACTCCACTGCTTCTGCTCTGGGTGCTATCAGGACCAGCTCCCTGAATGCCAAAACCACCCCCAAGGTCCTGGGTCCTCACCCAAAACACAACCAGATTGTGCTCTACTGCTGCTGCCGGGGCCTGCCTAGCTCTGTCTTCTCACAGCAAGGGAAGCCCTGGTCTTTGCGTCTGTGCAGGGGCCATGGGTGGCAGCGTCCCTTTCCCCAGTGCCTCTCCCAGATGGGCAGGGCTGTGCGGCAGGCACTCAGTGGCAGGCTGTGCTCTGCCCCCAGGGTGCACTCACTTTGTATTCTACATCTAACTAGAGCAGAAGCACCTAAAGAATCCCAGGCAACAAGGCTGCCTCTGGGCCTCAGGCCCAGTAAGCATCTCCTCTGGGTCCCAGCCACCGGAAGAGGCAGACTGACCTCCAGGGACCTGTGCTGTATTTGGATCAGGAGGAGCGGTGGCTGGGCTTGGTTAGGGTCCGGGTGCAGCTTTCAGGTCAGGGCCCATCATCAAGCCTAACCCATCAACCCTCATTCAGCTCCCACGCAGGGGGCCTCTGGGCCAGCAAGGAGGAAAGGGAAGGGAGGAGAGCAGGAAGTAGGCACAGCACGTGGGAGACAGGCAAAGGGAATTCCTGTAAGATCCATCCTCCTGGGCTGGTGGTCCCGCAGTTCACCTGGAAACCGGGGCAAGCTGGGGAGTAGAGGCGCTCCAGTCTCTGTGGGCTGCAGCCAGCACCCAGAGAAGCTTATGGAAAATTAGGATCAGGGATGGTACCCGAGTCCATCGGATAGCACCTGAGTCCTTTTGCCACTCAGCACACTGGTTCTTTAACTAGGGCTCTGGCTCTACAACCTCCCATGAAGGGAGAACCAGTTCTGTGCAAGGAAGATAAGGGCCGTGGGAGCGAGGAAGCGCCAGGCGCACAGTGGACAAGGAAGCAGAGGAGAGGGGAGTGGTGTTCAGCGGGAGAGAAAAGGCTCTACTCGAAGGACAGCAGGTCTGGGTGAGGGCTTTCACTGTCAAGGCTGGAGGTCTGTGCCTGAGGAGGGGGACTACCATCCTCTGGGGGCTCAGCCAGGTGGATGGGGCTCAGGCTGAGTTTGAGGCCATTTCTCTCCATGAGGTCAGGGGAGGAGGCCCTTCTCCGCTCAGTCATCTTCAGCTTGGATTCGCCCTGGCTGTCCTTGTGGATTAGGTCAGGTACTGACAGGGAGACCTCTCCATTGGGCAGGGCCTCGCCCTTCTCTGCCATTGCCACGGTGACCTCTAGCTGGGACATGTCTGCTGGGAAGAGCTCTCTTGGAGCAAGTGTGGTGGGAGGGGAATCCTGGAGCTGCCCAGGTGAGAGCTCTGTCCCATACTCCAGGCTACTCAGGACAGGCTGTGATGAAATCAGCATGTCCTGGGTGGTCTTCAGGGCCCGAGGGGTTCGCTTCTTGGTTATGGGTGGTGGCGGATCCAGTCGTGGGAATGCTTCTTGCAGGGCTGACCTATTTAAGGTTGACGACAATAAGCACACAGGCTTTAAGGGTGGTGAGCACCCACCCTCCCCGCACTCCTGCTTCTCTCCCCTTTCCACTCGCCCGTCCAGTGAGAGCTGCATCTTTTTGGCTCTCATTCTCAGCTTAATGCGGAGGTCTTTGCAACGTGAGCATAACAACTGGCTTCTGGCCTTTTTACATCCTCACTCAGTGTTCATGGTGGACAGGATAAAAACCACCAGTGGACTGTACCATGTCAGAAATGTGGGCATGCCTTTGGGGAAGGTATTTCCCAAAGTATCACGACCTACGCAATGAACCTTCTGAAGGACATCACCACCTCAGAAGCACAGGGGTTTAAAACAAAGTCTGGGAAAGACCTGTAGGTATGAGATGGGAGAGTGGAAGGGCTGCCCACAAGGTTCTCCCCCAAATCTCTCACCACCCCTGCTCCAGTGGGTTCTGGCACACAGAGAATAGGGCAGTGGTTCTCAGGGGTGGCTGGGTGTCAAAATCCACCTGGGGAGCTTCTGGGCTATGCCTGGCCTGGACCCGACCCCTGGTGATGCTGACTCAATAGATCTGAGCGGAAGCCAGGTATCTGTGTTTTTAAAGCTTCTCCAGGTGATTCTAGTGCAAAGCCATGGTCACAGCTTGGAGATCTGGCTGAAGCTACAGGCTGTAGACTAAAGAAGGTCATTGTTACTGGCTGGTGTACCCCTGACTGACAGACCACGTTGGTGTTTACAGCACTGTAAGGGGGCGGCTCCCTGCAGGGTTGCGAGGGAGGACCCCAACTGGCTCTGCATTTAGTGGACTCCTAATCATCATCTGGCTCTGTTGCTTCTGCCTAGGAAGCTCCTGAGGCCAAAGGATCCACACTGGCAATGACCGTTTCTACGTTACTGCTCAACGAAAATGGGCACAAGTCTGGATTCTTCTAAGTACCTGGAACACTTCTGTCTGAAAGCCACTCTGTTGATGTTGTGCGCCATCATTCCAACTTATAGTGATCCTATAGAACACAGCAAAACTTCCCCATAGGGTCTCCTAGGCTGTAATCTTTATGGGAGCAGACCGCCACATCCTTTCCCCACAGAGCAACTGGTAGGTTTGAACTGCCGACCTTCCGGTTAGCAGCTGAGTGCTTAACCGTTGGGCTACCAGGGCTCCTTCCAGAAACTTTAGGGTTGTAAACTATAACATATAGTTTAAAGGGTCCTTACAAAGCATGTTTATGAGAGCATATTTAAGGACTAAGGTGTCCCTGACCCAAACCATGGTGTTTTCAATCACGTCATATATATGTGAAAGCTGGACAATGAATAAGGAAGATGGAAGAAGAACTGCTGCATTTAAATTATGGCGTTGGTGACAAATACTGAATATACCATGGACTGCAGAAGAACGAACATATCTGTCTTGGAAAAAGTACTGCCAGAATGCTCCTTAGAGGCAAGGATGGCAAGACTTCGTCTCACATACTTTGGACATGTTATCAGCAGTGACCAGTCCCTGGAGAAGGACATCATACTTGGTAAAGTGGAGGGTCAGTGAAAAAGAGGAAGACCCTCAAGGAGATGGATTGACACAGTGGCTGCAACAACGGGCTCAAGCATAACAACGATTGTGTGCATGGCGCAGGGCCAGGCAGTGTTTTGTTCTGTTGTACATAGGGTCGCTATGAGTTGGAACTGACTCGATGGTATCTAACAACAACACCACAAAGCGTGTTTATGATAGTGTGTCTTACAGTGCAGGGTTTCGTCCTTATACACTACCATAATCACGTATTAATCTCTGAAGGGGATGCTACGTGATTTTCTGGTTTGGCTCCCTGCAGACAGATGAGGGTCAGGATCACCAAGCCCAGCACTCAAAGGGCAGCAAGTCCAACCTCCCACCTGAATCCCAATGCTCACTGCAGGGTCTCTGTCACAACTATATAAACTCTCTCAATTAGGGTCAAGGCCAGGAGACTCACTTCCTCCCAATGATCCCATCTTTTAGCAGCTCTACATCTTAGGAAGAAATTTCTTATGTTGGGCTAAGCCTGGCCTCTTTCCAGATTCACCCTGTGATTCAGATTTACACTCTGGGTCAGCAGAACAAGGTTATTCTTTCTTCTACTAGTGAGTACTGGGATTAAGATATCAACTCCAAAACAGACCTGGGTTCGAAGCCAGCTCTGCCAGTTATTAACTTTGTGAGCATCAGCAACTCATTTCACCTCTCTGAACTTGAATTATCTGCAAAGTGGAGATAACATACTCTACCTGAGGGATGTTGGGAGGATTAGGTACAGTGATACAACTGAAGTGTGTAGCACAGTGCTAAGAACACTACAGAGGCACAGGAAATGTCAGCTGTGGTTATGGAGGTTGAGGCTAGTGCCCATGAACATCGCCCATTCCTTCAACTGTTCTTCATATGACAATTCTGCACCCCTTCGTCGGGGTTGCTCTTCCCTTGGGACCTTCAACAGAGGTAGCTCAGTAGAGCTGCAGGAATACCAAGGGGGTGTGTGCACTCACCGCTCATCCTCTAGCCAGGCCCCTGATGCCACGTCAGCCCCGCTTGCCAGTTTGGCGCCTGCGGTCTTGTTGATCTCCATCACACCCACACCACCAAGGATCGAAGACTCTTTCCTCCGCAGAAGGTCGTTCACTTTGGCCCCCATGGCTTTGCCCAGGTTCTTGAGGTGCTGGCTGCTGCCCACCCAGAGTCCTGGCCCACCAGCCTCCACAGGCCCCAGGGCAGCAGAGCTGGGGGCTGCAGACTTGGACAAGTGGGGAAAGGAGCGGCTCGGCTGCAGCTTTGGAGTGAGGGCTGTGTTCAAGTTCTCAAACATACTGTGGTCAACTATGGACAAAGAGGGAGAGATGGAGAGATGGATGAGTACAGAGTGAGAGGGGCCTTTGACCATAGCCCGTTGCTTCTCTTTTCTTTATATCACTCCAAAACTTGTAACTTTGTAAGCCTTTGGAAATATTCAAGAAAAAGCCAGCAAAGACACTCTTGAACACTCCCAACCTGGTTTTCTTGATAGGACACAGGACCAGAAATTCTAGATCTGTCCCATCCAAGTTAATCAGTAACTAACCCTACCCACAGAAAAGCTAACTGATCCCTTGAAACCTGCCTCCTTGACTCATAGCTTGATTCCTTTACCTTGGGGTCACTGGGCCTTTTGATGCAAAAAAAAAAAAAAAGAGAGAGAACAACGTAATGAAATATGGCATCTTTATATCGCTGTGGGCACATGTCAAACTGCACTCTGTGGCTCAGGCACTGGGACAGATGCTGGTGGACAGATGGCAAGTATAAGGCTTGGTGTTAGAAGCTCCCCATCAAAAAGCTACCTGCACAGCACATTTCTCCATGGGAAATGGGCCAGCAGTTGCTCACTTCCCCTGAGGTGGAACTAGGGTGAATGGGGCTAACTGCATGCAGAGGTTCAGACTCAGTTTACACCAAATGGATACGCGCTCAGTGGCAGTGAAGCAGGAGCATCTTGACAAACAACAGCTCACTTAATCCTCACAACAGCCTAGTGAGGTGGGCGTGGTAAGCCACCAAGGAACCTGGCGCTCAGAATAGTTAACTGTTGTGCCAGAAGTCATAGACAGCTGGGGAGCCTGAGACTAGAACCCAGGTCTTCTAATCCAAAGGTCACGGATCCTTCCTCTACCGTGCCCATCCTTAGACCATGCAACAGCTGCCTAAACATGCCTGGTAGATGGTCCTTCTCTCAGGGATCTCTCTTTGACTCAAAAATTTAACTCAGAGAGTTGGTATAGACCTATTGGGTTGTAAACATTTGCAGGGCAGAGGCCAGAGTCTGGCACACAGTAGGTCTTCAATAAATATCTTGAGTTGAAATGCCAAACCCATTTTGCAGATAGAAAATTGTGGAGGCCAAGAAGGTACCTCCAAGTTTTGTTGTTGGAGTGCCTGGAGCCTGGGCTTAGGGTTGTAGACACGCTGGCCAAGCTTGCATGGGGCATCCTTTCCCCACCTGAAGATCGGCTCAGTTTTCAAGGTAGCCAGATCCACTCTACTGCCTTGGAACCAGGCCTGTGGTTTCTGTTCTTACCTACCCCAGATGTTTTGTCAGTCTTGGAGAAGAGGAGGCTCCTCTCCTTGTCAATACCTCTGCTAAGTGTCTACTCTCGCTGGGCCTTTCTAAAAGTATCTGAGATTAGGGTGCACTTTCTCTTCTGCCAAAGCTTTTCGCATAAAGCTGTTTCCTCTTCCCTGTCCTGGTGAGTCTTGGGGCCAGAAGTAGCATTTCTCCTTATTGTGGTTTCAGCAGAGACAACTCCTCTGGGTCCGCTACTTAGATAGCCATATTCCAAGGGTCTTTGGGCGGAAGGGAGGAAGCTGTGGAAAGAGGAGTGGAGAGCTCCCTCTATGAATGAGCTCCATAGTCTTCACCTCTGGAATTGCCCTGAACCCATGATAGCCTCAAGCACCAGTGCAGGGGAAGCGGGGGAGGGGCGTGCCAGGGAACTCAGATGAGGGCATTCCTGGGATACAGGGAGCAGGGTTGGCTGATTCAAGCTGTGCTGGGCTCGCAGACATAGATGTATTCCATGAGCAGGACTTCCCATCTAGCCTCACAACAGGGCTATCAACTCCTCATTATTCACTTAACAGTGTATCTTGCCCCATCACCCACATTCTTCTCATTCTTCTTTAATCATGAAGACTTCGAACTAGCAGAGGAGCCCTTGGAAACTAAAATATTTAACTATTTCCCCCAACCCAGAAAGTACTTGGGTCACCATGGAACCAGGGCAAACGTTCCAGGGAGGTAGATGGGGAAGACAAGTATCCCATTGTTTCCTGGCTCAGATATTTAGGCTGTCGTCTCCTTATTGGCTTAAAGTGCATGTTCAGAGCAGGCACACTCATTTTTAAAAGCGTAAGTACCAAAACCACCTGTCAAAGTGATTTATAGATTGTCGGCCCCATTATTATTATTATTATTATTAAAACACATTCTAACAAATAACTTTGGATTATGCACCATTTTGGAATTCCTATACTTCTTGCTCCCTGACTTCAGAACTTAGTCTACAAAATACACCAAATTCTTAATTAACTTAATAGCCCATTATACACTCTCTTATACGATTCTCTCAATCTGTCTGGTAAATACACCTTGTCCGCTCTGGCAAAATGGTGTGTTCCTTGTGGGGACGTAGTATCTTAAGTGTTTTTTATCTCCTAAAATTCCTAGCAAAGGGCCTTGTAAGCATTTAATAAATCACCGTAGTTTAACTGGACTGACGTTTATATGAATGCTTAAAATTTGACTGCATGATGGGCTGACTTTTTAGGGAAACTGTTCCCAAGCCTTGTTTCCACTTACAAAAGCCACTCCAAAAACTCCCCCACAGAGCAGTCCCCATGGGCTGCTGAGCTCAAGCCAGGAGAAACTGCCCTCCTTCGCAAAGTGGGACTCGGGCTGGGGGTTCTTTCATATATCAGGGATGATCAATGAGCCTGTTTCCTTTTTATGACCCCCAAACTGTCCCTCCCTTCCTCAGGTGGTTCAGAAAGTAATGGTGATGCAGGAGAGAAAGATGGCTGGACCCAGGCTGGGTGGCCCTCCCGGCAGCATCCCCCAACATGCACATACCCAAGCAGAGGGGGGCCCCGGGACATAACTCATCCGCAGGAAAGAGGGTATCTTACCTGACTGAGAAAGGGGCTCGGAAAGCAGGTGGGAAACAAACGAGAGAGAGACACATTTTATGTAGTGACCAACCACTGTGACAATGTCACCTCCTGCCTGGGCCGCCAGCAACAACGCACCCAGAGGATACGGCATTTCTTGTTACCAGGGGTATATTAAACCCTAGAAACACCAGGTTCCCATAAACTCTTCAATAACTAAACCAAAACAGATCTGTGTTTTTAAAACTCTACAAACAGGCACTGAGAGATTCAGACTGTCACGTTTTCTCTAATAACTTAAACGCTCTTCACGTTAAATATTTATGAAGTTCCTAGTTGTCAGTGGGAGGAATGTGATAGGTCAAAGCAGAATGAAATTCTAGGTCCTCCGGTGCCACCCAGCATCACTCATGACTATGCCGTCTATTTTCGACATGTAAATCACTAGGTTTTCGACCAGGAAGATGTTCATCCACTCCAACCATCTAAATAAACAAAATGGAAAAACCAAGTGGCAGAGAGGTTTGCTCAACACCACACAGGGAGCTAATGGCAGACTGGGAATTAGAACTCACATACACTGATTCCAAGACCTGTGACCTTTGTCTACACCATGCTGCTTCAAATGACAAGGCCAATACCCTTCAAGTTACCAAAGCATGCAACTTCCATTTATATCCCAACTTGTTCTCATGTTCGAAACCAGGTGTCATGGATTGAATTGTGTCCTCCAAAATATGAGTTGTAAATCTTAACCTCCATTCCTGTGGTTATAATCCCATTTGGGAATGGGCTTTCTTTCTTATGCTCATGAGACAGTATTAGTACAGGGTGTGTCTTAAGTCAATTTCTTTTAAAGATTAAACAAGCGAGCAAGAGGAGATAGGGGAAGATAGATGCCAAGCCACACGAAGATCGGCCAGGAGCAGAAGCTCAAGAGACAAGGACCTTCCTCCAGAGTAGACAGAGAGAGAAAGCCTTCTCCTAGAGCCAAATCAAAAACCAAACCCGTTGCTGTCAAGTCAATTCTGACTCATAGCGACCCTACAGGACAGAGTAGAACTGCCCTATAGGGTTTCCAAGGAGCAGCTGGTGGATCTGAACTTCTGATCTTTTGGTTAGCAGCCTGAGCTCTTAACCACTGAGCCATCAGAGCCCCTCTCCTAGAACCAGCACCCTGAATTTGGATTTCTAATCTCTCAACTGTGACAAAATAAATGTTTGTTAAAGCCACTCACTTGTGGTATTTCTGTTACAGCAGCACTAGATAACGAAGACACCAGGGAATGAGGGAGGAACACAAGCGAAATCCAGTTCTCCACATTGTCTTTCAAATTGAGTCCTAGGACTAAATACAGGCAGGAAGACAGCTCTGGGCCCTTGTGCGAAGAAGCAGACATTCACTCACACTCACACATAGTCCACACTGGTACTTCAGAGCAGGCTGTATCTTTCCCACAGAGCAGAGACTGAGACCACTGCCAGGTGGTCTGGAACAGGGTGTATTCAGCTTGTCTTCATGGTGTCGCAGTCATCTTCCACCCACACTCCACAGCCTACTAGCACGCTAGGTTGTTATAAATGACAAAAGTGAAGCAAAGATAAAGACAACTCCCGCTTCTCCTGAGTCCACAGTGTCACCAGCAAACTGACCTTCACTTACATTGAGCAAGATGATACTGAGTAAGCTACCCACTTTTAGTCACTTCCCCAAAATAGACAAACACTGACCACTTAAACCATAGCTGATACCTATTCTTAGGAAACATTTAAGTATTTAGGCATCGAGGGTCATGATGTTTGTAACTTACCTTCTAATAGTTCAGAAAAGACAATTATGGATATTTGCCCACACACAGAAAGAACTGATAAAGCAGAGGGAATAAAAGGTCAATGATACGTAAATATGGAAACAGGGTGCGTGGCCGCTCCTTGTTCTTATTTTTTGCAACTTTTTATAAGCTTGCAATTACTTTCAAAGAAAACAAAAAATATACATGAAAACAAACAAGAAAAAGTATTTGGCGGTGAGATTAGGCAGAAGAGAGAGAAGAAAAGCAAGGGGGTCATTCGGAGAGGACAGGGCTGGGGGTTGGTGGCAGGGACGACACGGAAAGGTAAAAGGGGGACAAACAGATAACATCACTCGACGACTTCTACTATATTTGTCCTTCCCGTTGGGTACTCTCGGTTAGGACAGGCCACTGAGGAATAGAACAAGTCAAAAAATGTTTTAGTTAATCTCATCTTGCAGTAGGCTCATCCATGTTTCAAAGGGCAACCCAGCGGGCAAGTGGAATCATGTGATCTTCTTGTGATGTCAACATGCTCAGAATGTTTATTGTCCGGACAACCCGGCCAGGCTCTCGGGAGCAGATGTGCGCTCTCCACAACCTAGAGTAGTCAGAATATGGAGAGCTTCTCACTCCTCAGCATTTCCGGGCCGCGAATCCCTTCCTCCGCCATGAGCACTTTTCCTGACATTATATCCTCCCGTGCCACCAGCTTACCAGGTAAACTCTGGTGCCACTAGGACCACAGAGGTGTGATTATTGACGCTTTTAACTGAGTCCTCCACCACATCATGTAACATGATTTGGTGAGAAAGTCAAATTACACATGGGGAGACAATAAATTTTCAAAATACTACATTGGCGGTAAGTAGTTCCTGCTGTTTATTCACTTCTGGCAACGTTTGTTGTCCAAGTTTCCGCCCCCTTGAATCCGCATAGGATCTCAAGGTGGCAGTCTTGTCGTCTACGTACGTAAAGAGTATGTGCTAGTTTCAGCTGTTTCGGTAGACGGGACATCTAGACTTGTCAAGCCGTCAGGAGGAACGGAAGAGGCAAAGTAACTGAGCAGCTTGGCGCGGAATGACGTTGCACGCTCCCAGGACCTGCTGTTCAAAGCATGCTCCGGGGACCTGCAACTTCAGCACCGCTTGGGAGCTTACTGGGAACGCAGACTCTCAGGCTCAACCCAGACCCCAGCCCCGCTGAACCAGAACCTGCACTTTTAACAAGATCCCCAGATGGTTCCTCTGAACACTAACGTTTGAGAAGTACTGCTCTGTGGAGTAGTTCTCCTAAATATCCATTCGCCTATACACACAACATTTAGAAACGTTTCCCAAACTGGGCACAGCCACTTGCTCTGGGGTTTGAGGCAGGTCCACTTCTATCCAAGTGTTAGAGAATACTTCTGGCTATGGCAGGCAGCTAGGATCCACCTGGGGTGTGAGGTGTTTTAACTAGAGAATCAGGCTTTTCATCCTCAAAGGGTCTGTGTAATATATGCAGCCGATGACCAGAGCACCCTCACTGAACTCTGGCTCCCAGATCACGCAGAGGTCTGCAACAGAGTGAAGTCACACGTGTGGTCAGCTGCAGGAAGCTCCAGTGAGGGCTGGGCCAGGCAAAGAGGTGTCATCTGGACCGTGACTTAAATCCCCCTTTGGAGAGGATCTTTCCTGGCCCCATGTGGAATTCCCCAGGATGCCTATTTGGGTGCGAGAGAGATCACTGTTTTGCTTTGGCTTTGAGATGTCTTGAAGTACTGAGGTTGAGCCTCTAGGTATGTCTTAGGGAATCCCAAGAAGAGGACTCCCAGCTTCGCTCAGCTCACCAGAGTGTCTCTTCTGTAACCCAGACATTGCAAAGAGTGCGGTACCTGCTGAGGTCTCCAGCCCAGCTCACGCCCTGCCACCCCAGTACCAAAGCAGCGCTCTCCACCAGCACAGGGTGCATAACACGGTGCTCTCACCAGGTGAGGCCTTTGCGACTCTGGCGGGCACATGTGACACGCTGGGGTGCACAGGGCTGCCCCTTAAGGGAAGGGTGCTACAAGCCAGCTGAGCACGCCCCGCGTATGGCCTGGTCAGGCCCTGTGGAGGTATCTTGCCTCTCTGCTCCTATCTCTCTAGTGGGTACATAGAAGCAGTTTCTGCTCAAGTGGGTTGTTGAGGGAAGACGGGCAGTGAACCAGGCAAAATGATCACAACCAAACCACAATGATGGAATGGGGGACTGTCCAGCTGTCCTTTGAGCCACCTGTCCATGTCCATCCTTATAGGAGGCAGAGGGCAAGGTGTCTCCAGGAAGGGACCAAACCAGTTAACGTGGAGTCAATTTCAATTCATGGTGACCCCCATATGTGTCAGAGTAGAACTGTGTCCCATAGGATTTTCCATGGGTGGTTTTTCAGAAGTAAATCACCAGGCCTTTCTTCCAAGGCATCTCTGGGAGGACTCGAACCTCCAACCTTTCAGTTAGCAGTCAAATGTGTTAACTGTTTACAGCACCTAGGGACTCCCCAGGGCAGGAAGGGCTGCGTAAATACCAAGGCTTATTGATTGAAAGAGGACTCTTGTCCAGGGATGGAACTGCCATTTGTGCCAATAGAAAAAGAAAGAGGCAAGAACCAATGCCTTAGACTGTTCTCCCCACCCCATCTTTCACCTGCTCCCAACTGAGGTGGGGCTGAGTAACCAGAGGTCACACCTGACTGCTTGCCTTCAAGCCTTTGTGCACCTCCCCGTGGCCTCCAGCCACCCCAGGCCTCACTGTTCCTTGCCCGAGGCTGAAGGCTCAGACCCAGCACTTTCCTTTGCAGACTGCACCATGGGGGACACCCAGAATGGAGAGCAGCTGAGGCGGAACTGCACCATCTACAGGCCCTGGTTCTCCCCTTACAGCTACTTCGTATGCACGGACAAGGAGAGCCACCTGGAGGCCTACAACTTCCCAGAGGTGCAGCGAGATGAGGGCAGGGGGGACAGCTGCCTTCCTGAGGACATAGCTGAGAGTGTCTGCTCGTCGTCCTCCTCCCCTGAGAATACTTGCCCCCGAGAGGCCACCAGGAAATCCAGGCACGGCCTGGACTCCATGGACTATATCACGTCCCAGGACATCCTAATGGCCTCCAGGTGGCACCCGGCCCAGCAGAACGGCTACAAGTGTGCGGCCTGCTGCCGCATGTACCCCACCCTGCACTCGCTCAAGAGCCACATCAAGGGGGGCTTCAAGGAGGGCTTCAGCTGCAAGGTGTACTATCGAAAGCTCAAAACCCTCTGGGGCAAAGAGCAAAAGGCCCGGCCTGGAGACAGGCTCGCCTCGGGTAGCTGCCAAGCCTTCAAGTAGATCTGCTGGGTGGCGGCAGGGGTTTGTTAGTGGACTCCTCAGGTAAATACGGGACGAAGCCTATTATGTCTCTGGAAAGATGCCAATAAATCAAAGTTAGTTATGGCCCTCTGTCAAGCCTGAGGTCACCCCACACCACCTGCTGTCCTTCCCGCTCCCCATCCTACTCCCCTTCATCTAATGGTTGCCTAACAACACCAGGCCCACCTCCCTGGCTCTCTTTTTTAAACATATCTGAAGATGGTGGTTCTTAAAATAAGGTTCCCAGCCCAGCAGCAGCAGCATCACCACCTGGTAACTTGTAAAAATGACATTCTCAGGCCCCAGCCCAGAACTATGGAATCAGAAGCTTTGGGGGTGGAGCCAGCAATCTGTAGCTGAACGCCCCCCTCCAGGTGACTCTGATGAAATTCCAGCCTGAGGACCACTGCTGTAGGATCCCAGCCTTCTTGTGGGTCCCTTGCCCCACACTAGGGTAGATGCACACTGAAGGAGAAGGGGCTGAGTGCCTCTCGCGGTCGCATGGGACAGCCTGCCCGGCAGAATCTCTGCCCTGTTTGAAAGGCTTCTTAGACATTAGCTCTTCTGAGGAGTGTAACAGGAAGGACCATATGCCTTTATGCAGAAGAGGCAAATCTAACTGCTCATCCCACCACATACACCACGACCACTCACTGACAAGGGGCATCTCTCGCAGAAGCAGAGCAAAAGCGTTTCCATCCAGGTGACATCTTTCCGTGGCCACTTCCAGTCATATCAAAACTGGCTGGTTAATGTGAAAACACTGCTTCCTGTTGCCAAGTAACGTGCCCGAGGACATCCCTGACCTCACTGCCAGCCCTACCCACGAAGGTGGGTAGGCATCAGGGATGCAGTGAGGACAAGTTTTGCCCATTCTGTGGTTAAAAAAGAAGAGCTAAATGCCTGGTAGTCTTACTTTTTGGCCTTGTTTGCCTCTTACTTCACCTCTCAATAACTCAGCGGGTCCTTTCACCACAGTGGGGCATTTCCTTTCAGGGACCCTGAACAGCAGCAGCC
Source organism: Loxodonta africana (assembly GCF_030014295.1). NCBI lineage: Eukaryota > Metazoa > Chordata > Mammalia > Proboscidea > Elephantidae > Loxodonta > Loxodonta africana. The sequence continues at coordinate 197,976,986 of NC_087344.1, read as the reverse complement.
CTCCCTGTGTCTTCTACCTTCCCCTTCAGTTGGCCCATAGGTGGGGAGAGGGTCCTCCTTTCTCCCTCCAAGTGGTTGTGTATTAACTCTTTCTGAAGCCTCAGGCTAAAGTTTAGCAGAGCTGCTTCAGCTCACTATTCTGCAGCTAAAACATCACTTGTGGTGCTTTCATTCCCCACAGAGTGTGAGGCAGGCTGGGCTCAGATCCCATCCCATCATAAAAAATGCGTGAATTCGCCCCGCCCCTGCAGCCCCACCCTCGCTCTGTATCCTGTCTCCCCACCCCCAACCACTCAGCCGTTAAAGGCAGAGAGGGCATGTGAACCCGGTTTATCTGACTCTCCCAACCACTCTTCTGACCTGGGCCTGGCAACACACCAGGCTTCACAAACTCTGCCTTTAAAACAGCTACAAGTTCTGCCAAAGTAATCTGGTTTCCGTAATGTAGGTTCCAGGAGACGCTGCAGCTCTGTACTTCTCTGCCAGCATCCCTCCTGCCTTCTGAGCTGTGCTCCTTTCTAGGTGAGCCTGGGGAGGGCGTGCTGCCCCTGTACAGGCATTTCCAGAATTGGCCCACTCAGACTGCTCCCAACTATGGATTTCAGACACTTGCCTCAGGGAAGCAGTGAAAACTTATAATCTTGATGATCTTGGTTGTATCTGAAAATACTATCTGATGCAGGACTTTTCCAATCACTCAAAGCTTGCTGCTACTGTTCACAATATTCCAAATGATGTTTAGAGTTTGAAAAGACCTGGGGTTGGGAAAGTTTGCAAAAATGGATATAGACCAGGGTCTCTTAATAGTAGTGCTATTGGCATTTTGGGGCCAGATAATTCTTTGAAGGGGGTGGGAGGGTTTTCCTGTGCATTGTAGGATGTTTAGCAGCATCCTTGGCTTCCATCTACTAAATGCCAGTAGTATATCACCCAAGCTGTGACAGCCAAAAATGTCCCCAGACATCGCCAAATGTCCCCCGGGGAGCATAACTGCCCTTGGCTAAGAACCACCGGTATAGGTGGAAATCCTGCATCCTGCAAGGCTGGACTATAGAAGCCACAACTGAGGGTACCACCTTCCCTCCCTCCTTCAGGGAACATGTGAATTCTAAGTACCACACCCTTGGAAACCACGTGTCACAGAACTGATGCCACCTGGCTTGCAAAGTGGGGTGGAAGTGGGGGGTGGGTGAGAAGGAGCAGGTGGAGTAGCAGAACAAGAAACAAGAAAAGACAATGGAAAAGCTTTTAGAAATAAGAAAGGTTTATTTAGCAAAAGCCACCAGACTAGTGACAACACCCAGGGAGTAAGTGCACTTACAGTAACAGAATCTTTTCCCAGAGACTTGACCCCACAGAGTTAATGACACAGCAGTTTCAGGAAAAGAGGGGCTGCAGGGCAGGGGCGGGAGAAAGCAGTCAAGCAAAGAGGAAATGAAAGGGTTACAACCCTAAACAAGGTTGGCCGAGAGAAGTGAGGCTGTGGAGCAGCTTTATAGATAGCATTGATATAAGCAGGAATATAAAGAATATAGTTTTCAATCCCAATACACAGTCCATCCTGGGCAGAGAAATCCCTCCCTGGCCCTGCAACTGTGAGGGCCCTGTGTGCCTGAGAGTCTGTGGCAACTGGGCCAGGCTGGGGCTCACAGCCTTCTGTCACCAGGAAGGTAGGTGCCCCTGGTGTTCACTTGTCCTCCGCACGGGGCAGAGTAGAAGGATGAGAAAGGTGAAGGCAGAAGTTGAGTAAGCCGAGCAAGAAGCAGGCGAGGAGAAGGATAGGGGGACATCGCTGGGACATCAGGTTGGCAACGTTCCCTTTTCCGGTCAGTTGGCCCTGATGGAGGGTTGATGGCTGGTGACCCCCCAAGATCTGTCCTTTGAATCTCATTCTCTGAGTGTGCACTGATTTGGGTCACACTGGGGACGATCCCCACACACGAGCCAGTGCTCCAGGAAGGGACTGAATGGGAGAAAGGATGGCAGGACAAAACCACCATGGACCACTCCAGAGGCTAGAGTCTTGAATGGGCCTCACCTCATCATTACAGATAACCAGTCTCTGATTCTTTACCTATCTCCTCCATTTCCTTTCTTCTGGCCCTTCCCCAGTCTTTCAAGACAGTTTTAGAAACCATCTCCCCATCACATATGCTTTTTTCCCCATTCCACCACAAGCCGCCTCCAACCACATTCTGCACACCTAATCCACAGGCCTCTGGCTTTCTCCTCAGCTCCTGCTTGCAGGCCGTGGGCTTCAAGAAACCAGAACTTCTACTTCCTCAGCCAGTAGACATTCTAATGATCCAAGAGGTCCTCGACTGGAGAAACATCCCAGTTTAGGATTATGTAAACTAGTAAGCTCCACCAAACTGGATTCTTGACATCTGCTGCTTTAGCTTTGCACAGCTCACTTTCCTTTTTCTTCCTTTCCTCACTTATCTGGGCCTACTTCCAATGGTTAATTAGAAAATAAAACAGAACAACTCCCTCCAACTAAATGCATGTCAGCAGGGAACAGAAGTCTATTGCTGATTCAAACACCCTGAAGACTCTCATTCTCTTATCTCAGGTCACCTCTCACAAGCCTAAATACATGTGTATACCTTCCCTTGCACATGTGTACATACACACACACACACACACGCACAAACCCCATTCCTACGTCCACTGACACCCTGGTGCACCATCCCGAAGGAAGGCTAATGTAAAGCTACATTTGTTTAACTTGGACTTTCTGGTCTAGAAAAAATCTAGTTGTGGTATAAGAGCGGCTCTTTCATATATATAAATTATAAAGCAAAGAGAGGGTTGACGAATTCTATTTTCAGACAACCAAATCTTTACTAACTGACCCTCAAATAATACTGTAGTCTAGGCCTATAGCTTCTTGTCCAGGACAAAGACTTATTTCCCTGAACATACTATTCCAACATGTCTCAGACATGTTTAAATCTGTGACTAGCCACTTATGGCCTTCCTGGAGCAAAAGGTGCTGTCCTCACTGTGCCCAGTCAGCTTGCTGCACCAAGTGGTGATCTGTAGGCCAGGTGGAGATTGTAAAGGACAAAAGGATTGCACATGGCATTTGTTACAGGTGCGCTCGAGGCATACACCCACAGAGATGGGTGGGCCAAGGGTGACATGGCCATGGTCCTTGACCTAAGTGGCAGTGATTCTGAAGAGTGGACGAAAGAGCTACCAGTCTGTGGCCATTTTTTGCAGTAAAAACTGACCACCATTGCCCAGTGGAGGGGACAGGTTGAGAGGTAAGGCTAGGCGCCAGGTAAGGCTGGGGCTCTGAGGCGTTCATAGAGGCAAGAGTGAGGACTGCAACAGCTTCCGTGGGCATAGCTCCTGAGGTGGGACACAGGGGAGATGAAGGGACAGCTTCCCAGCCCCATTTAGATGAGCCGGGCTTTCAGGTAGGAGGTGGACAGGGCTTCCATACTGAAGAATCAGAACCAAGTAATCTGTGGCAGCATCGAGGCTGTCCTCCCCATAGGCTTCCAAAGCAAGGGCCTGGATGACGTTAAGACTCCCAGTCTCCCTTGGAAGCAACAACTGACATCCAACTAGATAAAACTCACGGATCCAAGTCATCAATTAGCTAACCCAGTGTGACGCATACCAATTCCATGTTCACACAGAAAGGAATATCCTGTCTTTCATAGCCCAGAACATTGAACATCGACAGCCTCAGCAAGGGCCTAGAGAAGGAATTCTTCCCCCTAAAGTCCAGGGAAGGATTAGGCAACTTGTAGCATCCTGATATCCAGAAACAAAGTACCTGAGAAGGTACACATGGCTTCCTTTCATAGTTGGGACAAGGGAGGTAGGGAGCCAAAGGGGGCTGGGGGCATCACACAACACAGGAGTGTGATAACAGCAGCAGGCAGGGCAGGTCCTTCAGCAGCCTGGTGGTCCTCAAGAGTGACCCTCTCTCAAAGTCACGGGCTCTGGAAGGGCCTGCCTCTTCTTTAGTCACAAATAGAAGGGAGGAGCTGATTCACCTCTGGGAATCCAGTTTCTTCTCCACTTTACCCTCCACAGCAAAATCCTTACCCTTTTCTGAAACCTTCCTCTCTCCCAGGCCCCTGTATCCTCATCAGTGCGGATTAGCTAGGCAACCCCCCTACCCGGGCAGCAGCCACACATGGTCCCTGGACACCATCGCGGGCTCCTCCTCCATCTCCTCCGTGCCCCGGGGCACCTACACCGCAATCTCATCATCCAGGCTATCGCCCAACTCCTGCCTCTGCAGGACATTCAGCAGGCGGGGCAGCTCTTCCTGAGACCACGAGTCTCGCTCCTCGCTCTCATCCGTGTTGGACTCGTACTCCGAGGCGATTCCCGACTCTCGGAACTTGATGAGCTCCAGGCCGCCCAGGAGCGGCTCGCCCTGATCCGGGGGTGGGGTGTCCTCGGACGGGAGAAAGCGGAAGCACTCCAGCTTCACCAAGCAATCACGCCTACCTAAGGGGCTGCCCGCTGGGTGGGCAAAGTCAGCCAAGCCCGCGCCCAGTGGCGAAGGGTGCAGATCTTCTGGCTTAGGGGTCGTGGGGTCGCAGAGTACAGGCAGGGCTCCGGAGCGGAAGGTGATCTCCAGCAAGCTGTCCTGGGAGCCCACTGGAGGGGGAGACAAGAAGGGTGAGCTGCGTTAGGCAAGGTGGTTGGTTTGGGAAGCCCTGTGCAAGAGTCCTTCCCTGACCAACTTAAGGGCACTTCATAGGTGTTTTGCATCCCATAACACTTCACCTTCTTCCTACAGTGTGGGAGAGCCTAGAAAAAGGATGTGTCTAACCCTATGCACCCCATCATTCAGACTTTGCTGCAGAGTTCTGCTATTTTTCCTGTTCATCAAGCATCAGTATGCACCAAGCACTGCTCTCAGCGCTTTGATTATTCCATTTTGCTCTCCCAGTGCCCCAGCAAGTAGGAACTATTATCATTGGTCCCATTTGCAGACCAGGCAACTGAGCTCTGAAAGGTTCAGTGATTTGGGTGTTAAAAATAAAACAAAACAATAACAAAAAACCATTGTGGCCAAGTTGATTCTGACTCATAGAGACCCTACAGGACAGAGTAGAACTGCCCCACAGGGTTCCAGGGAGTGGCTGGTGGATTCAAACTGCTGACCTTTTGGTTGGCAGCCAAGCTTTTAACCACTGTGCCACCAGGGCTTCGATTTGGGTACAGGAGCTACAATTCCAATCTACCTTGTTTGACTGAATTTTTCCTTTATCCGCTTAAGAGTTGCCTGAGTATAGCAACCAAAAATGGTACCTTCAGGAGCCTAGATGGATGCAGTGGGTTGATTTTAGCACAAGACCAAGGTGCTGTTTATATAAACATTTAAACAAATGGTCTGGGAAATGACATGTTCTAGTAAATTATTTTGACTCCAAGTCCAGTATTCTATTGCGCCACAGCTGCCTCTTCGGTAGGGATTTAGTCTGGAAATGGTGTGAACCTTAACAGGGGGTGGGATGGATGGGGACTGATTCATCCTAGAAGATGGGCAGACCTGGGAATTAGGCTGATGATCATCCCACTAGCTTCCTGTGGAACATCAAGTGGAGGAGTCAACAGCTGTAGCAGTCACCATCGAGCTGATTCTGACTCATAGTGACCCCATATGTTTCAGAGTAGAATTGCTCCACAGTGTTTTCAAGGCTGTGACCTTTCAGAAATAGATCGCCAAGTCTTTCTTCCAATGCCCCTCTGGTGGGTTTGAACTGCCAACCTTTCAGTTACTAGCCAAGCACTTTACTGTTTGTACCACCCAGGGATCTATACTAGTATCGTACTAGTAGCTTTGTCGTTGTGCGCCATGGAGTTGATTCCGATTCATAGCGACCTTATAGGACAGAGAAGAACTTCCCCATAGGGTTTCCTAGGCTGTAACCTTTACGGGAGCAAATCGCCAGGTTTTTTCTCCTGCAGAGACACTGGAGAGTTTGAACCATTGACCTTTTGGTTAGCAGTTGCGCCTTTAACAATTGCGCCACTAGGGCTCCTTATACTAGTAGCTTAAGATGGTCCAAACCCCATACACAGACCAGCCCTATTCACTAGAGGCTGAAAGCAGAGGGAGGTATTCCCCACCTACTGCCTCGAGGGGCCTACACGATCTCTGGGAATGAGGTAATGGGTAATGGCAGGGCAGTGGGAATCACGTGACGGTGTGGCGAGGCCAGTGAATGCCCTGAATGAAGTTTACAGTAGGAGAAAGCTACAAACTGAAAGAATCATGTCAAAAGCATGAGATGACATTTAGCACAACCTTGTAAATCAGCATTAATTAGAAAAGAACAGGGACTCAATAAACAAAAATCTGGAATATCCAGAGAGGCTACAGAGTGGTGAAGCACAGTCGTTCCCAATCCGCTTAAAAAACACAGATTTCCTGCCCTGCCCTGCCCTGCCCCAGACCTAGAGGCACATTCTCTGTGGGTTGGATCCAGGAATATGCATTTTTTAAAAAAGCTCATAGAATACTTTGAGGAAACCACTGGTGCAGTAGGAAAAGTGTTAGTTTTGCATTTAGACCTGGTTTGAACCTTGACTCTACCCCTTGCTAGTCCTGTAAACTTGAGCTAGTTACTTAGCCTCTCTGAGTCCGTTTCCTCATCTGTAAAACTGGGTAGCAATATCTACCACTATAAAGATTAAATAAAACCGTGTATGTAGAATTCTAACACACCTTCTGGCACAACGCAAGCAACCCATGGATAAGCTCAAGAGGAAGGCATGGCGATGTGCCATATCTAGGGCTTCCTGGTTCAGCCCAGAGGCGGCATCTCAACTGCCAGCCAGGCAACCTCTACCAATAACCAGCAGTCACTCCACTGCTGCTTTATCCGTTAAATGCATAGACTGCTACTTGTTTTTTATATGCTGCCCCAAAACCAAACCCAAACCCACTGCCATTGAGTCGATGCCAACTCATGAACTGCCCCATACAGTTTTCAAGGAGCGACTGGTAGATTTGAACTGCTGACCTTTTAACTACTATACCACTAGAGCTTTTCTATGCTACAGAGTTGTGAAAATAAATAGTGTAGGGAGTGTGTTATGGATTGACTATGTCCCCCAAGGATATGCTGAAGTCCTAACCCCTGTACCTGTTAATTGGATCCTGTTTGGAAACAGGGTTTTCTTTTTTATGTTAATGAGGTCATGCCAGGGTAGGCTGGGTCCGAAACTTAATCTCTTCTGATTAATATCTTATAAAGGGGAATACAGACACAGACGGACAGACACCTACATGGGGAAGACATCATGTGAGGATGCGCCTACAAGCCAAGGAATGTCAAGAAACACCCTGGGCTACAGAAGCTGAATGATACCAGCAAGTTTCTTCCCCTAGAGCTGACAGAGAATAGCCCTGCCAGTGCCCTAGATTTGGACTCCTAGCCTCCAAAACTGTGAGAAAAATAAGTTTCTATTCTTTAAAGTCACCCACTTGTGGTATGTTTATTACGACAGCATAGGAACTAAGACAAAGAGAGTAAATGACTAAGCAGTTTGATGTCTCCCACAGAACTCACAGACAGCATGACACACAGTAGGTGCTCAGTTGATTGGAAAGCCATCTGAGAAAGCAATGGGCTGCCTTAGGAGGCAGGGTACCCCAGCCCCCATCTGGTAGCAACTGGATGAATATGTGACAGCACTCCCCAGAGACATTCAAGCGTGAATCTGGGCATTGGATTAGAAGGTGGCCAAGATTCCCTCTGGCCTTGAAATTCTGTAATTCCACGAAGTGTATGGATGAGACACACAAGGCTAGAATACAGGGCAGGCCAGTGGTCCACTAAAGCACCAGAAGTGCTGTGGGGAAAATAACATCTGTTTTCCAGAGCCTCCATGGAGGGCGGTGAGGCTGGGGAGGGCATCGCTTACTGGCATTCTGTCCTGACAGCTTCAGCTCCAGCTCCTGCACCTGCTTGACCAGCAGTGAGATGTGCTGGAGCATGTCCTTGTTCTGCAGAAGGAGCTGGTGTACACGAGCCTGGGCCTCCAGCCGCGCCGCAGCCTCCGCAGCCAACTGGTCCTTCAGCAAGTGAACCTGCAGAGAGAAGGGGGTGGCAGGGAAAACAAGACAGGACAGAGAGAAGAGAGGGCATGGATATAACTAAGAGTTGCTGGTGCACGTCTGAACCAGAGAAGCCCTCCATGTTCAAGTCAAAATGAGGAAGCCCTTCGTGGACAGAGGGGCACCTGGGGCTTGTCATTCAGGAGAAGGAAGAGCCGAGAGAAACCGGGTCGCTTGGCCTACGCATCTCTCTGTACGTTCCAAGTAAGGACCGTTGTATGTCACCTGCCACTCTGGGCCCCATGTCAAGGCCAAGAGGCAGGAAAGAGCCATCGACTGGTCCCCCCCATCTGCTGTGCCCCATCCTTGTCATAAGAACTCCTTCAGCACCATATGTATCACTGCCATGATGAGGGAGGTACTCTTTCTTGTCCTGTCTTTTTTTTTAAAAAACAAAAACTGATGTATCGATCCATGAGCAAAGAATAGTGTCACAACAAACCCCTGTTCAATCATTCCTCCCACCTTGCTCCAGCCCAAACATAATAGGGCATAGGAAGAACTACATGGGATCTTTCTAAATCACCGAGGTGGCCATCATTAAGCTATCTTATCTTTTCATGACTGTGGGCATCAGTTTCTTTCCCTGTCAAAAAACACAAAAACCAAACCCATTGCCGTCAAGTCGATTCCAACTTACAGCGACCCCACAGGACAGAGCAGAACCGCCCCATAGGGTTTTCAAGGAGTGGCAGGTGGATTTCAACTGCTGACCTTTTGGTTAGCAGCCAAATGCTTCATCACTGCACTACCAGGGCTCCTCCCTGACTGTCCATTCCCTTTTTATTTCCCATGACGCCTAGGACAGAGGTTCATACCTGGCAAGGGTCACCTGTTTGCTGACTGACTCATGACAGTCATAAGTCATGACAGGTCCTCCACCCACAACCTGGAAAGGCTGAGGTGACCAGCTACCAGAGGCAGTTCACAGAGCCGGCCCTCTGGTGGGAGGGGGACCCTTGTCAATTCACAGCCCCTCATGGTAGAGTCACTGGCAATGGCAGGCTCATGTGCTTGGGGCCCAGTGGTGTCTACACACTGCTCTCGGTGCCCTCCTGGTGTGGAGGCAAGCTCAGTGGGAGGAGATGGGGGCAATTATATCAGGACTCTGGCTTGAAGAGACTGAGTCACGAAGCCAATAACTGTTCACACATATGTGATTATTGTGCTGGGAAGTGGATAAAGGGGCTACTGGGGAACAGAGAGGGCACGTCACTGCAGTCAGGGACAACTGAGATGGAGGGTTTCAGAAGGCCCTTGAAGAAAGGGAACAAAGGAATGTGGTGACCCTGGGCCACAGCAGGTTGTGGGTAAAGACACACAGGTTGATTGGGGCAGGACAGGCGGAGCAAGAAGTGGAGGAAGGAAGGAAGAGGAGACTCAAGAGCTAGCTCATCCCGTTGCCCAAAAAAAACAAATGGTCTAGATTTCTGAAGAGAAATTTGCTCCAAAGGGATTCACATTTTATCAGGGAATAAAAGACTGTGTTTACCCAATCCTTGGCCAACCCTGACTGTGGGACCTGCCAGGCCCAGTATTTGCACCTCCCAGAGGCCAGCACTCAGAGCATCAACCTCTTGAGCGCAGTGGCTGCTTCCCTCTGCCCAGATCTGAGGACCTGACCTTGTAGCCACCTCTGCTTATAACTGAATGGAGCCACTAATGAGATTAGCTGACACTTCCCATTACCAGCTCCCAAGGTTGGGTCCATCTCCCCCCTGGGGCAAAATGCCTAAGGAATCTAAGACAAATCTGTCCTTCACATAGCGCTGGTAAGGACCAAATGGACATTTTGTCAAGACATTGGGCTTCTTTGCTGTCTCATATGAACTGGGGAAAGATTTGGAGAACAGTGAGAACATGGAGAGAAGTGCCAATGATATTTTCATCTGGGTATCAGATGGTAAGTGCCTATCCTCCTTGGAAACTGGAATAATTTCACCAGGAGACCCCCAAATCCTACTGGTTCTGAGGAACAAGACAATTGCCTTGGGAAGCCCCTCAAAAGGCAGCCAAAAGAAGGGCCACCTTAACCTTCCACCTGCAAATACTGCTTCTTATTCCAACTAAGAGCATCACAGAAAGGAATAAATTGAGCACAGAGAACTGTTAATTACTCACTTCCTATTTTCTTTGGATCCAAACAGGAATGCCAGACAGAAATGTGGAAGAAAGTTTTTGAAGGGATGTAAAGAGAGACAGCAGAGAATTCTGCATAATACCCCTAACTGGTATGTACTGAGGGATCCCTGCACACCTGAGACAGACTCAGGTCCTTGCAACGCCACATCTGAACATCCTGACTGCCAGAGCAGGCCATTTGAGAGCACTGGATCAGGGGCGGAGACACATGCGTCTCCTGGTTACTCCCTGTGCAACCGTAGGTGATTCTCTTCCCTCTGACCTCAGTGTCTCCACCTGTCATTGAGAGGGCTGACTAGAGGCTTGGACAGTCTAATGCCACATCCAGGAGGACACAGTGGTCAGTATTAGGGGCCATTTGTTAAAGGCTCTTGAATATCACTCCTAGACCCTCCCTGCTGAGGTCAGAGAATTAGGGATAGGGACGAAGGGAGCGTTCCCTCCTGGCAAAGTCAGAAAAGAAAAAGTGGGAGGCTTCTTTCGCAGGTATTCATGTGCCAATGTTGGAACCATTATACCATCCACAATAAAAGAAGATCCCTGAATCAAATGCTTCCGTCACAAATCAACTGGCAGTAAGGGTCGTGAGAAAACACTCCTGAGGCTGAGCGTCCCTCATACCAGCTTAAATAAGAATTCCAGCGTTGCAAATACAGAGTTGTAACATTTCAGGTACATTAAAACCTGCAAAAGCTGGAACCTCTGTAAGGCAGAAACCTGCCAGAGAGGGAAAACTCAAATATTTTCCACTAAATAGAGAGCTATAAAAAAGTGGTGGCTGCACCTTGTCAAAGGCAGAAAACTTGTGAGACCCAGAAACATAAGGCAGTAACATCAAGTCCCCGGCTCGCATTTTCAGACCCTGTAAATGAGAAAGAACAGGCTGCTGTCGCCGCTCAGACCCACACTAATGAGCCCTTCTGCCTCCTCCTGCAGCCATCAAAAGTGGCATCAGGCATCAGGCTCAAACCGCACGCTGTAGCAGTCTGTGCCTCAGAGAACCCAAACCAGGCCAAGGTAAGACACAGAGGCCTGGGCTTCTTTTAACGCTGGGGCAATTTAACAATCCTTGCACTTTGCATCTGTAGCCCAGACTCGAAGCACTGAACTGAGGCAGTGTTATTTCCAGCCTTGGCCTGGGCAGTCAGCTGCGGCTCTCTGCTCGTTTCCATATTCGTACTACCAAAGCAGAGCAGACAGTACCATTTCTTCTCTGACAGGTGGGGTATTTGTGTTTAGCGCATTTTGCTTTCAAGCAATTAAACACCTTTAGCAAAGTTAAACCAAAGGAAAACAAAAAAACAAACCCTTTGCTGTGGAGTCAATTTCAACTGGGACAACCCCGTGTGTTAGAGTAGAGCTGCTCCGCAGGGTTTTCTTATAATTTTTATGGAAGCAGATCGCTAGGGCTTTCCTCCGTGGTACCGCTGAAGTTGGTTCAAACTGCCAACTTTTAGGTTAATAAACCAGTGCAAACTATTTGCCCTGCCCAGGGACCTTTTGCAAAGGTGGTGGTGTTCGGTGACGTCAAGCCGATTTTTGACTCATAGCAACCCCATGTGACGGAGTAGAACTGCCTCATAGGGGTGTCTAGGCTGTAAACGTTATGGGAGCAGACTACCAGGTCTTTCTCCTGTGGAGTCGCTGGGTGGATTTGAACCACCAACCTTTGGGTTAGCAGCTGAGCGTTTAATCGTTGTGCCACCAGGGCTCCTGGAAAGGTAAGTGTTAGCATCTCCTTTCCAGAGCTGCATCATCTTTGCCAATGACTTTTCCAGTCACGAAATAAGTCCCTAGGTGGGCCACGGCCTGGAGTGCCAGGGCTCAGATGCCCACTGTGTCCTAGACACAGTACTACATGCATCAGTTCAAGCCGGCACCCTCCAGCTCTATGCCCCTTCCCCAAACTCTGACACCCACCTCCCCACCCCACCCAGCAAAACCACTCACTCTCTAGCCCACTTGCCTGGACTCCAGCTCCTCCATCAGAAGTGGGGGCAGGGCCAGGCTGAAGTTAGGGAGCAGCAGGAGCATGGAAATGGCAGTGGAGAGAACCAGAGCAATTTGCCCCACACACACCAGACACGGAAGCAGAGGCAGGCGGTGCTGTCCCAGCATGCATAAGGCAGGGACTTAGGCAGTGCACGCCAGTGCGCTAGGGACTGGGAGAAGCCGTGAGGACAGATGCTAAACCTGGGGCCTGGGAACGGGGCGTGGAGCTTTTTATTTAGCACTGTTCCTTTAACTAACCACAGCACACACGATGGCGAAGCATAAATAACCACGTACTTGTTCCTCAACAAGCGGAAATGGCAGCAGGTAGAGGGGAAACCTTTAAATAGCAATACTGTGCTGAACTAACGTCTTCCTCCGGAGCTAGGCTGGGAATTGGCAAACTGTGAAGTAATCTGGCCTATTTAACAGCTGCCAGTCGTCTACGGTGCTCAGATCAATTCTGGAGCTATGGAAGCCCAGCCCATGGCCATGCGAATGCCAGCTACCTCCCGTTTTGGTTCAAGGTTAGGCTATGTTCTCAGTTACCTCCTTGAACTTTTGCTCCATCTGGAAGCAAGAAGCTAGTGCAGCCAGGCAAGCCTCATGCTGGAACAGGAGAGTGGTCAGGGGGCTTGGAGAAAAGGATCTGCTATTTACACACTGAGGTCTAACCTAGAAACACTGAGGAGTTGGTGGGACACCACCTCTGCCCACATAGCTTTAAGGCCAGGGCAGGCTTCTTCTAGGCCAGGTCTGAGCCAGCATAGGGTGAGGTTGGGAGAGGCCTTGACGTCTTAGACCAACCAGAACACCCTGAAGGGGGCCTAAGCCTGGTTCCAATTAGAGTGAAGAACCAGACTGGACCGGGAGTATAAGTGGGGGTGGAGTGGGGGGTAGGTATATAACACAACAAGTGACCCCAAGAATGCAGCGGTCTGCAAGAAAATCTGTCTCCTTCAGATCACCCCAGGAGCTACATGTCCCCACCTGAAAATGCTGAGGTCAGAGTTTTTCCTATTAGAATTCTGGGGACTGCTGGAAGTTTTGTGAAGACAGACAGAGATGACAGATACGAAGAAAGAAACCTTACAGTCTGGTGGCAACAGAGTCTGACAGAACAAGTAAAAGCTGACCTCATGCTGAACACGGAAATCAGTCCTGCTCATAAAGAAAAACCCAGCGTGCTGGATTTGATCTATTTTAAAAACATGAAAGATGCCAAGGAGACCTATTAATCCACCTACAGCTCTTACGTAATTGCTTTCACCCAAGGATATGGATACTAACGAAAAGCCTTTGGTTCAAATGCCATGAAGAGAGTGGAGAAAGAGCAGTGGGTGGAGAGAGCTATAACTGAAGGCCAGCTAAGGACTGAATCCATGTGCAGGACAGGGGCCAACAGCCAGTTGAGAGGGACAACACCACTCTGCTGCCTTCCTGGGCAGCAAAAGCAAGCTGCAAACACACGGCAGGTGGACAGAGATTGCCTGATGGGACCTTAGCGACTAGGAGTACGTTCAAGAATCAATCAGATGACCTCCAAGGTCCTGTCCAACCTGAAGATTCTGGAAGAGCCTACGACCTTACCCAAAGTTGTCTCACCAAAGTGGGATTTTGATACCCTACGGTGGCCTTTCAATCATCTGCTGGGACTGGGCATAAACCAGGGCAGTCAGTGTTGACTATAATCAAGTCATCCTCCAAAGGAATGAGAGGTTAAGGGCACCCCAGCTGTGGGAGTGCTGGAACTGAGAGGCCCATGAAGCAAATCTCAAGCATCACAGTCTTCCCTTTCCTTAGGTCCTCTGCCTTCCAGGAGAGAGGCAGTTAAAATCGGGCTGTGCAGTGATGTCCCATGCACGTAGGTGCCGCTTGACGCTGTACCAGAAACCCACTCTTGGGGTTTCATCCTGACTGTGATAGACCCATAATCAGTTATAGGTCTGGGTCTTGGTAGACTGAGTGCTTCCTTAGAGTGCCTCAACATTCTTGTTGTGCAGGTTATACATCTGCAGTTTCTCTTTAGCAGTGACATCAAATTCAAATGCCTCTCTGATAATAGTCATCATGAATATGCATCAGCCCCATTCTCAGATAAATAATAATTACTTGTCAACTGATAGGCTGAAAGAGAAAAGTATAATCGTCAAAGAATGGATATGTATTCAACGTGAAACGTTTGGAACTGACGTTGCGGGTGGACCCTGAGCCGAAGCCTGCGGGCTTTGTGCTTCTGTCAGCCCTCGCTCTCGGGGGCGGGATTCTCGGGACTGCCACGTGGTCATTAACTATGGCAGATGACTTCTTTGATTTGACAAAGAGGGCTGCTTTTTTTTTTCCCCCTGAAAAGAATCCATGAATGACATTCCCTCCTCTTTGTGGCTGTTTTGGAAATACCTGCAAGTCCTCCCAGCAACAGCACACGTCCTTTTGCTTCATGGTCAGAATTTTATAAAGGGCTGAAGTAACTTGGGAGCCATATCCCATTGGCTCTATCCTCCAGAAACCTGGCTACAGAAGCCATCCAGGAGGCTTGGGCCTCAGGCCGAGGTCAGTGTGACACTGTGTTCCAAGGGCTGTTCAAGACTCACTGTGTAGGGCATCAGGCAAGGCTGCTGGGTGCTTGCTCAGGGTGCAGCGTGGGAAAGGACAGCACTGCCTGGTGATTCACTCCACCCAAGAGCCAGGAGGAAGTGAGAGAAGGTACAAGAGGGATCAATAAATGCTTCTCAGAGAAGTCTTCTTCCTGCCATTCTAGAATACTCAAGCGGACTCAGAATGCTGATGCATAGAGCTGCCCTTCCAGATCTCTCTCCAACCCTCCCGAATCCCGACTGCCCACCTCTCCTTGTCTTCATCCACCCACTCAGGTTCTGCCCTGTCTGATTTGCACCTTGGGATTCAGCCTTTATTGAAATGGTCTGAGTGACATGTCCTCACCGCTCCCTGATTGCCTATGGTAAAGATCAAGCCCAGACTCCTGGGGATAAGGAAGATGTTGACCACAGTGCCCTGTGCACAAAGCAAACGAAAGGAATCATGGCTAAAAAGCAGCATGAGAAATCAGTTCTCCTCCCTCCACAACATAGTAGTAGCCCCACAAGTCTTTGAAGCTCAAACAACGCTTTGTTCCTGAGATCTAAGCCCATTCTTCTCCTCAAGGTTCAAATTATGTACCTAAAATCCTGTAAGTTAAATCCCATTATAATGAATTCATTACAAAGCCAGTATTGTACCAAATACTGGCTCAAATAAGTGGATCACTGATGGAGGCTTGGAAGCCTGTTATGGACAAGGAGGTTGGGACGCCGGGGTAGAAGGCCTTGCAAGGGAGGTTGGCACAAATTCACACTTCAAGCACTTTTAAGGGTGGCATCACAAGTCACACCTGTCCTGACTCCAGAGGCATCCCTTCCTACCCCAAACGCCAGGAAGATAAGGCAGGGGAGGAAAGGTGGAGTTGTGTGCATCTTTTTCCTCGGTGAGGTCATGTCATTATCCAACAATATCCAGCCAAGCCAGCCAAGCCTGATTCAGAGCAGGGGATACATGGGAAACCGAAAATGTTTCTTTCCATTCCAACCGCATCACCCACCTCTCTCCCTCCCGCCTCCCCGTGTCCCCAACAGGCAATGGTCGAGTAGCATAAGCGGTCCTTACGGCTCCCTAGTTTTAAACCTGCCCTGAGCCCCTGGCTAGGGAAGGCGCGTCAAGCCCATGAGAGTGGAGCCTGTGAAGTAGGGAGGAGGCTGAGGAGAACCTGGGCCACAGCCACTTGCGTCTGCTGCTGCTGCTGCTGGAGGAGCTGCTGGAGGAGCTGCATCTGGTGGTGGGTGGACAGCGGCGTCCCTGAGCCCAGGCCTGGGGGGTTCGAGGAAGAGGAAGGAAGGAGCATCCTGGGCGAGGCTGTCAGCATGGGCTCCTGTGGGTGGGGTGAAACCTAGAGGAGAAGAGACGGCAGGACGTGACACACGGGCAGGCACCATATTTAGGGAGCTCACTCTGTCTGTAGAGACATGGGCATGAACGTGGGCCGAGTGAAATGGCCCACTTGTAGCCCACAGCTGGAAGTGCTGATGTCTTCAGCGGAAAGATGAATGGGACTCCAGGGAGAAGATGGTGTAACTGCCTGGGCTGGGACCACATAGTTAGAAAATCATTTTGGACACTTCAGTAATTGATCCAAAGTGATGGGAGACAGCTGATACTGTCCCATCTCATGCCTACTACTTCGAATTATACCATATTGTTGAGGTACTTGAGGTTCTAGGCTTAGAGAAACGTATTTCTACAGAAGTAGCTACCTATCACCCCACTATGAGAAGAGGAAGGAGGCAGCTTTAGTCCTCTGCTCTGCTGCATCTTTAAGGCTCCCTCCTTCAGGGTCTGGATGTTTCTCATGTGTTGGGCACTGAAGGAAGGGGCCACGTGAGCAGAAGCTCTCCAAGCCCTTCACTGCCTCCTTTCACAGTGAAACCCACCAGAGAAGAAAGCTTGGACCAAAATCCAGTGTCGTCGAGTCGATTCCGACTCATAGTGACCCTACAGGACAGAGTAAAACTGCCCCATAGAGTTTCCAAGGAGTGCCTGGTGGATTCTAACTGCCTATCCTTTGGTTAGCAGCTGTAGCACTTAACCACTACACCACCAGGGTTTCCAAAGCTTGGACAGTAAAACAAATAATGATCGGGAGAGAGAGCCTCCCTCTTCAGCTGAAAGCAGTTTCTCTCCTACAACTCGGTACGTTTAAGACTGCTTCTATACTTCAGTACTGGACTGTAGGGAGGGATGTTTTGTTTCTGGTTGTGCTGCTGCTGGTCCTTCAGACAATGCAAGAGGAAGGCGCCCAATGACAGAGGACTATTGCCAATTGGTAGGAACAAATTGGGCACCAAAGAAAATGTCAGGCAGATCACTGTGAACTGTACTGACCTCCAAACTAGAGAGACTTCTCCCTGTGAGGAACTGGCCTAAGGCATATGAGTGACGAGGAAAGGGGCACCTGTAGGGCCATTCTTTAGTAATTTTCCTTCTAGTTTTCTTTCCTTTTGTGTTCAGGTTGGAATTTGGTCTCAAGTTTTTCATTTCTTAATCTGGATCATATTAAAGAACTCCTTAGGGCCTCAGTCATGTTACCTGTAAGATGTGCGGGTTGGAGGGGATGACACCTAAGATGGTCTCCCAGTTGCTAACATCCAAGGAACCAATTTCCACACTCCACAGTGCTATTAAACAGAGTGTTAAAGACACACAATCACTAGTCGCAGGGAGAGGGAGCCAAAACTTATTTCGCTCCATTAGCTAAACCACAGGAGATTACGTTTGCAGGTATGCAAGGATCAGCCTTGCACAAATACCGTGCAGAGGTGAGATGCCATTGAAGGCAGGGAGTGCTGGGGGGAAGGAGGAGATCAAACGTAATGGTGGGGTCTTGGGAGGGCAACGAATATCAGAACTGAGCTCGGCAGCCTGCTGGGACACAGCAGGGCCTAGAGTCAGCACCCAGGCCTGAATATCCAAAGTCAGGGCCTCAGAAAGGAAGCAGCATGTGCTCAGGCGCAGCTACCGTGCTGTGGAGCATCTCCTCTGAAGGTGACCCAGCAGGGGCTACAAGATGACTAGTGGGGGCTGAGGCTGTGACACAGGCTACTCCAGTAGGCAGCAGGGACACACAGGTACAAGCCCCCGGATGGGCCCCTCCTGACTACCTTGGAGTCTGTGTGGGAGCCTCCTTCATTCCCAACTGCGTCAAGGTCGGTTACCCCTCGGCTGAACTCCAGGACATCGTTCCCTGGAAGTGGGACCTCTACCGCATCAATGTCAGTCTCCTCCGCGGTGGCTGTGGAGGCCCTCTCGGCTCCGGTGAGCTGACGGCCTGCAGGGACAACAGAGATGGCAGGGAAGGGAACTGTGAGGCCCCAGACAATGTTCTTGGTGTAACACTTCATATTTTAGTTGTTGTTGTTAGTTGCCATCGAGTCAATTCTGACTCATGGTGACCCCATGTGTATAGAGTAGAACTGCTCCACAGGGTTTTCAAGGCTGTGATCTTTCAAAAGCAGATCGCTAGGCCTGTTTTCTGAGGCACCTCTGTGTGGGTTCGAACCATCAACCTTAGGCTAATAGCCGAGCGCTTTGTGCTACCCAGGCATTCTGTGCCATGCCTACTGGCTCCATGACATTTTCACATATCTTTTCACTCAAGTACATTAGCTTCCCAACCCAATAAGATGTTCCCATTTTTAAATCTTTTTAAAGTCCTGAAAAAAAGGGAAATTTCTTCAAGCCTGGACTTGATTGCTTTGCTTGGCTTTGCTAGGTTGGCATGGTGTTTATATTGATAGAGTGTGGGGACTCTGTAAAAAGGGAGTGACAGTCACCTCCACCACAGCCCCAGCTCAGGAATGGCATACAGCCAAGGGAAAGAACCCCAAACTGGGAATCCAGAGATGTGGGAGTTTTCCCCACCCATACCCCTAGTGAGTTGTAGGATAAGGGGCAAATCACCTAGCTCCCTGGGCCCCAGTTTCATCAACTATGAAATTAGAGAGCTGAGTCAGACATACGGGTAGACTTGCATGACCAAGGAATAAGGGCAGGGAGATTTGAGGCCCCCATCCCAATGCCGTATCAGTCTCCCAACCCTCAGAGCCTGACTCTGATCCTCCTGCCAAGAGCAGAAGCTGGGGAAGAGGTCTGCAGAAGAAGGCAGTGATGGAAGGAGAGAGACGACATGGCTGGTTCTCCACACCTTCCTCATCCAATCTACTTCCCACTTTTCCTCCTCCCACTGATGACAGTGACCATATCTTTGATTATACACATACCATACTGCTTAATCCCAATGTATGAAAGTCTTATTTCTTATTTTTCTTCATTCTCTGTCTCTATTTCTAGGACTCTATGTCAACAACTTGGAAACCCTGGTGGTGTAAGGTGGCATAGTGGTTAAGTGTTATGGCTGCTAATCGAAAGGTCAGCAGTTTGACTCTACCAGGTACTCCTTGGAAATTCTATAGGGCAGTTCTACTCTGTCTTATAGGGTCACTATGAATCGGAATCGACTTGATGGTAATGGGTTGTTTTGTTTTTTTTTTTATACCAACAACTGATAATTCCTTGGCACTTCACAAGAGATATTTTCTTTCCCTACTTTTGAGATTAGGTTCATCACTGCTGTCTTCAATTAGATCTCTTAAAAACTTTCAGACACTAAGCACCAAATTGTAAAACGGTTTAATCTAAGCGGGAAATACTGAGAGCTGATTCTCTAACTCTCTACCCAGAGAACCAGGCCTCAATTGTTTGAGGAGCCTGCCTTTTGTAGAACAAATCATTCTAAGAAGTCTTCCTATGCAAACCCGCATGAGTCTTCTGGGAAAACAAGCCTGATATTTAGAAAGTAAGCAGTGTGCTTGGTTCTCCTTCTGGCTGCTCCGGGAGATGGCCCTGTTTACGGCTGGAATGGTGCTCAACAGAAAAGACAGTCTTGGACTGTGGCCTGGTAGAGAAGACCTGGTGGCTCTTCTGCCCTTTGTAAATCAGGGGGTGGAGAGCAAAGAGAGCAGCCTGCCTTCTACCACACCCCTGCAGCCTGCTTTCTACCACATCCCTACAGCCTGCTTTCTACCACACCCCTGCAGCCTGCCTTCTGTCATGCCCCTGCAGCCCGATTTCTGCCACAGCCCTGCAGCCTGCTTTCCACCACATTCCTGCACCCAGAAGCAACCTCCTTGGCTCTGGGGAAGTTTAGCCTGAAAGAAAGAAGGCTCATGGGGAAATCGTTGGCTACTTTTCAATAGTAGATGAGACTGAAGGAACTGAACAGCTGGTTCTCCATGTCTATATAGAAATGAACATGGTGAAATGGACTTGAATTTGGGCAGCAGAGATGTCCGTCAGCCGTAAGGAGGAACAATGACCCCTGATGCTTAGCACATGGTATTGGACCTGCCTCTCCATCTACTTTCCCTTCTTGACTTGAGGTCAGGGCTGTTAACATACCCAGTGAGGCAAGATCGAGAGGAGATCTTCTTTAGATCCTAGCAGATAAAAAGGAAATCTGGTATCTACAACTCTCCTGATACGAAAAAGCCCAAACCAAAAAACCCAAACCCATTGCTGTCAAGTTGATTCAGACTCATAGCTACCCTACAGACTCATAGTGACCCTACAAGCCAGAGTAGAACTGTCCCATAGGGTTTCCAAGGAGCGGCTGGTGAGTTCGAACTGCTGACCTTTTGGTTAGCAGCCGTAGTTCTTAACCACTGTGTCACCAGGGCTCCATCAAGAAGCCCAAAGGCAACTGGAAGGTTTCCCTGGAGGTCATGGTCCCCAGACCTTCTGTTAGCACAAGACAGGAACCATTCCCAAAGCCAACTCTTCAGACAGGAATTGGACTGGAACATGGGATGGAAAATGATACTGGTGAAGAACGAGCTTCTTGGATCAAGTAGGCATACGAGACTATGTTGGCATCTCCTGTCTGAAGGGGAGATGAGAGGGCAGAGGGGGCCAGAAGCTGCTGGAATGGACACGAGGAGAGAGAGTAGAGGGAAGGACTATGCTATCTCATTACGGGGAGGGCAATTTGGAGTGTATAGCAAGGCATATGTAAATTTTTGTATGCGAGACTGACCTGATTTGTAAACTTTCACTTAAAGCGCAATAAAAATTAATTAAAAAAAAAAAAAAGCCCAAAGGCTATACTGAAAAACCAAACCAGTTGCTGTTGAGTCGATTCCAACTCATAGCGACCCTATAGGACAGAGTTTCCAAGGAGCACAGGGTTTCCAAGGAGCGCCTGGTGGATTCGAACTGCTGCCCTTTTGGTTAGCAGCCTGAGCACTTAACCACTGCGCCACAAGGGCCTCAAGGGGCTATAAATTATAGGAAAAATCTTTAGGCAAAATCAGGAAACCTATGGGATTGGAGGCCTGGGTATAGGACAGTGCTGTTCTCTGAACTATTTAAACTATTTCTACCCAATGCAATGAATAGTGATTAAGCCATTAAGCGCATACATATGTCATTCATTTACTCAATAAGCGTTTATTATGCACCTTCTATACGACAGAATGAAGTCCTGGTGGTTCCATGGTTAAGCGCTATGGCTGCTAACCAAAAGGTTGGCAGTTCAAATCCACCAGGAGCTCCTTGGAAACTCCGTGGGGCAGTTCTACTCTGTCCTGTAGGGTTGCTATGAGTTGGAATTGGCTTGATGGCAACAGGTTTGGTTTTTTTGGTATATGACAGAAATCTACTGGACACTGGGCATAAAGATGAATAAGCAAAATCTGTGCTGTCAGTACTTTCCACCTCATGGAGGAAGCAGACATAAAGCACAGCTGTAGCCTGAGGTCACAAGGAGCCCTGGTGGCACAACAGTTGGGAACCCACCTGCTAACCGAAAGGTTGGCGGTTTGAACCCACTCAATGGCTCCACACGAAAGGCCTGGAGATCCAAGTCCATAAAGGTTACAGCCCAGAAAATCCTATGAGGCAGTTGTACTCTGACTCGTGGGGTTGCTATGAGTCAAAATCAGCTTGATGGCACCAGAAACAACAACAGGAGGAGACGCAGGGACAAGGACGGTCTGATTTTGTTTTGTTTCTAAGGTGGGAAAGATCTGACCCTATTTATATGCAATGGGAAAAAGAAGTCAGCACAGTAGGGGAGACTTGAGGTTCAGGCGTGTGGGGCAATGGATGGCCCAAGGTTCAGGGGGAGGCAAGGTGGGTGGAGAGGCAGGCGAAGGGTTAATCTTGGACAGGAGAAAGACACTATCCACCAAGGCGGACGCTGGGGCTGGCAGGAGGACTGCTGACTGGTGAAGAAGCCCAGGCCGAGTCTGGGGGCAGGAATGCACAAGGGCTCCAATCTGTAGGTGGTGATTTTCCCTGGTGCTGTTCAGCGCTGCAGGGTTAAAATGAATAGGCTTTGCTGGGCTAATGCAAAGGGCTTTTTCCAGGCTGCCTGCATAGATAAAAGAACAAGGGATTATGTGCTCCCCCAAAAGTGCTTGAAATGGTCACTTCTTGCCTCGACAAATGCAATTGTAACAGCTTATACTTAAATAGTACTCATATGTTCTAGGCACCAGTCTAAGGGTTTTATATGCATTAACTCATTTATCCTCATAACCACCCTAAAAGCTAGGCACTAGCATCAACCCCATTTGACAGAAAAAGAAACTGAGGCATGTAGCTGGAAAGGTCAGAGCTGGGGCTCTAAGCCTGCCAGTCTGGCTCTAGGGTTGGTGCTTTTAACCTTGATACCACACTGGCTCCCAACAGGTCTCCCGCTTCCATCTAAGTCCCACCTAACCCCCTTCTGCCCTCGCTATCTATTTTTATTTTCTTCACTGCACTCTCTAAAGTCATCTTATTTGTTACTTGTTTGCATCCCCCACCCCAACTCTGAATGTGAGCTCCTTGCCCACGGGGGCCTTGTTATTTTGTTCACAGTATCCCAGGCACCAGAAATGACCTTGGCACATGGATCCTGTTGCCGTTGGGTTGATTCCAACTCATGGCAACCTCGTGTGTTTCAAAATAGAACTGTGTACCATGGGTTTTCAATGGGTGATACTTCAGCGTAGATTGTCAGGCCTTTCTTCTGAGGCACCTCTGGGTGGGCTCGAACCTCCAACCTTTAGGTTAGTAGCCAAGTTTGTTAACTGTTTGCACCATCCAGAGACTCCCGGGCACATAGCTGGAACTTGATAAACATTTGTTGAATGAAGGAACTAAAGCTAAGGCGCTAATAGGTTACCAAACCAACACATTGCCGTTGCGTGGATTCTGACTTATAGCAACCATACAGGACAGAGTAGAACTGCCCCATAGGGTTTCCAAGGAGCAGCTGCTGGATTTGAACCACAAACCTTTTGGTTAACAGCCGAGGCTGTGCCACCAGGGTTTTGCTAATAGGTTAGGAAGAAATGAAGGATCAGAGAGTGGGGGTTGACAAGAGGGCAGCGCAGGTGTGACGGGAGTACACATGTGATGGAGGTCCAAGGTGGTGCTACTCTGAGTGAGCAGGATACCCAGGTCTAGCAGATGTCACAGGTACTCAATAAATACTCCTCAACTACTTGTTCACTGTCTAGACAGCAACAGTTCTCATTTTAAGCAGCTCCGTTCTTCCAAAGGGCTCCTAGCCCTTACCCCTGCAGAACTGTCTGCAGCCTTGCGGGGAGGGATGCCTCCAAGAGAATGAGATCTCTCCCGGGAAACCCTGTCCAGGAGGAGTCTGAGAGACAGCACATGGCAGACAGAACAAGGCAAGCAGAACAGGAGTGGCGGCCCCACCTGGCTCTGAGCCCCAGAGACTTGCCAAGGGCAGCTACTGCTGAAGATAAATCTCTCCCAGGGTAAGGAACAATAGAAAGAATGAGGCAGGAAAGAAAGGCTGGCACCCAGAGGGAAAAAGAGAAGAGGCACACACAAGGCAAGTGAATAACATCATTAAAAGCGCTGCTGAAACCCAGGAGGGAAAGGGCTGACGAGACATCAGAGAAGAGAGCAAAACCTCCCTACTTTCCAATTTCTCCCGAGTAAACAACACTCCCCTGCACAATAAAGGGCCTGCCGTCACATCAAGTGGGGCGGCTCCATTGGAAAGACAAACACCGCATTAAATGAAGAGCTTCCAAATGTGGAAGCAAGGTTTTGTTTTTTTTTTCTGTCTACCCATAGTTCCACTCTGGAGCCTCAAGGTGCCCCAATACAGAGAAAAATCCTGGTGGAGTCAGTGAATGCTTTTTGGGGGGACTTTTTACAGAAAAAGGAGCCCTGGCAGCACAGTGGTTAAGAGCTCGGCCATTAACCAAAAGGTCGGCGGTTTGAATCCACCAGCTGCTCCTGGAAAACATTACAGGGCAATTCTACTCTGTCCTATTGGGTCACTACAAGTCGGAATCGACTTGATGGCAACAGATTTGGTATTGGTTTGGTTTGCTGAAAAAAGAAACATGTTCCTCGCAGTTTGCAGAGAGAAAAAGAAAAAAAGTAACTGGAACAGAAAAAAGGAAGTGACTATGAGGCCAGTGGAGGTTCAGTGGTAGAATTCTCACCTTCCATGTAGGAGACCCGGGTTCAATTCCCAGCCAGTGAACCTCAAACACAGCTGCCACCCGTCTGTCAGTGGAGGCTTGTATGTGGTTATAATACTGAATGGATTTCAGCAGAACTTCCAGACTAACACAGAGTAGAAAGAAAGGCCTGGTGATCTACCTCTAAAAATCAGCCAATGAAAACCCCATGGATCACAATGGTTTGACAACCCTGTTGTGCATGGGGTCACCATGAGTTGGGGACCGACTGGACAGCAGCTAACTACAACAACATGGAACAAGGCATCCTTCTTTGACAAGAATACTTTTCCAATCCCAGATCTATAGCATTCCAAATGCTACTACACAAAGTAGGGTTGGCTTAGTGGCCACAGCACTACAGTAGAATCAGAGAGCCCCTGACTGATCATTTAACTTGGAACTGTCATACAATCAGAGGGCTTAGAAATCCCCTTTTCTATTTCCCTCACCCGATAAATGAGGCCATGCATTTTGGAGTCAGCATTGGAAAAGTAGCTAAGAGCCAATGATTCTTGAAAGGGTATCATATGCAAGGCAGTATGCTGATTTACATGAATAAAACAAAGACCCAGAGAGAATATGTAATTTGCCCAGGATCACCTAGCTACTAAGTGGTAGAGTCAGGAGCGAAGCCCAGACATTCAAGTGCCAGAACTCAAGCTTTTAGGTTCTTCTTTAATCTGTTGTTCCAGGGCTCTTCCATCGCACACACTCCCATCTTCATCTCCATCACCCTCCTTATTAGATAAGAATATCTAGGATAAGGACAACAAAAACCCTTGCTGTTTCCTTCACTCTGCAGGAATGCTGAGATGCCTGACCGCCTTGGAGACACATTCAGGGCTTTATTTGACATTTTTGAGAAAATTATCACCAAAAAGGAAATAAAGAGGAGAAGCGAAGACCTGGTGGGCCCATTATTTCAATGAGGACCATCTGTTGCAGTCAAAAGAGTTTAACAATATTCCGTATCTATCACGGTTACCTGCCTACACGTTGAAGCCCTGTTCAGCCTTCCAGTCTCACTGTGCTCCATGCTTTACTACCTCCCTTGTCCCTAACACCATCATTCCTCATCAAGGACACAGTTTAAAAGCCACTCTCTCTTGAAATCTCTAGTCAATCTCCATGCTCATTTTGGCATAGGGTAAGCATTTAATAAATGTTGTGGACATATCACAATGATACCCATTCCTTGGCCACACTCACTGCCTTTGTTGGTCCATTTAATCAACAAGTATTGGTTGTGCTAGGAATAGTCCCTACCTGCCCAGAGCTCCCATTCTGCTAAAGATGGAGGATCCTCTACATTGTACATAATAGACTAAATGTTAACATCAATGGCATGAGCCAAGGGTTAAGAGAATACAGGTTAAAAGAAAAAAGATGTTTCAATTTTCTGGAAGGGAAAGGGAAGAGGGTGGGAGCTGGAAGGAAGGCTTTCCAGAAGATATGATGCAGGGACTGAAGGATGAAGGGGAGGTCTGCATGGAGGTGATACGGGGGCCCTTGGCAGAGGGAACAGCATTGACAAATGCTGGAAGGTACCTGGTGCATTCAGGGGCAGGGAGGAGGCCAGGCTGCAAGGACAGGAATGGGGGAAGATGAGACAGAAAGGAAAGGATAGGGAATGACCGCTATGGAAACCCTATTGACCCTCCCTCTTTCCGCCCGAATCTTCCACAGTATCCTAGGAAATCACATCAACCTACCCCACCCAGCAGACCAGTGCAGGGGCTGAGAGACAGAAGGAGAGAATAGTTTCCACTGCAGGAAGAAAATAAGACCTAACCTTCATTGTTGTCTACATGAAAGGCTATCCTAGAAACTGTTCTCTCCAAACCACCAAATCACACAGTCCTGACCTCTCTGGCTGCACAATGGTTTCTGATTAGATGCTTGGAGATGAGCTGAAGCTCCTCAGAGAGGAGTTCTGGGATAATAGCCATGTTGAAATATCAACCTTCGGGTATCTTCCTTGTGTCTAACGCCCTTCACTTCAGGAATAAGTGACTTTACTGGAGATGATCAACCTCTTTACTTTTTGGATAGAGTTTCCTCATATATGTGCATACTGGATACCAGTATGACTGATGGGGTCTGGAAGTGTTTGATGATAGACTACAGCTCTCCATTAACAAGGAGGATGGCGTCACCAAAGAAGATTTATACCACAGAGGTATCAATCTTTTCCAGCTAGCAGCTCTGATGGCACTTCCCTCAACTCAGAAGCAAGAAGATTGGCTTGTGTTCTCTGTGTAAAGTGGCTGGCTAGAGGTCTGATATTGCCTTGATATGAGGTTTACAGGGAATTTGTCACCATTATGCTCTCCTAAGGAGCCCTGGTGGTGAAAACGGTTAAGCACTCAACTGCTAGCCAAAAGGGTGGCGGTTCAAATACACCCAGTGGCTCCGTAGGAGAAAGACCTGGTGATTTCCTTCTGTAAAGATTACATCAAAGAAAACCCTATGGGAGGACAGTCCTACTCTGTCACTTGGGGTGGCTATGAGTAGGAATAACAAGTGACCAGTCCTATTAACCAAACCCTTGCTGTCCAGTCTATTTCAACTCACAGTGACACTACGGGACAGGGAAGAGCTGCCTCATGGGGTTTCCAAAGAGTGGTTGGTGGATTTGAACCGACAACCTTTTGGTTAGTAGCCAAATGCTTAACCACTGCATCACCAAGGCTCCAAGTGACTGGTAGAGACATGTAAAATATTTGTCAAAGTCTACCTGTAACTAATTCTGTTTTATCTCTGAGCCCCAGGCAGTAGAGATGGAAAATTAAAAAAATAAAAAAGTTTATATTAGCACTATGGCCTGCTATATTACTGGCCAAAGGCATATGGAAAAATGCAAGGTGACGTCTATTTTTTTATTAGTTGGGATCATTAAAATGCTTACATTAGTAATAGAGACAAGAGATGAGTAAGGTGATTCCCTGTAGTCATATAGAAACTGAACACTAGGATGAAAATAAGGACAGGTTTTCTAAGTTTATGACTAGTATACACCCACTCCCCACTTACCAACATGGTTAGGTCCCA
The DNA here is from genome assembly GCF_030014295.1 of Loxodonta africana. Classification (NCBI taxonomy): domain Eukaryota; kingdom Metazoa; phylum Chordata; class Mammalia; order Proboscidea; family Elephantidae; genus Loxodonta; species Loxodonta africana. Next base: position 197,949,599 of record NC_087344.1, on the reverse strand, counting down.
AAGACTAAGTCATTACGTGGAAATCGGCATTGAGTTTCAGGGTGTGCTCCGTCCCTGGTGCTGGTGTTTCCTCTCCCCACCACCTCCCGTCACTCACCACCTGTCAGGCACCTCTGGCATGTCTCAGGATGCCTGTGGCGCACTGGGTCCCCCCTCTCCACCACCACAGAGCCCACGGGGGTTGGTGGTGGTCTCGGGTTGCCCACCGCCTCTGGAGCAGTAAGGGCCCGCCATCACCTGGCTGCACTTCCCGCCTCTGCGTGGACTCTTGCACTTTGCCTCTCCACCTTCCTGCTCCGCCAGCCCAGGAGACTGGACTCTGCCAGGCAGCTCCAGGCCTGTGAATAGGGAAGGCCTGGCCGGGCCTGAGGGAGGCCTCTTCGGAAGAAGAGACTGCTGAGCCCCCTGCCCTACGCCAGTGGCCTTGGTTCCCGCTGCTCTCTGTGCGAGAGCATGGCCAGGCTCTCCACCTGACCCGGATAATACGATCTGCAGGCGGTTCACCCAGTCTCCACCCCCTCACAAACGTTGCCCTCCTCATCCCCCCACCTTGCCTCGGCTCCTGATTGATGAGCAAAATAGTAGACTTTTTACTATTGTTGTAAATGCAGAATGTCGAATAATGGATGCTCGATAAGCAAGGAGTAGGTGTATATCCACAGACAAATGGAAAAAATGCACAGTGAAAAGTAAGTCTTCCTTTCATCTCTAACTCCAGCCACCTAGCTTCTTTACCCAGAATGAACCACAGTTACCAGTAACTTGTGTATCATTCTGGAGATACTGTATTCGTATGTTTGTGTGTATCACCACCTAATTGTTGCTGTTGTTAAAAAAAAAAAAATTTTTTTTTTTTTTTTTTTTGCTGTTGTTAGGTGCCGTCAAATCGGTCCCGACTCATAGCGACCCTACAACAGAACAAAACACTGCCCGGTCCTGCACCATCCTCACAATCATTGCTATGTTAACACTCACTGTTGCAGCCACTATGTCAATCCATCTCATCAAGGGTCTTCCTCTTTTTCACTGACCCACTACTTTACAAAGCATGATGTCCTTGTCCAGGAACTGATCCCTCCAAAGTACATGAGATGAAGTCTTGCCCATCCTTGCGTCCATGGAGCACCCTGGCTGTACTTCTTCCAAGACAGACTAGCTCGTTCTTCTCTCATTTCATGGTATATTCAATATTCTTCACCAACGCCGTAATTCAAAGGAGTCAGTTCTCCTTCAGTCTTCCTTATTCATTGTCCAGCTTTCACAAGCACATTAGGTGACCGAAAACACCATGGCTTGGGTCAGGCGCACCTTAGTCCTCAAGGAGACATCTTTGCTTTTCAACACTTTAAAGAGGTCTTTTGCTGCAGATTTGCCCAATGCAATATGGCTTTTGATTTCCTGACTGCTGCTTCCATGGACATTGATTGTGGATTCAAGAAAAATGAGATCCTCGATAGCTTCAATATTTTCTCCATTTATCACGACGCTGCTTATTGGTCCAGTCGTGAAGATTTTTGCTTTCTTTATGTGGAGGGGTAATCCATGCTAAAGGCTGTAATCTTTGATCTTCATCAGCAAGTCCTCTCCACTTTCAGCAAGCAAGGTTGTCATCTGCATAACGCAGGTTGATAAGTCTTCCCATAATTCTGATGCCACATTCTTCTTCATGTAGCCCAGCTTCTCAGATTATGTGTTCAGCACATAGATTGAATGAGAATGGTGAAAGGATAAACCCCTGATGCACATCTCCCCTGATTTTAAACCACACAGTATCCCCTTGTTCTGTTTGAATGACTGCCTCTTGGCCTATGTACAGGTTCCTCATGAGCACAATTAAATGTTCTGTAATTCCCATGCTTGGCAATGTTATCCGTAAGTTGTCATGGTCCACACAATTGAAAGCCTCCGCATAGTCAGTAAAACACAGGTAAACACCTTTCTGATATTCTCTGCTTTCAGCCAAGATCTATCTGACATCAGCAATGATATCTCTCATTTCACATCCTCTTCAGAATCTGGCTTGAATTTCTGCCAGTTCCTTGCTAATGTACTGCTGCAACCATTTTTGAACGATCTTCAGCAGATTTTTACTTGCATGTGATATTAATGATAATGTTTGATAATTTCAACATTCCAACGGGATGACCTTCTTTGGAATGGGCACAAATATGGATCTCTTCCAGTTGGTTGGCCAGGTAGCTATCTTCCAAATCTCTTGGCATAGACAAGTGAGCACCTCCAGCGCTGCATCCATTTGTTGAAACATCTCAACTGGTATTCCGTCAATTCCTGGGGCCTTGTTTTTCACCAGTGGCTTCAGTGCAGCTTAGACTTCTTCCTTCAGTACTATTAGTTCTTGCTCATATGCTACCTTCTGAAATGGTTGAACACTGACCAATTCTTTTTGGTACAGTGACTCTGTGTATTCCTTCTATCTTCTTTTGATGCTTCCTGCATCATTCAGTATTTTGCCCATAGAATCCTTCAAAACTGCAATTCGAGGCTTGAATTTTTTCTTCAGTTCTTTCAGCTTAAGAAATGCCAAGTGTGTTCTTCTCTTTTGGTTTTCTAACTCCAGGTCTTTGCACATTTCATTACAATACTTTACTTTGTCTACTCGAGCCACTCTTTGAAATCTTTTGTTCAGCTCTTTTATTTCATCATTTCTTTCACTTGCTTTAGCTACTCAGTGTTCAAGAACAAGTTTCAGAGTCTCTTCTAACATCCCTTTTGGTTTTTTCTTTCTTTCTTTTCTTTTTGGAAACCCTGGTGGCATAGTGTTTGAGAGTTTGGCTGCTAACCAAAAGGTTGGCAGTTCAAATCCACCAGGCACTCCTTGGAAACCCTATGGGGCAGTTCTGTTTTGTCCTATAGGGTCGCTATGAGTCGGAATTGACTTGACAGCAATGGTTTGGTTTTTCTTGTCTTTTTAATGACCTTTTGTCTTCTTCATGTATGAGGTCCTTGATGTCATCCCATAAGTCATCTGGTCTTAGGTCATTAGTGTTCAATATGTCAAGTATATTCTGGAGTCTCCAAATTCAGGTGAGATATACTCAAGGCCATACTTTGGCTCTTGTGGACTTGTTTTAATTTTCTTCAGCTTCAATTTGACCTTGCACATGAGCAATTGTTGGTGTGTTCCACAGTTGGCCCCTGGCCTTGTTCTGACTGATGATACTGAGCTTTTCTGTCATCTCTTTCCACAGATGTAGTCGTTTTGACTCCTGTGTATTATATCTGGTGAGGTCCATGTATATAAAAAAAAAAAAAAAATTTTTTTTTTTTTTTTTAGTCACCATTTATGTTGTTGAAAAAAGGTATTTGCAATGAAGAAGTCATTGGTCTTGCAAAATTCTATCATGCAATCTCCACCATTGTTTCTATCATCAAGGCCATATTCTCCAAGTTTCTTTGGAAAGTTGGAAAATTTGGTCTTTTTTTTTCCAACTGCTTTGTTTCCAACTTTGTTTCCTTCTTCTTTGTTTCCAACTTTCGCATTCTAACCAGCAGTAATTATCAATGCATCTTGATTGCATGTTTGATCAATTTCAGACTGCAGAAGTTGGTAAAAATCTTCAATTTCTTCATCTTTGGCATAAGTGGTTAGTTCGTAAATTTGAGTAATATTCGTATTACTTTGTTTTCCTTGTAGGCGAATGGATATTATTCTATCACTGATAGCACTGTACCTCAGGATACATCTTGAAATGTTCTTTATTTTCTTTCTCTCTTTTTTTTTTATTATTGTGCTTTAAGTTAGCTCAAGTTAGTTTCTCGTACAAAAATTTATACACACGTTGTTATGTGACCCTAATTGCTCTTTCTATAATGTAATAGCACACTCCTTTCCACCTTGGATTTCCTGTGTCCATTCAACCAGCTCCTGTCCCTTTCTGCCTTCTCACTTCACCTCCAGACAGGAGCTGCCCATTTAGTCTCATGTATCTACTTGAACTAAGAAGCACATTCTTCATGAGTATCATTTTAGTTCTTATAGTTCAGTCTAATCTTTGTCTGAAGAGTTGACTTCGGGAATGGTTTTAGTTCTGGGTTAACAGAGAGTCCAAGGGTTGTGTCTTCCGGGGTTCCTCCAGTCTCAAACAGACCATTAAGTCTGGTCTTCTTACTAGAATTTAAGTTCTGCACCCTACTTTTTTCCTGCTCTGTCAGGGACTCTCTGTTGTGTTCCTTGTCAGGGTGGTCATAGGTGGTAGCTGGGCACCATCAGGTTCTTCTAGTCTCAGGATGATGGAGTCTCTTGTTTATGTGGCCCTTTCTGTCTCTTAGGCTAATATTTTCCTTGTGTCATTGGTATTCTTCATTCTCCTTTGTTCCAGGTGGGTTGGGACCAATTGATGCAACTTAGATGGCCACTCACTAGCTTTTAGACCCCAGACACTACTCACCAAAGTGGGATGCAGATGAAATGTTCTTTTTGACCATGGATGCGATGCCATTCCTCTTCAATCTGTCATTCCTGGCATAGAAGACCATATGATTTTGTCTGATTTATAATGGCTAATACCAGTCCATTTCAGTTCATTAATACCTAGAATATCGATCTCCATGTGTTTCACTTCATTTCTGATGATTTCCAATGTTCCTAGATTCATACTTCATACATTCCCCGTTCTGATTATTAATGGATGTTTGCAACTGGTTTCTTCTCATTTTGAGTTGTGCCACATCAGCAAATGAAGGTCTTGAAAGCTTGATTCCACAGACATCATTAAGGTAGACTCTACTTTGAGGAGGCAGCTCTTTCCCAGTTTTCGTTGGCCAGTTTTTTTCAGAAGTAGACCAAGAGGTCCTTCTTCCCAGTCAGGAAGCTCTGCTGAAATCTGTTCATCATGGGTAACCCTGCTGGTATTTGAAATACTGGTGGCAGAGCTTCCAGTATCACAGCAACATGCAAGTCACCACAGTATGACGAACTGACAAATGCATGGTGGATACCTATCTATACATACATACACATATATGTACATATTTTATGTAATTGGTAGTTTACCATATCTACAGTTCTCTACCTCGATTTGTTTTTAACGCAACAAAATATCTTAGTTGTGGCTTGATGCCAGTTCACAGAGAGCTAACTCATTTTTTAAATGGCTGTACAGTATTCCCTTGTTTATACCATAATCTATTTTAAGCCTTCACTTGATGTTTCCAATTATTTGCTTTTGTAACAAACCTTTGCTTGTAATCTTACCTATGCGTCATTTTACATATGTATGGGTCTATCTTTAGAACAAATTTCTAGAAGATGGACTCGATACATGTGTAAAATGATAGGAAGGTAATTTGGGGGTCAACAGGTATGTGTTGGAAACCCTGGTGGCGTAGTGGTTAAGTGCTACGGCTGCTACCCAAAAGGTCAGCGGTTCGTATCCGCCAGGTGCTCCTTGGAAACTCTATCAGGCAGTTCTACTCCGTCCTATAGGGTCGCTATGAGTCGGAATCGACTTGACAGCAGTGGGTTTGGTTTAGGTATGTGTATTTTAAAATGTAATAAGAATTTCCACATTGTCCTCCATAGAGATTCTACCTTTATCATACAATGAATTAGCATATGTGTCTAGGGCTATTTCTGGGGTTTCTATTCTGATCTATTCATGCACTTATTTATCCACTCACACGGTTTTACCTATTACAGCTTTATATAACATGTCTTTATATCTGGAAGGCTATTCCTCTGTCATTACTCGTCTTTTCCAGAATTTTTTCTATTCTTTCTTGTCTTTCCATATTTACTTTAAAACAGTAGTAGCTAACATGTACTTGGTGCTTACTAAGTGTCAAGCACTGTACTCAGCCTTTCCAATATATCAACTCATGTAATCACCATAATCATTTCATGAGGTAAGTAGTACTACTATTCCTACTTTTTTTTTCAGAACAGGAAACTAAGGCACAGAGAGGTTAAGAAACCTGCTGAAGATCACACAGCCAGTGACCATTATTAGAAACTGGTATTGTTATATTAAATTTATAGATTAACATAGGGAGAATTAACATGTTTCTGGTGCTGAGGTTCCCAACCAAGATTATGGTATGCCCTTCCATTTGTTTAATTTTTTTTCATATAAAACATATACTCTTCTACTGTGATCACTCATAGGTAGTTTATCTGTTCTTAATCACTACGATTAATGGATTTTTTTTCTTCCACTATGACTTCTAATTGGTTATGGTTGGAATATATGAAAGCCATAGGTTCCTTGCTGTTAAAGAGCCATAGTCTCTTTAACTAAATTTTTTATTAATTCTCGTAGTTTTCAGGTTATGGTGTTGGGTTTTTCACATAAATAATTAATACAAACAATATCAATTTTCACCTGTTGTTTTCTAATGCCCATACTTCTTTTTTCATATTTATTGTTAAATAACAGAGATGATAAAAGGCACCCTTATCTTACTGCTGACTTTTAATGAGACTCGAAGACTGGCAATATTGGAATACTGTCCACACTGAGAACAGACTCAATGGCAATGGATTTGCTTGGTTTGGTCCACACTGAGGGTCTACAGAACTAAATGTTAGAAATATACACACACACACACACACACACACACACACAAAACCTTTTTAGGCAACTAAATTTAAATTCTTCCAAATTTTTTTGCGAGGGGTTACTTTTGTACTGAAGTTTTCTTTAGGGTTAGATTTGGTAGAATAAACAACCGTACCATTAGAAAGTGTTCCTTGACAACCAATTTAAATGCTTCCTCATTTGACAATTTAAACATCTTATACTTTCTGTTATAAAAGTAATACACGTTCCTCAAATAAAATTTGGAATCTGGAAAAGAAGAGAAAAACTAAAATGCTTTTTTAAATGAATTAACCGCATGGGCCTAGCAGGAGTGATCCACTGATCACGGTGTCGACCTGCCTCTCCATCCACAGAAGCGATGGCACCTACCTGGGTCCCCTGAGCTGTTGCTGTTCCTCTCACTCTCCCCATCCTCCTGTCCATCTGCATTCTGCTGTGTGTGCTGTAGGCTCAGTTTGTGGCAGACCTCAAACGCCTGCCCTACCGTCCGGACAATTCGCATAGCTTGGCTCTGGGAAGGAGAAAGGAAAAGAACATGTGAAGGCCATGTGGAATCCCTGCAAAGACAGGAGAAGGGTGGGCTGGAAGGGGATGTGCCCAGGGTACACAGACAGAAACCCATGAAGCCAGCAAAGGAGAGAGATGGAGACCTAAGGTTGTTCCCATGTGCGCACACCCGCCAAGCAGAGTGTGAAGACAGTATCCCTTCCTGAAATACTCCAGAAAATAGAAACTGTCACCACATTTCTGAAACAGTCAACTGAAAGAACAGACAGCAAATATATCAGTTTTTGACTTGGGCCCAATTCCTCCTCCCAAATTTAACAAAAGTAGTAGATACGCTTCTGAGTCCTTTGCCAACCATTATGAAATGTTCAGTTGGTTCATCAAGCTAAAACGAACCTGGCCATCATTTTTTTTTTTTTTTTCCTGTTGCAAACTCTGGGTTTCTCTGGAGCTCCCGCAGGCCAAGGCCTAAACAGTAGAGCCAACTCAAGCCCAGTGGCCAAGCCTTCTGGAACACCCCTGCAGCTGACTAAACCTCAGGTGAGCCTTCCCCAGACTCACTCTAAAGACAGTGCTCACTTGGGTCTGCTCTATGGCTACCTCCTTCTGTTTTGCTATTTAACCTATTTCTTTTATGACCCAAGAAGAGAGCCTGGTCCTCCAATTTTAGTTGTCGTCACATTGATTCTGACCCTTGACAACCCCATGTGCATCAGAATAGGACTGTGTTTCATACAGTTTTCAACAGCTAACTTGTTGTAAGTAGACCACCAGGTATTTTATCCAAGGTGCCTCTGGGCAAGCTCGAACCTCCAACCTTTTGGTTAGCAGCCAAATGCATTAACTGTTTGTACCACCCAGGGGCTCTCAATATTTCACTACTTAGCCAGGAGATGAGGAGAGAAGACAAAGAAGCTCTGTTCCCGTATAGGGTCTAAGGCAACCCAAGAAAACTGTAAGGAAGAACCACACGGAAGTTTTGCAGGGCATGGTCTCAATTGACTATAATTTGATGATAGCCTAGCTTTCATTTTCTTTCAAGGACAGAAAATGGATTAAATGTAAAATAGATAGAGTTTAAGAGCTCAGGCTGAGAAAGCCCAGAATGCTGCTGCTTCTATTCCAGTGGCTCCCAAACATCCCACCACAGCTCTAGTTTATTTAATTGTGCTGTCACCCTGTACCTGAGTCTAAGATTAATTATATTTTGGATGATCTGACTTCGGGTCAGCTATAACCACCTGGTGACACCACTGAGTCCACCAATTACATTCAAAATCCCCAAGGTAACATCAGCAGTCAAGCAGAGCTTCTCATCAGCATGAGACAGCTGTATTAGAATACTGAACTGACGCAATTACAGATAAAGGCAAGGAATTCAATGTTTTGTTAAGCCTATGAGGCCTTGTTGAGAGTGGATGTATGATTCATTTATGCTTTGCATAATATTGAAGTTAGCTCATATTTCCCCATTACTAAGTTCATAAATCCCACCCCCAGGGGCTTCAGAACCTCATACATGGAACTACTGCTCTAATCCATTTTCTGCTAGATATAACTTCCAGAATTGCTACCCTTGCTATTTTCTCAAGACTGGTGCCACTTCTATGTTCCTGCCTTTTTTTTCAGGCAAGAGCATCCATGTTACTCTGAAAAGGCATCTTGGCCAACCATCATCCACATCTCGATTTCAGATCTCAGTCTACTTCTACTCCTTCTGATATTCCTCAACTTCCTAGAAGTGATTTTTTATAGCTCAAACCTCTCTTAGTCCATTATGCTAAATCCAGGGATATTCTTACCTGATCTCTCACCTGGAGCATCCTGACATTTCTAGGTGGTAAGAACCTTAAGGTAAGTGAAGCAGGAAGAAAGAGGTAACTTACGTAGGGTCCCCCATCACCCAGAGATGGGTTAGAAACTAGAACCTTTGTCTTCTATGTCCAACCTTAACTTCCTCCCATTCCCAAAGGGCAGGCTTTCGCCCTTTTTCACCATGAGCTTGCAGTAACTGAGAGGCAAATGTCCTATCTCTACAGGAAATCGAGGAACTGTAGGCACCAGTCCTAAGCAAGAGGCCTTCTTACTCCTAAAATATTCAAAAAGGTGTGATTTATGAGGCACACCCCCTATCAAAACTGCTCCTAGTATATCCCTGCTTTCCATGTTTGCTTCGGTGACAAGTTGTTGCCCAGGTTAGGATGTGCCTCTATGAAGCTCCAATCTCAGGCTTTTCAAGCAGAAAAACTCACAAATAAGACAATGCTCCACCCAAAAATATCATTTTTGTGCCCTCTTCAGGTCTTTTTTGTTGCTTATTCTCTTTATGAAAATAAGAACAGACTACGGTTAATTTTTGGCAGCAAACCTCATTACTAGTGTCTTAGTTACCTTGTGCTGCTATAATAAAAATATCGTAAGTGGATGGTTTTAACAAACAGAAAGTTATTTTCCTACGGTTTTAGAAGGCTAAAAGTCCGAATTCAGGTCAGGGTGCCAGCTCCAGGGGAAGGCTATTTCTCTCTGTTAGCTCTGGGGGAAAGCCCGTGTCATCAATCTTCCCTGGTCAAGGAACTTCTCAGCGCAGGGACCCAGGTCCAAAGGATGCATTCTGTACCTGGCACTACTTTCTTGGTGGAATGAGGTCCCCACATCTCTATGCTGGCTCTCTCTTTTATATCTCAAAAGAGACTGACTTAAAACACAACCTAATCTTGTAGATTAGTCTTGCCTCATTAACATAATTGCCCCTAATCCTACCTCATTAATATCACAGAGGTTAGATTTACAACACAAAGGAAAATCACATCAGATGACAAAATGGCAGACAATCACACAATGCTGGGAATAATGGCCTAACGAAGCTGACAGATATTTTTGGGGAATGCAATTCAATCCATGACAACTAGCAAACCTTAAATATGCTTTATTCCGCCAACCAAGTATAGCTGGTGTCTGTTATACACAGCCTTTCCCTCTCTCTCCTACCCTGCCTTTTGGGAATTTTGCTCTCTTAGGCATCTGTATCAGAAGCAGAAAAAGAAGGGTTTTGAGCTCTAGGAATAAAATATGGTCAGTCTAACTGATATGTAGAGATTAAATAATTCCATGATGTTATTTTATGTAAATTAACTCAGATATATCAAACTGAATAAATATGCGAAAAGACCAAGTTATTCTCTTCCTGACTATCATCCGCAAAGTGCAGATGCAGTTTTCCGATTTAAAATACAGGGTGGTATAGAAAACTCCAAATTCATTAACGCATCTGTTGCTATCAAATCCTAGGTTCTCCTAATGAAGACATGTTACAGAATCCACCATCTCTACAAATCACAGACACATTCCGTAACTAGCTTGAAAAATGATACTAAAGATTTAAATGTTCCCAAACAAGTGTCACTGAATCTATAGGATTAGACAGGGAGAAAGACAGGATTTCTTAACTTACCTTTGGGAAGAAGCACTCGGGCTTATGTAAGAAGATCGAGGTGGTGAGAAATGACTTTACAGAGGGTCTTCATTTCTTATGCATCACAAGATGGCGATGGGTGATGCAATACATACAGTAGGACTGTGCATTTGAAGAACCTAGACTCCAGCTCAAATCTCTACTCTGCCACCTTTATCAAGGACAAAAGTATGGAACATACCCACCAGGCTCAGCCAACTATTTACCAGCCCAAAATGATCATGAGGAAGTGGACTGGTTTTAAAGCTTAATATCTATGTTCACTAGATTTCATTTTGACATTTAGTACATTTGCCAGGATCAGTGGTTGATTCTCACCTCTATCTGACTCCCCTGTAAAGGAAGAAAATGCAGGATTTAGGATTACTTGTCCTGCCTTCCATGTTAGAAATGTCATTTAAACACACTGCTTCCTCAGTTTCCATTTCCTTACTTTCCTCCCTTTATTACAGCGTTTCTATATTGTATTTCTGTAACTTCAACTGAAAATGCAAATCAGTGATGTCTCTACAGCCTCCCCTCTACCACACAGAGGATACATGTAAGGATAACATATATGATAGCACTTCCCATAGTATCTGGCATATAGTAAATGCTCAAGAAATGTTTTATTCTGAATATGGAGTACTTGTACCAAAAAGTAGTGAGCACAGAAAATAAAAATTAGTTAAGGAAGAGTTAGTGTTATGAGTTGAACTGTGTCCTCCCAAAATATGTTTTGTAAATCCTAACCTCTTTGCCTGTGGTTGTAATTCCATTTGGGAATGGGTTGTCTTTGATATGCTAATAAGGTAGGATTAGTATAGGGAGTATCTTCAGTCAATCTCTTTTGAGATATGTCGTTGTTAGGTGCCATCCAGTTGTTTCACCTCATAGCAACCCTATGTACCACAGAATGAAACATTGCCCAGTCCTGCGCCATCCTAACAATGGTTGTTATGCTTGAACCCGTTGTTGTAGCCACTGTCTCATTCCATCTCGTTGAGGGTCTTCCTCTTTTCCGTTGACCCTGCACTTTACCAAGCATGATGTCCTTATCCAGGGACTATTCCCTCCTGACAACATGTCCAAAGTATGTGAGACGCATTCTCACCATCCTTGCTTCTAAGGAGCATTCTGGTTGTACTTCTTCCAAGACACATTTGTTCATTCTTTTGGCAGTCCGTGGTATATTCAATATTCTTCACCAACACCAAATTCAAAGGTATCAATTCCTCTTTGGTCTTCCTTATTCATTGTCCAGTTTTCACATGTATATGATGTGATTGAAAATACCACAGCTTGGGTCAGGCGCACCTTAGTCCTCAAGGTGACATCCTTGCCTTTCAACACTTTAAAGAGGTCCTTTGCAGCAGATTTGCCCAATGCAATGCGTCTTTTGATTTCCTGACTGCCACTTCCATGCGTGTTGATTGTGAATCCAAGTAAAATAAAAGAGATTAAATAAGTGAGCAGGGCAGACATGGGTAAAGAGAGATGCCAAGCCACATGAAGATCGCCCAGGAGCAGAAACTCAGAAAACTCAAGGACCTTTCTCCAGAGCTGACAGAGAGAGAAAGCCTTCCCCTAGAGCCAGAACTGTGAACTCAGACTTCTAGCCTACTAAATCCTGAGAAAATAATTTTTTTTATAATCTTGCTTTGTGTTTTTGGATTTCCCTGTCTGGGTTGACTTCTGTTTGCTCTGCCCAGTGTTCTAGTCTTGGGTTGATACCTGATATTATTGATTTTCTAACCAAAGAACTCCCTTTAGTATTTCTTGTAGTTTTGGTTTGGTTTTTACAAATTCCCTAAACTTGTGTTTATCTGGAAATGTCTTAATTTCACCTTCATATTTAAGAGACAGTTTTGCTGGATGTATGATTCTTGGCTGGCAATTTTTTTCCTTCAATTTTTTAAATATGTCATCCCATTGCCTTCTTGCCTGCATGGTTTCTGCCGAGTAGTCCGAGCTTATTCTTATTGGCTCTCCTTTGTAGGTGACTTTTCGTTTATCCCTCGCTGCTCTTATAATTCTCTCTTTATCTTTGGTTTTGGCAAGTTTGATTATAATATGTCTTGGTGACTTTCTTTTAAGATCTACCTTATGTGGAGTTCGATGAGCATCTTGGATAGATATCTTCTCATCTTTCACAATATCAGGGAAGTCTTCTGCCAACAAATCCTCAACAATTTTCTCTGTATTTTCTGTTATCCCTCCCTGTTCTGGTACTCCAATCACTCGTAGGTTATTTCTCTTGATAGAGTCCCACATAATTCTTAAGGTTTCTTCATTTTTGAAAATTCTTTTATTTGATTTTTCTTCAAATATATTAGTGCCAAGTGATTTATCTTCAAGTTCAGAAATTCTAGCTTCTACTTGCTCAATTCTGCTCCTCTGACCTTCTATCGAGTTATCTAATTCTGTAATTTTATTGTCAATCTTCTGAATTTCTGATTGCTGTCTATGGATTTTTTCAGCTTATTACACTTTTCATTATGTTCCTGAATAATCTTTCTAATTTCTTCAGTTGCTTTATCTGTGTGTTCCTTGGCTTGTTCTGCGTATTGCCTCATTTCCTTCCTGATGTCTTGAAGGATTCTGTATGCTAAACTTTTGTATTCTGGCTCTGGTAATTCCAGGAATGCACTTTCATCTAGAAGATCCCTGGATTCTTTGTTTTGAGAGCCTGTTGAGGTGATCATGGTCTGTTTCTTTATGTGACTTGATATTGACTGTTGTCTCTGAGCCAATCTATAAGTTATTGTATTAGTTTATGCTTACTTACTGTGTCATAGCTGCTTGCTTTGTTTTGTTTTGGTATACCCCTATGAGTTGCTTGAGTGAGCTAGCTTGATTATTTTTCACCTTTGGAGCTCTGGTGTCCTGTCTCCAGCTGGCTAGAGCTCTTATCAGGTATATCAGTCTAAGAGTCCATTCAGTTTTCTTGTATGAATTCAGCTCAGGTTTCCAGGTAGCTAGTATCAAGTGCGTGGTACAGGCTCTGTCGTACAGTCTTAGAGGGGCAGGGGTGATTGGCGTATATACTGGTATCTGATTGCAGCAGGGGGTCACCCTCTGAACAAGGCAGGGGGCTGAGAACCGACCCCTGCATGTCTCTGAGGAAAATGCATCTCTGTTCCCTACAGCGTGCTGGTGGGTGGGTTCGGCAGAGGGACCATGGGCACCCAAAGTTTTTGGTTGTAAGGACTGGGAGGTACCAGTTATCTCTGGACCCCTGTTGCGGGTGCCTGGGTGACCTGAGTGGAGCCACCAGTCCTTAGGTCCCTGATGTGAGTGGGTGAGGACCTTGTTTAATAGGCAAAGCAATGTCAGACGTCAAACACCCACCTCTCCACCTCACAGTTGAAATGGTTGGAGTTTGCCAACAGGGGCCTATTCTTCCGAAAGAGGCCCACACAGGTCCATGCAGAAGGGAAAGGTGCTCAAGGTCCACAGATGGTTTATGCCTGGACAGGAGCTGCTTCTGTCCTGAGCTCGCCTGGTTAATGGAGCTAGCAAATTATCTTTTCCCCCCAATTGCAAGTTTTTTCCTTCCCCAAGGCTGGGAGGATTACTCTAGGTGCTCACTAGGGTCTATCTCAGGCCCAGGGATTCAGCTGCTGAAGCCAGCTTGGGGGTGGAGGGGGTGCAGTAAAATATATGCAAGTACTTAGCTTTTGCCCAGAGCGCTGTTCTCCTCAGGTTCTGGAGGTGTGAGTAGGCTGTATGGCTGACTGCTTCTCCCTGAGGAAACTGCGGCCAAACGCTAGTAGCAGCCCGCCTCCGCCGCTGCCGCTCTGGCAATGGTGCCTGAGGGCTCCCCGCAATTCAGGTCCGGTAACTCCTCTCCACTTCTGAATGGTCTCTTGCTCCCCCTGCCCCTTAGTTCGTTGTCTAAGCTTCACTTTGATGCTCAGGGCTCCCAACTTGTCACAAATATACTCGTTTCACTTGTTTTTTCAGGTCTTTGTTGTAAAGAGGGATTACCGGAAGCTTCTGTCTATTCAGCCATCTTGGGTCCACCTCTCCAAGAAAATAAATTTTTGTTTGTTAAAGCCACCCATTTGTGGTATTTCTGTTACAGCAGCACTAGATGAGACATAGTTATTTTATGAATAAGGGAAACACAGAAATATTAAGAAAATCATCTCTTGTGTATGTATGCATGACACATCAAAAGGACTAATACCACCATCTCCCTCCTCCATAACACCAGAAGAAAACTCTTGGGTCAAATGGATCTTTGATCTGTGCTAGTATGGCGGTTTCTAGGAAAGAAGAAATTGTTGAATAAGTGTTCTAGATATGCTCATTCAGTGCTAACTAGTTCCATTTGAATTGATCTAATACTTTGTTGGGTGCCATAGAGTTCATTCTGACTCATAGTAACCCTATGTACAACAGAATGCAATACTGCCCAGACCTGCGCCATCCTCACAATTGCTGCTATGTTTGAGCGCATTGATGCAGCCACTGTGTCAATCCATCTCCTTGAGGGTCTTCCTCTTTTTCGCTGACCCTCTACTTTACCAAGCATAATGTCCTTCTCCAGGGACTGGTCCCTCCTGATGACATGTTCCAAGTATGTGAGACGTAGTCTCACCATCCTTGCTTCTAAGGAGCATTCTGGCTGTACTTCTTCCAAGAGAGATTTGTTCATTCTTCTGGCAGTCCATGGTATATTCAATATTCTTCGCCAACACTATAATTCAAATGCTTCGATTCTTCTTCAGTCTTCCTTATTTACTGTCCAGCTTTCACACATGAGGAGATTGAAAATATCACAGCTTAGGTCAGGCACACCTTAGTTCTCAAAGTGACGTATTTGCTTTTCAACACTGTACAGAGGTCTTTTGCAGCTGATTTACCCAATGTAATACATCGTTTCATTTCTTGAATGCTGCTTCCATGGGCAATGACAGCAGATCCAAGTAAAATTAAATCCTTGACAACTTCAATCTCTTCTCTGTTTACCATGATGTTGCCTGTTGGTCCAGTTGAGAGGGATCTGTTTTCTTAATGTTGAGATGCAATCCATACGAAGGCTGGACTCTTTGGTCTTCATGAGTAAGTACTTCAAGTCCTCTTCACTCTCAGCAATTAAGGTTGTGTCATCTGCATAATGCAGGTTGTTAATGAGTCTTTCTACAATCTTGATGCAACATTCTTCTTCATATAGTCCAGCTTCTTGGATTATCTGGTCAGCATACCGTATGAATAAGTATGGTGAAAGGACACAAACCCAATGCACACCTTCCCTGACTTTAAACCACGCACTATCTCCCTGTTCTGTTCGAACAACTGTCTCTTGGTCTATGTTCAGGTTCCCCACGAGCACACTTAGGTGTTCTGGAATTCCCATTTTTCACAATGTTATCCATAATTTGTTATGATCCACACAGTCAAATGCCTTTGCATGGGCAAAGAACACAGGTAAACATCTTTCTGGTATTCTCTCCTTTCAGCCAACATCCCTCTGACATCAGCAATGATATCCTTCATTCCATGCCCTCTTCTGAATCTGGCTTGAATTTCTGTCAGTTCCCTGTCCATGTACTGCTGCAACTGCTTTTGAATGATCTCCAGCAAAATTTTACTTGAGTGTGATATTAATGATATTGTTTGATAATCTCCACATTCTGTTAGATCATCTTTCTTTGGAATGGGCACAAAAACGGATCTCTTCCATTTGGTTGGCCAGAAAGCTGACTTCCAAATTTCTTGATGAGCACCTCCAGCATTGCATCTATTTGTGAAAAATCTCAATGGGTATTCCTTCAATTCCTAGATCCTTATTGTCATCATTCCCTTCAGTGCAGCTTAGACGTCTTTCTTCAGTACCATCAGTTCTTGATCATATGCTATCTCCTGAAATGGATGAACATCAACCAATTCTTTTTGGTACAGTGACTCTGTGCATTCTTTCCAACTTCTTTTCATGGTTCCTGTGTCATTGAATATTTTCCCCGTAGAATCCTTCAAAACTGCAACTTGAGGCTTGAATTTTTTCTTTAGCTCTTTGAGCTTGAGAAATGCTGAGCGTGTCTTCCTTTTTTGGTTTTCTAACTGCACGTCTTTGTACATTTCATTATAATACTTTAGTTTGTCTTCTCTAGCAGCCCTTTGAAATCTTCTGCTCAGCTCTTTTACTTAATATTTTTCGTTTGCTTTAGCTACTCAACGTTCAAGAGCAAGTTTCACAGTCTCTTCTGACATCCGTTTCGGTCTTTTCTTTCTTTTCTGTCTTTTAATGACCTTCTGCTTCTCTTCATGTATGATGCCTCTGACATCATTCCACAACTCATTTGGTCTTCAGTCATTAGTGTTCAATGAGTCAAATTATTCTTGAGATGGTCTCTAAATTCAGGTAGGATATACTTAAGGTTCTATTTTGGCTCTTGTGGACTTGCTCTAATTTTCTTCAACTTCAACTTGAACTTGTATATGAGCAATAGATGGTCTTTTCCACATTCAGCCCCCACCCTTGTTCTGACTGATGATATTGAGCTTCTCCATCATCTCTTTCCACCAATGTAGTCGATTTGATTCCTGTGTATTGCATCTGATGAGGATTACATGTATAGTCATCATTTATGATGCTGGAAAAAGGTATTTGCAATGAATAAGTCATTGGTATTGCAAAATTCTATCATGGGATCTCTGGCATCATTTCTTTCACCAAGGTTAGATTTTCCAACTACCTTTCCTTCTTTCTTTTCACCTTTCGCATTCCAATCACCAGTAATTATCAATGCATCTTGGTTGCACGTTTGAGGAATTTCAGACTGCAGAAATTGGTAAAAATCTTCAATTTCTTCACCTTTGGCATGAGTGAGTGTACATAAATTTGAATAATACTCGTATTAACCAGTCTTCCTTGTAGGCGAATGGATATTATCCTATCACAGACAGCACTGTACTTCAGGGAAGATTTTAAAACGTTCTTTTTGATGATGCATGCAATGCTATTCCTCTTCAATTTGCCATTCCGGAAATAGTAGACCATATGATTGTTCAATTCACAATGGCCAATGCTAGTCTATTTCAGCTTGCTAATGCCTGGGATATTTATCTTTATGAGGTCCATTTCATTTTTGATGACTTTCAATTTTCTTAGATTCATGCTTCGTACATTCCATGTTCTGCTTATTAATGGATGTTTGCAGCTGTGTCTTCTCATTTTGAGTTGTGCTGCATCAGCAAATGAAGGTCCCAAAAGCTTGACTCCATCCACATCACTAAGGTTGGCTCTATCTTGAGGAGGCAGCTCTTCCCCACTCACATTTTGAGTGCCTTCCAGCCTGGGGAGCTCATCTCCTGGCATTATACCAGACAACATTTCACTACTATTCATACGGTTTTCACTGACCAATTTTTTTGGAAGTAGACCACCAAGTTTTTCTTCGTAGTCTGTCTTAATCTGGAAGCTCTGCTGAAACCTGCCCATCATGGGTGACCCGCCGGTAGTTGAAATACCAGTGGCATAGTTTCCAGCATCCCAGCAATATGAAAACTACCACAGTACGACAAGCTGACAGACACATGGGGATTCAATGCTTTACTCTTCTTTAATGTGAAGGTTACATTTTCATTCACAGTAAAAGAACAGAGTAGCAAATTTTATTTTTTAAAAATTTTTTTATTCATTAGTAGAAAGTCTGCTCTTACAGGATTCGATATAAGGACCTTTGTTAAACCAAAAAAACCAAACCAGTTGCTGTCGAGTTGATTACAACTCATGGTGACCCTATGTGTTGCAGAGGAGAACTGTACTCTATAGGGTTTTCAAGTCTATGACCTTTTGGAAGCAAACTGTCAGGCCTTTCTTCTGAGGCATCTCTGAGTGGGTTCAAACCACCAACCCCTCAGTCAGCAGTCAAGTGCTTAACCTCTTGTGCCACCCAGGGACTCCTTGTTAGGGGAACAATTACTTGAAAGTGGCCAGCCTGCACCTGCCAACCGCTCTGTGCACAGTCATGCCAGCTCCTGCCTGCTGGATCTACCCGGCTTGGTGACAACACCTTCTGGACTTACAGGCAAGAAAACTGGCTCAACTTGCCATTCCAGGAATATGAAAACCACACGTGCTGGGACTTAACAGTTAATAACCCATGTCTGAACCCAAGAGGGAGCACTCTGACCAAGAGAAACTTTAAAAAAGAACCCCTTACAGAGGTTGTCATGAACACTGGTTCTTTAGGTCCCCGAGGTCACACTGAAGCAGCTGCTCACATCTCATGACGACAAACAGGTCTTTAAAAATTAAAGTGGAGTTTTAAAGATGTGAAGGCAGCCAGCTACAAAGCAGAGTGAACAAGTGGAATGTTGACAACGCAGCCTCTGCCAGCTCCAGGATCTGACCAGTCGCTGGAATTTACTAGACATTTTTTAAAAGCATCATTTTACTGTATTATTTCTGTAAAAATCCAGGTTAGTTTTACATAGGCCCCTAAAAGTATTTGCCACATGGATCATCCTGTGCAAAAGTCATTTTCTATTAGCAGCCCCAAAGTATTTGTGAGCTCTCAGTTGTCAAGATTAAGCTGGGTTCAGTTGCTTTGATGTTTTCCAAGCTGGGGAGGGATGTCTAACCTCGGAGTGGCACTGAGCTACAGGGAGACAACACCGAAGCTCAGGGGAGTGCCAGTTATGGGCAATTTTGCAAATATAAGGCTTGAAAGGAAGCTGAGAACTGTATACCACGGACCCTCACAACACATGGAAACATTTCTTTAAACCATCTACTTATTATTTCTGTTGACTATAGCTCCCACCCCCACCCCCCAGGGCATCCCCTGACCCACCACAAAAGTCAAGATGCAATGAACAGCTGTTCTCTTTAACACGTCATATTATGGGTATCAACTGTATACCTAGCAGGTGTCAATTTTTTTTATGAATTGCAGCTACCATCCTAAAAAAGACACCACATTCTCAGTGAGAGAGAGCTGCCAGAGCCTCCAGTCTAAAACAGTGTTAGCCTTAAAAAATCGCCTTAGGAAGACGGAAATCAAAAGGTTGCTTTCTACACTTTAATCATGATTTTATTTTCTGTTCTCATTCTAAGGGACCTTGTTGTTGGTCCTATGAACTTTGGGAATCTTTTAAATGCTATACACATGTAAGGAATGCTTATTAGTCCTATTCTACAGCTGGTTTAATAAGTCACCTGGGGTATGTACTGCTTTGAATTTCACTGTCCTGGAAAAAGCTCTAGTCCACAAGTTATGAAGAGGATAAAGGAGTCATCCGATGAGCAAGGACAGCAAAGGGTGTAAGCACAAAACACAAGGTCAGATGAAGATGACGAGGAGGAGGAGGAGGAGGAGGAGGAGGATGACAGATGAGGAAGAAGAGGAGAGGGTGAGCATATTTCTTACAAACCAGGCTCTTCATTACCTGATCAGCTCTCTAGTCCATACATTCTTTTTTCTCTCTCTCTCTTTATCTTCTGGGCACTTGAGGCTTGTCTGCCAAGTGCTTCCAAATTCTAGGGAACTAAAGCCCAAGAAGCTGGTTCTAGGTTTATAATTCTTCTCACCCATCACAGCAATAAGGCCCAGTTCCCTTATCTTGAGCTCAACAAAAACAGAACTGAAGGTCATATTTGTTTCATGTGCTTTTGTTTTCAACCTTAGCAAAGGATTTCACATATTTACCAAATGATTGCACTCTACAGAATTTGCAATGCTGACATGTGAAAATGTATTTACTTTTAGACTTCTATATACACAAAGGTCCAAGGTACTAAGACTCTGAAATGGTACAAGGGCAGGGTTTCTGTCCAGCAGATTATTTAATGGTCTTGACCATATAATTTGATAGAACCAATGCCTTAGACTCTAGAATATAGCTCAGCACAGAGACAGCTTAGTTTTAAAGTGGGTCTGACTTTCAACATTGACAGGAGAGAGTTCATATTAAAATTTCAATAGGCTGTTTTCTTTTCCTTCTACTCTGCTAGTCTGAGAAACATAGTACCATAGAGAAAAGAAGGTGAGTTATAACTCTGTGCTGCATGTAACTAGCTGGGTGACCTTGGGTAAGTTTATTCACCTTTCCAGGTACTGATTTTCTCATCCATAAAGAGAGTGGTTTGGACGAGATGAAGTCTGAGATCTCTGGTTTCTGTCTACGTTTTGACTTCCCAACCCAAGCCCACTCCAATATTAAAGGTAAAAACAAACAAACAAAAAACACAAAATAAGAAAAACAGGTTATTTCCCTAAATTTAGGACCTACCTCTCCTTCATCTCGTAAGCCTCACCTGGCAAGTAATTATTCCTTAGCACCTGAGTGTCATCATCGTGTAAAATCCATTGCAAAATTGAAAGGACAGCTGTACGGCTCAGCTGTGGCTCCCATTACAATGCTGACAGCACTACAAGAGAAAATGATTTCTCCTATGCCAAACCAATTGCGCACCAAACACAGGCAAAATGATTTCTCCTAAGCCAAACCAACTGGGCACCAAGTGCAGCCAAAACGTTTTCAAGGAGCCGCCCATGAAGATAACGGAGAGGTTCCTGCGGCGCTTGTTAATCACCGACACTTCATGCACTGATGTGCTAATAAGCACAGAGTGACAGTCACTCTTAATCAGGGCAGACAGCCATGTCCTCCTTGGGGCTGGGAGAAAATGGCAGGAGAGCGACATCCACTCCACAGGGGAGGTCAAGACACCACCATGTAAAGTGTCACGAAAGAGGCTTTACAAGAAGCGAGAGACCTTGCAAATGAACATTATAATCATGTTTCCCGAGGAGGGGAAATGAGGAATGCTCGTGTTATTAGGCAGTGTCTACACTGGATGCTCCTGGGAGGGAAAGGGCCATCCCCACTTTCCTTTCTGTTCTGAATAGGTGCTGGCATCCCTATGCCACAACCCTGGAAATCCTTTCCAGCCACAGAATTTGTTCCCTAAGATCAGATCACTTTGCACACAACAACCAGCATTCTGAGATGCCCTTCATCTAATTTGGTGGTTGGAGAAACAGGAGTCCAGAAAGGCTGTTGTGTGTTTTAATACAACTTTCCTATAACAGAGTTTAGTTGCAAAAGCCCTGGGCTGGGAAGCAGGGAGTTGGTTCTACTCTCAAAGGCATTATTGGTTCACTGGGTCACCAGGATCAACTTATTTCTCTAGGCCCGAACTCCAACTAACAAGATGGAGTTAATATTGACCATACAAGAGTATTATGGGGAAAAAAAGGACAATCTATGTCAAAGTGATTTAGGCCAACAGAGTTAGGAACTCTTCATAACTAAGTAATGATTACTGTAGAACCCAGTTACAATAGAGGGAGAACCAGAATGTACCTTAGTTACCTAGCTTCCTGATGACCCAAGGAAGATGGTATAATGGAGTGGTTAAGAGTGTGAGCTCTGGGGTCACACTTTCTGGGTTTATTTCTGACTCTACCACTTACTGTGAGACCTTGGGCAAGTTGTGTACCCTAAGCCTCAGTTTCCTCATCTATAATATGAAGAGAAAAATAGTATTTACCTCATAAGGCTACTGTGGAAATGAAGTAAGATAATTCATAATAAAGAGCTTAGAATAGTCTCAGGTACCAGAAAATAATTTTTAAAAAGGTTAGATATTATTATATGACTTAATATAAAACTAAAAATGAGATAATCAAGAGTAGTAGATGAATAACAGGTACTTTTTTTTTTATATCATCTTCCTCCAGTATTTTACTATGTAGCTTCCAGTTAAGGACAAACTAAAAAAATCAGCTCTAAAGTCCCCAAGATGAGAACCACATATGTGTAGGTGACTAAAGAAAGATCCATAGGTATGGAAAAATAACTGGGTTGGAGTAAGGTACAGAGAGGCCCTCTACTAGAAAAGCTGAGATACCTGGCTCATATTCTCAGCCAGCAGAAGAGACAGCCCCACTCCCTGTGATGAACTGTGGGGTAAGGATGACACCAACATTAGAGGACCGTCATAACAAATGTGCTATGACACAGTGTGACATGCAACAGCAATAACCAAAGCCCTGACACAGCAAGAAGCACCTACAAGATATTTCACATTATGATCAATTGCAGGTCTCTGGAGAACATCCAGGTCTCCTGGCTTCCAGTCAAGAGATCTGCCTATTGACTTCCAGCGATCCAGACACTTCCTGCAAGACACATTTCCTCAGGGTCCACATTTCACCTACCATCTACATCCTTTTCCCCATTGCCTCTTAAATATTCCTGTCTTGCCAATCAAAACTCATTCCCAAGCTATTGTCTCCCGAAACCAGAGGTGCTTACAAAAAAGTAAACTCCCATATTTGGACACTAACCAAGATGACGTGCAAAACCCTCGCAGACATGTTCTCCACCTCTCCCTGATTTTGCTTCCTTTCCAGAACAATTCACTTCTCTTTCCTGGCTTGGAAGCTGGTCCTCCCACCTATAGTTCAGCAGGAACGGGGTTCACAGTCTGGGCTATCTGGAAACAATTCCCTCAGCTGTATGGCCATGGGCCAGCAAGGGCCTGAGAACCAACTCTGAAGAGCTAGTCTCAGTAGGAAAGGGTGAAAGGGACACAGAAAATGGAAGGAGCAGAATCATCTCTGAGAACTATGGGACATGGAAAACACTGATAGGAGAGGGAAACTAGAGGGCTGTTTCTATTCATAGGGCAACAGAAACTTGATTCTGTCCTTACTTCATCAGGATCGAAGTTTCAAGTGGGCATTGTTCTTAGACTCAGATTTTGGCAGAAGAACCGGATGCTCCCACTGTGTTTGTATTGCTACGCTAGATCCAATGGCAAAGCAACCATAATATAATGGTTCTCTGTATCTGGGTTTCCTGCTAAAAAATGTCTTTTGTTCTGCGTGTCTCCCTGGTTCTAGCCAGTGCCTACTCATGCGACCTCTGGCTAGTCATTTAATCTCTCCGAACGTCAATTTACTCGTCTGTAAAACTGAGGGTGAAAATTACCTGTCTTGCCTTCTTCACATGGATGTTATAGTGATCCAATAGAATTCAATATTAACACACTTAGTAAATGGTAAAGTGTTATTTGTAATTCTAATAAATTCCAAGGTTCACATGGTCCAGTCTTAAAAAACTAAAGTCAAAGAAGCACAGTTAAGAATTCAAAAAGAATTAAGAGGGGATTCCAATCTTTAGTAGCACCTGTCAAAAAACATTACAGATGATCCAATTCATACCTCTCGGGAACACTTAATATTTCCTTTTTTTTCCTCCCCAGCCCCCCCCACTTCAAAGCTATATGAGACTTTCATTCTCAGAAACCCCAAACCCTCTCATTTCTAGCCCCTGTGGCTTTTCTTTTCTTTTTTAAATTGTACTTTAGATGAAGGTTTACAGAACAAACTAGTTTCTCATCAAACAGTTAGTACACACATTGTTCTATGACATTGGTGAACAACCCCACGACACGTCAACATTCTCCCTTCTCAACCCTGGGTTCCCTATTACCAGCTTTCCTGTTCCCTCCTGCCTTCTAGTCCCTGCCCCATGGCTGGTGTGCCCCTTTAGTCTTGTTTTGTTCCATGGGCCTTTTCAATCTTTGGCTGAAGGGTGAACCTCAGGAGTGACCTCGTTACTGAGCTGAAAGGGTGTCCGGGGACCATACTCTTAGGGTTTCGCCAGTCTCTGTCAGGCCAGCAAGTCTGGTTTTTCTTTTTGAGTTAGAATTTTGTTCTACATTTTTCTCCAGCTCTCTCTGGGACCCTGTGGCTTTTCTGTCTCTCTTTCTCCCTACACCCCTTTCTCTCAGTCCTTTAGTATGTAGATCAACTTGGTCTCCCTTTCCATTTGACTTTTAATTTTTCTTTCCACTTTACTATTACCTAGAATTGGAATCTGGCAACTTACTCCTTCTTCCTCTGCCTGCCTCTCCTGCTCTAGCTCTTTCCATCTAATTCCATGATTCCCAGTTAAAAGGCCTGAAAACAAGGCGGGTAAGGGGGCACATCCTCTTAAAGGAAGAGGCCCAGTTAGCAAAGTATAATCTTTTTGTGGGGCTAGGGTGGGAAACGGGACATATACACTGATAAATCTCAACCCTATCATGTATTATTCTTATCATCTTCATTTGACAAGGTACCCACAAATCTATTAAAGGTGTAACATAGCGTCAGGAGAGCAGAAGAGGAGACTACAGGAAGGGGTTTGGAAATAGTTGTCATAGGAAGCCGGACTTAGTGGTTTCTCTCTCAGAATGGTAGAGCTATAAGGGGCCTTGCTGTTGTTAGTTGATTCCAACTCATGGTGACCCCATGCATGTAGAATAGAACTGCTCCATAGGGTTTTCAAGGCTCTGACTTTTTGGAAGCACATCACCAGGTCTGTCTTCCAAGGCACCTCTGGGTGGATTTGAACCACAAACCTTTCAGCTAGTAGTTGAGTGCTTACTGTAACCATTTGCAAAACCCAGAGACTCCGTAAGGGCCTTTAGAGGTATAAATACAGTATTTCCCAAAATTTCTTGTGCAGAAAAATAGTTCCCAGTATGTTAACATATATTACATGGGGGAAAAAATGGAAATGGTTTCACGGCCAAATTAGTCTGGGAAACGCTAGGCTAAACAAAGCTAAACAAATTTCTTCTGCTTCAAGACTTCTCAGCAACTTCAGTAGTTTTACCATGGAACATTTTGGATGGCAAATGTTTTGCAGAATATATTTTAGGAAATGCTGATTTTGGCCATCCTCCTCATTGGATAGACAAGGAACCTGAGACTATTAAAACCCAAACCTGTTGCTGTCAAGTCGATTCTGACTCATAGCAACCCTAAAGAAGACAGTAGAACTGCCCCATAGGTAAATCTTTATGGAAGCAGCCTGCCACATCTTTCTCCCACTGAGTGGCTGGTGGATTCGAACCACTAACCTTTTGGTTAGCAGCTGAGCTTCACCACTGTGCCACTAGGGCTTCCTATTAGAGAAGTAGTGACCCAAATAACATCACTCAGGGTTGCAGTGCAGAGATGGGACTAGATTCCAGGTTTCCTTATCCCTGCTGGTTCTGTGTGATAGACTTCTGGATAGAGAAGAAGAATGCTTCCACAGAAGTGTAGAAGTTGCATTTACTCCAGCATCAAGGTTATCATACCAAAATGCCATACTTTACCAAAACAGTCAGCTATGACAAGCAATATGACACGCCAAGTCTAAGCCAAATTGCAACAGTCCTGATTTGTAGCCCATTGATCGATATATAGAATTTCGATGAAGATCACCTTAGTAAATGGCCATGATTCTTCTCTACCACATGTTAAGGTGAGCATCACTCCTGGTGCTGTCTACCTGCTCCGATTCCAGAGCTCTTACCCAATGGTTGATGGCTCTCCAATCGCCCACATATAGCTCAGTACAAAGCTCAGAAGAAATGAAAAGGGAATTTCCTTACATAGGAGCAAGATCAGACTACTGAGATAGTTTCTCCATGTCTGGGACTAAAATCATCAGCTCCAAATTTTGCCTCTGTAGCAACAGGGAGTTGGGTTAAGGGCGAGGGTGCCCTGGGCCCACCAGAGAAAAATGAAAGATGGCCAATGGCTGTCCCTTTACCTTCTTCTTGGATTTAAAGACGTTACACCTGAAGATATTGCTGGCACCATCTCGAGCAATATAGCTGAAGATCTTCAAGTCTTGGGAATCATGAGAGACATAAAAGATCCTGGAGGAAGAAAAACAGAAAAATGCACTGAAAATGGCATTAATTTCAAATCTCCAATAAGGAAATCTCTGTTTAAGAATACCCTGAAGCAAAGCTCAATAAAGCCAATTACTAGAGTAAGTTTTCTTCACATAGGATCAAAAGGCCACAATGAAGGAGGCACTTTCAATAGGCTCCGTAAACAAAGACACAACCCTAAAGTGACTACCATATTCGGAAGAGTAGGCATGGGTAGGAGATGAAACCCAGGCTAATTATCAGTCATCTCCTGAGGCAGCAGGCCTGTTCTAGTAACTTATGCGTTAGAAGGAAAAACTGTCCCCATTCTCCCAAAACAACAACAAAAACCCTGCTGCTGTCAAGTTGATTTCAACTCATGGTGACCTCCTTTGTTGCACAGTAGAACTGCACTCAGCTGGGTTTTCATGGCTGTGACGTTTCAGAAGCACATCACCAGGCCTTTCTTCAGTGCGGCTTCTGGGTGGGTTCAAACTGCCAACGTCTTGGTTAGTAGCCCAGAGCTTAACCATTTGCACCCACCAGGGACTCCACACCCATCCTTATCAGTGTAATAAATCTGCATCTAACCCAGGGAAATGTGAACAAGTTTCCTGTTCCACAGTTAGCCCCAAAAGAGAAGCTTTGGGGAACAATCAATGCTAACCATGTTGGAAGATACTAAGATACATTATTTCATTACCATAGGTC
Source organism: Loxodonta africana (assembly GCF_030014295.1). Lineage (NCBI taxonomy): Eukaryota > Metazoa > Chordata > Mammalia > Proboscidea > Elephantidae > Loxodonta > Loxodonta africana. The sequence continues at coordinate 197,922,709 of NC_087344.1, read as the reverse complement.
CCTCGGTGGTAATGACCCCACTTCCCTTATTTGCCCTTCTATCAGGACCACAGCTTCCATGTATTCATTCTGTCATTCAACCAATCCTAAAGCCAGTTACCATCCAGTCAATTCTGTCTCATGGCAACTCCATGTGTGTCTCAGAACTGTGCTCCACAGGGTTTTCAATGACTGATTTTTCAGCAGTAGATTTCCAGGCCTCCCTTCTGAGGTACGTCTGGATGGACCCAAACCTCCAACCTTTTCGTTAGCAGCCGAGCATGTTAGCAATTTGCAGGGATTCCTACTGAGTATATATTGTGGGCCAGGCACTATCCAGAAGCCGGCGATGCGGCCAGAACAGGACAAAGACCCTGAGATCATAGAACTTACATGTAGAGGCTGTCAATAAACAAATAGAAAATCAGCGCTACAAAGAAAAATAAAGCCGAGTACGGAGATAGGGCATGATGGGGGTGCTACTATAAATAGGGTGGTCAGGGAAAGCTCACAGAGAAGCAAGGACCTGAATGATGTGAGGGAGCTGGTCATGGAGATACTTGGCAAAAGCATTCCAGAAAGTCCCAACGGCAGGCTTAAATGCCCTGAGATAGGAAGGCGTTCAAGGAACAGCCAGAAGGTCAGTATAGCTAGAGTGGATTGAGCGTGGTCAGCCACAGGGGGTCAGAAAAGCAGCCACAGACCAGAACACAGTAGATCTTCAAGGCCATGGCTCTTATTCAAAATGAATAAGAAGGCCTTAGAGCAGAGGTCTGACTCACTTAGGCCTTAAACTAAAGGATCACCCTGGCCGCTGGGATGAGGGGTGTAGCTAGTGGGGGCAAGGGTAGAGGCAAAGGGAAAAGCGGGGTAAATGGGAAAAATAATAAGCCAGATGCTAGTGTCTGACCCTAAGGGGGCCTAGGACAGGACACCCAGAATGCGAGATCTCACTGCTACTGGCATGGGGTGAGAGTGCAAGGTACACAGGAAATGCATCAGTAGAAGTAGTTTTCTGTGACCCAGGGAGAACACTGCTCTTGATAAACATCCCTCAGGCCACATAATTTCCACAAAATATCGCCTTCTCAATAACACTGGTGACTTTCATCCAAGGATTTAACAGGGCTGTTTTGCTTTAGCGTAAGTCAGGGCTGTGTACAGAAAGAGAATGGGATATAGGTAGTCGCCGGCTTACAACGTATTCGAGATAAGACAAACTGTACTTATGACCATTCTTTTTTTTTTTTTTGGTATATCTTACCATGAATAATACGTTCTACATACAGTGTTGCAGTGTGTAATTTGCTGATGTTATCACTACTCTCAGATGTTCGCTCGCAGATGTTTAATTTTATTATTTACTGTTTAAAACACTGCTGTACAGATTGTTTTCTAAATTAAATCAAGGGTTTCTGTTGCTTGAAAACATGCAACTGAAGGCAGATTCAGTTTTCTTATGTCAACAGGCAGGTTCAGGAAGCAGTGAGATGTTACCACAAAATATATAAAATAAAAATGTCACCAAAGGACAGATATTATATGAGACCACTATTATAAAAACTCAAGAAAAGGTCTGCACACATGAAGAAGTAATCTTTGATGGTCACAAGGGAGGGGAGGGGAAATCACTAACTAGATAGTAGATAAGTGGTAACTCTGGTGAAGGGAAGGACAGTACACATCATAGGGGAAGTCAGCACAACCTGACCGAGGCAAAGTCATAGAAAACTTCATAGACACATTCAAACACCTTGAGGGGTTGAGTTACTGGGCTGAGGGCTTGGGATCACGGTCTCAGGGGACATCTAAGTCAATTGGCATAACACAGTTCATAAAGAAAATGTGCTACATCCGCCTTTGGTGAGTAGTGTCTGGGGTCTTAAAAGCTTATGAGTGGCCGTCTAAGATACATCTACTGGTCCCATCCTGTCCGGAGCAAAGGGAATGAAGAAAACCAAAGACACATGGGAAATGTTAGTCCAAAGGACTAATGGACCACAAGTACCACAACCTCCACCAGCCTAAGCCCAGAAGAACTAGATGGTACCCGGCTACCACCGTGGACCACTCTAACAGGGATCACAATATAGGGTCCCAGACAGAGCAGGAGAAAAATGTAGAACAAAATTCAAATTCACACAAAATAGACCAGACTTATTGGTCTGATAGAGACTGGAGGAATCTCCAAGACTATGGCACCCTGCTAACTCAGAACTGAGGCCACTCCCAAAGTCCACCTTTCAGCCATTTTTAGACAAGCCTATAAAACAAACAATAACATATGTGAGGAATGTGCTTCTCAGTTTAGTCAAGTATACAACACCAAATGGGCAACGCCTGATGAAAAACAAAGATGAGAAGGCAGGAAGGGACAGGAAACCTGGATGAATGAACATGAGGAACCTGGAGTGTAAAAGGAAAGGAGGAGAGTGCTGACACATTGCAAGGATCGCAGCCAATGTCACAAAACTATTAGTGGATAAATTTTTAAATGAGAAACTAATTTGCACTGTAAACTTTCACCTAAAACATAATAATAATAATAAAAATATATATAAATACCTGTAACTTTATATGTAGTGTTTCCAATCCCCAAAGACAAAGGTTGTATTTATAAACGTACTGATAAAAAAAGGCGATACCGATGAAAACTAAAAAAAAAAAAAATGAGGTATTCAACTTACGTCAAAATCGACCTACGAAGGAGTTGTTGGAACAGAACCCCATCTTAAGTTGGGGACTACCTGTATAGAGTTATGTCTACAACTCTTCCATTTACTAGCAAGGTAAGCTAGGTAACTCCTCAGAGGCTCAGTTTTGTTATCGGTGAAATGGAACTATAAATATTAACACCTTGTAGGGTTAATGGGAAGATAAAATGAGACAACTAGTAAAGCACCTTTTTATTTCTTCTTATGTATAAAGACTCTAAATAGTCTAGTAACTGAGGATTCCAGGAAGCCTGGGAAGAACATTCAAAATAAATGTGGGAATCGGCAGAGCAACAGTGGGAAGAAACCAAAGTTCACCTCGGAGACCACACTTTCTCTGCGAAACTGTTGTTGTTATCAGTCAATTCCAACTCATGGCGACCCATGTGTGCTGAGTAGAGCTGCTCCATAGCGTTTTCAAGGTTGTGACCTTGCAGAAGCACATCACCAAGCCTAACTTTCAAGGCTCCTTTGGGTGTGTTTGAACTGCCAACACTTTGGCGAGTAACCATTTATACCACCCAGGGACTCTGCTAGAAGCTATTTCACTACATCTAAGATATCTACCAATTCTAAGTAAATCTGAAAAAAGTTTTTGTTCTGTTTGTTTAGCATGGTTTTAAGAACACTGTTGTTAGGTTGGTAGTCGAGTCTATTCCAACTCATAGTGACCCCATGTGGAACAATTCCTGCGCCATCCTCAAAACTGTTGCTATGTTTCAGCCCATTGTTGCAGTCACTGTGTCAATCTATCTTGCTGAGGGTTTCCTCTCTCACTGACCCTCTACCTTACCAAGCATGGTATCCTCCTCCAGGGACTGGTCCCTCCTCATAACTTGTCCAAGCTACATGAGACGAAGTCTCACCATCCTTGATTCTAAGGAGCGTTCTGGCCGTACCTCTTCCAAGACAGTTCTGGTAGTCCATGTTATATTTGATATTCTTCACCAACACCATATTTCAAAGGCATCAATTCTTCTACGGTCTTCCTTATTCACTGTTCAGATTTCACATGCATATGAGGTGATTGAAAATACCATGGCTTGGGTCAGGGACACCTTATTCCTCAAAGCGACATCTTTGTTCTCAACACTTTCAAGAAGTCTTTTGCAGCAGATTTGCCCAGTGCAACGTGTCCTTTGACTCCTTGACTGCTGCTTCCATGGGCATTGATTGTGAATCCAAGTGAAATGAAATCTTTGATAACTTCAATCTTTTCTTCATTTATCATGACGTTGCTTATTGATCCAGTTGGGAGGATTTTTATTTTCTTGATGTTGACGAAGGCTGTAGTCTTTGATCTGCATCAGTTAAGTGCTTCAAGTCCTCTTCATTTATAACAAGCAAGGCTTTTGTTACATCACACGTTGTTAATAAGTCTTACTCCAATCCTGATGCTGCGTTCTTTTTCATATAATCTGGCTTCTCAGATTTTTTGCTCAGCATACAGATTGAATAAGTATGGTAAAAGGATACAAAAACTTGACGCACACCTTTCCTGATTTTAAGCCACGCAATATCCCCTTGTTCTGTTCGAATACCTGCCTTTTGGTCTATGTACAGGTTCCACATGACCACAATTAAGTGTTCTCGAATTCCCATTCTTCTCAACGTCATCCATAAGTTTAATGGTCCGCGCAGTTGAATGCCTCTGCATAGTCAATAAAACACAGGTAAACATCTTTCTGGTATTCTCTGCTTTCAGCCAAGCTCCATCTGATATCAGTAATGATATCCCTTCTTCCATGTCCTCTTCTGAATCTGGTTTGAATTTCTGGCAGTTCCTTGTTGATGCACTGCGGCAGCTGGTTTTTAACTATCTTCATGAAAATTTCACTTGTGTGTCATATTAATGATATTGTTTCATAATTTCTAAATTATGTTGGCTCACCTTTCCTTGGAATAGGCAAAATATGAATTTCTTCCAGTAGCTTGGCCAGGTAGCTGTCTTCCAAATTTCTTGGCATAGACGAGTGAGCGCTTCCAGCGCTACATCCATTTGTTGAAACATTCCTATTAGTATTTTGTCAATTCCTGCAGCACTGTTTTCCACCAATGCCTTCAGTGTACCTTGGTCTTCTTCCTTCAATACCATCAGCTTTTGATCGAATGCTACCTCCTGAAATGGTTGAACATCGACCAATTCTTTTTGGCACAGTGACTCTATGTATTCCTTCCATATTCTTTTGATGCCTCTTGTGACGTTCAATATTTTGCTCATAGAATTCTTCAATATTGTCAACTCGAGGCTTGAGGTTTTTCCTCAGTTCTTTCACCTTGAGAAATGCTGAGCGTGTTCTTCCCTTTTGGTTTTCTAACTCCAGATTTTTGCACATTTCATTATAACACTTTACTTTGCCTTCTTGAGCTGCCCTTTGAAATCTTCTCTTCAGCCCTTTTACTTCATCATTTCTTCTATTCACTTTAGCTACTTGACATTGAAGAAGAAGTTTCAGAGTCTCTTCTGACATTAATTCCTGTCTTTTTAATGGCCCTTTGCTTTCTTCATGTATGATGTCCTTGATGTCATTCCACAACTCATCTGGTCTTTGGTCACTAGTGTTCAATGCCTCAAATCTATTCTTGAGATAGTCTCTATACTCAGGTGGAATATACTCAAGGTTGTACTTTGGCTCTTGTGGACTTGTTTTAATTTTCTTCAGCTTCAGTTTGAACTTGCATAGGAGCCATTGATAGTCTGTTACGCGGTTAGCCACTGGCCTTGTTCTGACTGATGATATTGAGCTTCTCCATCGCCCCTTTCTACAGATGTAGTCAATTTGATTCCTGTGTATTCCATCTGGCGAAGTCCACGTGTACAGTAGCCGTTTATGTCATAGAAAAAAAGGTATTTCCAATGAATAGTTCACTGGTCTTGCAAAATTCTATCATGCGATCTCTGGCATCGTTTCTATCACCAAGGCCATATTTTCCAACTACTGATCCTTCTTCCTTGTTTCCAACTTTTGCATTCAAATCACCAGTAATTATCAATGCATCTTGATTGCATGTGTGATCAACTTCAGACGGCAGAAGTTGGTTAAAAAAAAAAAAAATCACAGCAACATGCAACTACTACAGTAGGACAAACTGACAGATGAGTGGTAGTTAAGAATGCTAATCTACTGTTAAGGAGCCCTGGTGGAGCAGTCGTTAAGAGCTCAGCTGCTAATTGAGAGGTTGGCAGTTTGAACCCACCCTCTGTTTAACTATCACTCACTACTAAGTTCCTTGCAGCCCATCTCCTTAATGTTTCTGATTTGTACTTTTCAAGTCCACGTGATTGCCTTAGTTTACAGGGCTTTATTTTTCACCTTGAATTTTGCAACAGCCTCTAAATGCTCTGTCTCCCTGTTTTCTAGCTCACTTATTGCCAACCCATTCTCTACATTGCTAGCAAAGTGGTATTTTAAAAACACACGTTTCATCCCACCATCTCCCTCTTAAAATCATCCAAAGGCTTCCCACTGCCCTCAGGATAAAGGACAAACTCCTTTGCCTGAAGTATCTACCTTTCTGCTTTCATCTCTCTCCAGAATCCTGACCTAAACAGCCCTTCAGAGAATGCTGTAATATACCTTCCTGCCTTTGCAGATGCTGAACGTCCTTATCAGCATCTTCAAGATCTGGTTCAGAGAAATCCTGCCTGACCTCTTTGATTTGAGCTGCTGAATGACCTTGGGCTAACCTTTACCAAGCACATATCACAGTATGAGGCTTAGGCAGGAACTCCTTGAAGGAACCAGGACAACATCTTGGCTCTCCAGTGCCAACGTGGTGACCAGCACGTAGGAGGTCCTTCGGGTCTGCTTAGGGAGGGAGCCGTTCTGCCATCATTAATGAGCATCCATAATGTGGTCTGCCTAGCTATTCGTTTTCCCCACAGGAAGTCAGGTTCAGTTACTTCAGATGCATCGCACATAAAATGCCTTTGATTTTTGAATTTTTAATTTATTATTATGTCGTGCCCTAAGGGCCAAGAACTGGGTTTAAAACGGATAGAGTAGATATGAATGAGAACTGGCATGTCAACAAGACACACAGCCATGTGGGAGGCCCCAGGGACTGCAGCATACAAGCGAAGGTTAGCCTTACCTTGACAGACAGACAAAGCCCCTTTTCAGCAAATCCAGTGACAGCCTAGCCTGAGCAATGATCCAGCCACTCTCTTTGAACTGGAGCTCTCTGGAGACTGCTCTGCTAGGTCTCAGTTCAGAAACTTAAAAATGTGTTGTTATTACAAGTAAAAAACCTCTAGCTAAACGCAAAGTCAGCTAGTTAAAGCTTAGGGAAGTTTCCATCGACACGACCAAAAGGCAGAACGTTCTTTCATGTGATCTTATTCATCAACAAGTTAAGTTCCAGGTCTCAGGTCCAAACTTTCAGATCTAGAAATAAGTTCCAACCAAGGACCTTTATTTTTACATTACTTGGTTTTCTTAAGAACTGTGAGTGTGTAAGTGTGTGTGTGTGTGTGTGTGTGTGTGTGTGTAGGGGTGGGGGTGGCAGTTGTGGGGGAAGAGGAATGTGAGCATTCAAAAGAATCAGGAAAGACTTCCCTCTCCCCCTCCTTCATCTTTAGCCTCAAGTCTAGTGCAGTTCTGATCCTGTTTCTAAAAAGGGTCTCAGTAACAAATTTCAACACTCAATAAAATTATCCAGGGTAGGATACCAGATTAGTTCCCACTGTTCACAGAGAGTTAATAAGAATTGCTAAGGTTTTGTTATTTCTTCAAATTTCCAACCATTTCATGTTTCTTTATTTCAAAGATATATAGTATTATTATAATTTTTTTTTAGTATTATTATAATTTTCACTTACTAATAGAACTATAGGGTCGCTATGAGTTGGAATCGACTCAACAGCAATGGGTTTTTAATGGAACTTTAAAGCTACAGCAATAGAGTTTTCTACAGATGGTTATGTCCATAATCTTATACAAATGACTGAAACACAATCAATATTTTGGAGAAACTGGCTTTGGAGTTTATCATCATTGTGGAATTCAGGTTGGCAGAGAAAGAATCACTAGACCCACCACCACCACCACTACCACCCTGCTTCTGAGACTTGTTAGCCTATAGGCAAACCTGTTTCTTGTAATATAATAGAAAAAAAAAAAGAAAAGAAAAGAATTTAGAGTAGAAAGAGGCCCGTGAGGTCATCTGGCCTGGATTTAACCCAGTACCCCTGTGGTCCAGAATTTGTCTTGATGGGCAATTCACTCCCTGATGGAACATCCATTCTCTTTTTAGGGAGTTCTAATTCCTCAGAAAATTTCCCTTATGGTAATTGTAAATCTGCCAACAGGAATGTGGCAGAGGAAAATGGTTCAGAACATGGGCTGTGGGGCGGGACAGACCTGGATTTCAGCCCAGACTCTGCCACTTACTACCTGTGAGACCTGGTCATTATCTTGATCTCATTCTGTTTGTTCACCCATGAAATGGGGATGATCATAGTACTGCATGCCTAGGTAACATAAACAGTTAAGTGCTCGACTACTAGCCAAAAGGTTGGTGGTTTGAATCTCAAAAAACTGGCCTGGTGGTCTACTTCCAAAAGGTCACTGCCTTGAATACCCTACAGAGAAGTTCTACTCTGCACACATGGGGTCGCCATGAGTTGGAATTTAGTCTACGGCAATTAACAAGATACTACTGTGCCTGACTTCTGGGGTTTAAAGAGTGAATGCATGCAGAGGAATTTGCTTATAGAAAAAAGTTATTAACAAATGGTAATAGCTGTTACAACTTCCACATGACAGCCCTACTTCTGTCCTTTTGGGCTTTAGAGAACAATGCTTATTCTTCTTCCAAATGGCAACTGTTTGAATATTTGGAAACGACCACTGTATTTATATTTACTACTTCTGTTTTTAAAGTGAAACATCCCCTCTTTCTTTAGTAATTCCTCAACTGGCCCATTTTCCAGATCACTTTCTGCTCGGGCAGGTTTGTACTACTGTGGAAAGAGCGTGGGCTTTGGGATGAGAAAGATCTGGGTTCAAGGCTTAGCTTTACCACTTCCTAGCTGGTGGCCTTAGGCAAACAAAAACTACTCAGTTCACTCAAGTCTTTGTTTCCTCATCTCTGAATAGATTGTTCTAAGTATCAACACACACATGCACACACACACACATTTAACATAATGCCAACACATCGTGAGTTGCTTGTTCACTAAATATGAGCTCTATCTTCTTTGTTAACCTTTTCTGTATACACCCTGACTTGCTAATGACTCCTAAAATGTAGTTTATAGAACTGAATACATATTTGTTACGTATTGTGCCCCCCCCCAAAAAAAAAGTGTGTTGTAAATCCAAACCCCTATACTTGTGGTTTTAATCCCATTTGGGAATGGGTTTTCTGTGCTGTGTTAATGGACAGTATTAGTGTATAGTATGTCTTGAGTCAATCTCTTTTGAGATACAAAAGGAGCAGATTAAGCAAGGAAGAGAGGATGCAGAGATGGGGGACAAGAGATGCCATGTCACCTGAAGATCACCAAGGGGTCAAGGAATAGAAGGTGGAGAGACGAAGACCTTCCCCCAGAACCAACAAAGAGAGAAAGACTTCCCCTAGAACCAGGGTCCTAAATTTGAACTTCTAGCCTCCTGTGAGAAAATAGATTTGTTTACCCACTTCGGGTATTTCTGTTACAGCAGCACTAGATGCTAAGACAACAGTCTTGAAGGGATGTGAACAGCACGAGTGTAAATATTTTCTATGCCCTAGAACTGAATTTGCAGCAGAGCGTCTCTGCTAATGCCTTCTCTTTAGTTGCATCATGTACTGCTGGTTCAGGCTGTGGTCAACTCAAATATTTAAAGCCAATTTGCACTACTGCTCTCAAGACAGGTTTCCTAAGAATAGTTGGATAATTGGTTTTTAGGACTGGCTCCTGGTGATCATTATTTTCTCTTCTAAGCTCTCACAGACCATCTGCTTAACGATCCTTTCTAGAATTTTGCCCAGAGGCAATGACAAGTTCACTCCTCTGTAACTCTGAGCCCAGATTTTCTCCCTTTCTAAAAGGTTGGATGTTTTGTTCTTGTGATCTTCTCATACCTCATTCATTTTTCTGACTTTGCAAAGACGATCTATCACAATTCGGCAATTACATTCTTCTGGACTCTAGGATCCAAGTGACTGAGGCTGGGTACACTTGAAGGAGTGAGGGACGTCCTCCTTATTCCTCATGGTTTTCAAAATTCACCTATTTTTTAAATCATATATGTTCCAGTGCTTCTAGTCCGAAAATCAGTTCTCGACTTGAAGGGAAAAAAGAGACAGCTAGGAAAATGGAACTTGAGAGTCTCTCCTTGCCATGAACTACTCTCTCCTCCTTTTCTCTTTTCTCTCTCATCTTTGGCCTTTTCCAAGAGCCCCAATGCATTCAGGATTTCTTTCTCAGTAATGGCAGCTCCTTTGCACTTAACCTTGGTCTTAAGCTCCGCATGCTATATCATGTACTTTACGAAGTACATTTTATGAAAGTCTGGGCAACCATACGATTTTTCTTCACGGTCTTACCTCTTGGGGCTCAACTGGAATCAATTATGTTGTACTTTTGCCTCCAAACTCTCATCCCTCACTCCATTTCAGCCTGGCTGTGATACTTTACTCTGTCATTGTCACTGTCTTTGAATATAATGAACTCTAAAACACATGGTCACTTTTCCCCAAGGAATTAGTATTCTGCCCCCATGCCTCTCCCCTCCATGGCGACTGCCTGCTGACTTTAGAACCTACTTGGCTGCAGAGAATGTGAAAGATCTTGAGTCACCTGCAAGGTTTCCTGAGCATTTATGCTCCTCCCTGTCCACCATCAACAGGCACAGACCCACAGAGGAGCCACCATGCCGCCTCTTGCTCAAGGCTTGCTGGGCCTCACCAAGCCAGCCTGGGTCCTGGCATGGGATTCTCTCTCCCAGCAGCACAAAGCACAGGACCTGGGGGTGGAGGATCTAGACCCGTGTCATGACCTGTCATACAGCCTCAAGCAAACTCTTATCTCTTTCAACCTTATTTCCTGGAAGCGAGAAGAAATAAAAACCTCTTTCAGAGTGGTTGTGAGGTTCAAATGAGACAATGGATAGACAAATATTCTGTAAATTATTAAGTGCTTTAATGCTTTAAAACTGTGGAGACAAACCTAGAATGTCAAATGGAAGAACAAAAACAACAGTGTCATTGTTCCCCAATCTCACTACCTCTCTGGAGACTCTCCAGCTGAGATTTTTCTCTTGAGGTCCTAGAAGGCATGCACATTCCTAACCTATAAAGACACCTCATACAGAGGGAAATAAAATCCAAATGAAGAAGTTAAGCTACCAAATAACTCTCAAATGGTGGAGACAAAACCAAATGGTCTTAAGGTGAAAGAAACACAGTGAAAAAAAAATGCAGAAGACAGAAAACAGAACCAACCTGCCACTCAAGACCAGCTGAGTTAGGCACAGCTAGGAAGATGTGGAAAAATCCCTCATGACTCCTGCCCACAGTAATAGCAACTCCCTGGCAGCCCAGCATGTGCAATGTTTGTGGTTCTCCCAACAGAGCCCACAGTCCCTTATGGGGTTGGTCTCCTTGGTTCATACACTTACTTCTACAGATGGCCTAGGTGTTGGCCACATTGTCTAAGATCTGCTTGTCACCATGACTGGGCTGTATTTCACAGACCGGCCTCGCCACGGATGGTCTGGAAGGAAGTCCAGGATTCAGGAGACAGTCAGGCCTACCACCTTGACAACAGGCACAGAAATGTGAATATAGGAGTGATGTGTAGGGCTTCTTCAAGGAATAAAATTATATAAATATCTAAATTTTTCTACAGAGATCTAAGATATCTTAGATATTCTACTAATATGTAAGATTTACTATGTACCTCTTTAAAGTGCTAAAAAAAGAAGATGTCACTTTGATGACTAAGGTGCACCTGACCTGAGCTAGGGCATCTTCAATTGCCTTATATGCATATAAAAGCTGGACAATGAAAAAGGAAGACTGAAGGAGAATTAATGCGTTTGAATTGTGGTGTTGGCAAAGAACACTGAATACACAATGGACTGCCAGAGGGACCAACAAATCTGCCTTAAACCAAGTACAGCCAGAATGTTTCTTAGAAACAAGGATGGCGAGACTTCATCTCACTTATTTAGGACGTGTTATCAGGAGGGACTACCTGGAGAATGACATCCTGTTTGGTAAAGTAGAGCGTCAGCGAAAAAGAGGACGACCCTCAACAAGATATACTGACACAGTGGCTGCAACAATGGGCTCAAACACAGCAACAACTGTGAGGGTGGCACAGTACCAGGCAACATTTTGTTGTGTTATACATGGGGTTGCTGTGGTAGCCAACTTGATGGTACCTACAACAACAGAATAAGAAATAAGCAAATGAACTGAGTTTTAAAATCTAGTGACATCCAGACAAATATATATTTACCTTTTGAAAGTCTAGTTAAGACCCCCTCATGGCCAATCTCACCTACCTACAGCAGCTAATTTATGTTTTACTTTATAGCTATGAAGTTCTTTCTTATGTCTCACTAAAATCCCCCCTGCTTTACATGAATCAGTGACAAACCATCACAAAGCACTTTATAAATGCCAAGCACTATGCTAAGTGAATTTTCCGCTTCTTCAGTACTTGACAGGCAGGCAAAAAAAAAAACGGGCCAATATTCCTCATAAAATAATAACACAAAAATCCTTTAATATACTGGAAGGCTTTAATTTTTCTCTTCCAACCAACACTCATAATTTCTCCGAAATAAATGTCACCTGCTCCTGGCTTTCAAAAACCAAATCTATTAGCACAGCTGCCAAGCTTTCTCCTCTGCTTTTTTGTTACCTGGGTCCGTAGACGGACCTCTTGGTTAGCCCATCCTTCCCACGCCTCTGAGGGTCCTCAGGCTTCCTGAAGACTCCTGCTCAAGGGTACAAGGCCCCTCCCGGAGTCAGAGAGCAAAGGGAAAACACACCACAAACAGCAGGGCGCTCCCTGGACTGGTGGGTGCTGGGGACCCTCACCTAGAAAGGCACATCTCTCCCTTCTCATCAACAATTTACCCGCTTGCTTTCAAGACAATTAATACCTCCCTTGGAGTGGTCTGTGCAGAGAGGGGTTAGGTATAAATCATAAACAAAGGTTCACACCCTTCCTTTATCCGCCCCTCTGGGGATTTTGTGGAGTAAGGGGAACAAGTGGTAGAATAAAGCCATAAAGCTTCAGTTGAGGTTCCAGCTCTCTACTTTCTCAAAGCCACTTAATACTCTGACTCTTAAGTTTCCTCGATCACAAAATACGATGAAAAGAAGCTCCAAGATAGTTATGAGAATCAAATGAAATAATTTATACATAATGCCTGGCACATAGTAGGTGCTCAAAAAACATTTAGTAAGCCCAAGTGATCAGACAAGAATATTTGCTAATTTAGTGAGGCGTTGTTCTAAGCGCTTTACATTAAAAGCTTATTTAATCGTTACAGAAACCTCAAGAGGCAAGTACTATTATTATCCCCATTTTACAGATGAAGAAACAGAAGGGTTAGCCAACTTGCTCAAGGTCACACAGCTAGTATGTACCAGAGCCAGAATCTGAACCCAGCAATAGTAACCAAGTTCCTAACTTCTACACCACCTGCCTGGCTGGTTGATAACTGCTGAATGCCACTCAAATATTGGATGGATATTCTTACTGCTGCTATTGCTATAGCTAGGCAAGAAATTGCTCTTATGGTAAATTTATGCCATTTAGGGTCCCTGGGTTTTCTTACTCCAGGTTTTTTTTTTTTTTTCTTTCCACGTCTACATAGATGGTCACCAACAGATTCACTCTCATGTTGGCAGGATTTCCAGTGGACACATTTGGTGAGTGGTACATGATTTTCTGCCCACCTTCCAAGTTTCTGGGAATACTATAAACATCATAACCACATCTTGGTCTTTCCAAAGGCAGTCCTTAAAGGACCCACTGAAGCCTCCAGAGATTCACACCATAGTACACTCTGTACTCGGCTCTAACTGCACACCCCTCGTGCCACCTGCTCAGCACACGGTGAGTCCCACGTGCCATGATGGGTAATGGGGAAAAGGAACACCACCACAACCCCTGGCCCCCAGGCTCCCCAGGGAGTCCAAGTGTTTTTCTTCTCTAGTATTTTTCTTTCTCCAGATTGCTCCTACTGCCTGCCTGATGATGCCTGATGCCTGACCCATGAATCACAGCTCGTCTGAAGGCATATCCCCCCATCTCTCGAGGACAAGAAGCCAGTGCCAGGGGCACGTGTTTATTTCCGGGGTCAACCACTCTAATTCCCACACCCCTCAAGGATGAGCTGCTCTGATTTAGCCTGGGACGACTCCCTAATCTCTTTTTCTTTAACTATTTATAAGGGATTATGTACCTTTACTTGCAGGCCACTGACAGACCTTAGAACAACAACAAAAAACTCAGATATATATTTGACCTTCTTTCAACTTCCAATCACTTTTTAATGGTCTTCTGGGTGGTGGGGAGGACTGGGAGGATAGCAGCGGCCCGGTACCGGGAAGAGGGAAGGACGGAGAAGGTCGTGAAGATGGGAAATCCCCGCAGGAGAATTCTCATCATTTTTATTTGCTGTATGCCAGCAGTTCCCTTTCCTCCTTGTCTGTCCCCCCCACGCCCCACCCCACCTCCCAAGAGTGGCTGTTGATGGGGTTAGAATGCCGTGGGCTGGTTCAGTAGTCTTTATTCCAGGAAACACAGGTTACTCTGGCCCCACCCCTTCTCTGACCCCACTGGCCCCACATCTCACTCTCGTGGGGTACAGAGCCAAGTATGGTTTGAGGTTGCCCTTGAGGAGCTCAAAAAAAAAAAAAAAAAAGGCCCAAACCCATTGCCATCAAGTCAATTCTGACTCATAGCAACCCTACAGAGCGTACCAAAAGCAGGAGGAAGTACAGACGGTGGAATAGAGAGCTACAAGCCATGGAGGAGGAGGGAGCTACCCGCCTGTGGGGAGCTGGGAAGGCACATGGTGAAGATGCTGTCTGAGCTGCATCCTGAAGAAAAAATGGGAGGTGGGAGGGACTGCGGGGCAGGGATGTACCAGCCACCATCTTGGCAGAGAACAGATAAGGTGAGTAATCTGAGGAGGTTTAATAAGGCACTAGTACCTGGGTGGTACAAATGGTTAAGTGCTCGATTACTAACCAAAACGTTGATGGTTTGAATCCACCCAGAGGTGCCTCAGAAGAGATGCCGGGAGATCTGAAAAGTCAGTCACTGAAAACCCTGTTAGCACAGTTTTACTCTGACACACATGGGGTCAGCATGAGTCAGCAATTGGTTTGGTTTTGGGTTTAATCCACAAGGTGAGGGCAGAGAGGGAAACTGCAGAGGGCAGTGTAGTGCCCCAGGAAGCTCTCAGCACCCCAAAGCCTGAGGGGGCAAGGTCAGCAAGTGGTCACTGAGCTCAGAGAGAGATGAAGAAACAAGCCTGGAAGGGGCCTTGGGAGGGCGAAGCAGCCACTGATGGGGTCCCCACAGGCTGCCTCCTGGGCACAGAGCAGGTTGGAGGGGGCGGAGAGGATCAGGCAGGGCAAAGGGAAGCAATCCATCACAGAGACAGAAGGAGGCAGAGGGTTCCTCACAATGGAAACCGCACATGGAAAGACATGGAGTCACGAAACCTCATGGTTTGCTTAGGAACGGGAGCACAGGGTGGGCAGAGGAACTGGCAGGAGATGGGAACAGGGTGGGCAGGGCCCACTGCGGAGTTCAGACTTCACCTCGTGGGCTCAGGGCACCGGTGGGGGTCTGCACAGAGGAACGGTACAGTTGGCAATCATGGATTGAAGGAGGACAGGGGTGGAGGAATCTGGGTCTGGGGCTTGCCAGTCACAAAAGCTGGGCTCCAATTCCTACTCTGTGGCTTATAACTGTGAGATCTTGGGTGAGACTCTTAATTGCTAAAGTTTTAGTTTCCTTATCTACAAAAATGGAGGCTGCCACGAGAGTCTGGTAAGTCAGGAGCAAGCCCAGGGCAGGGTGAAATGACACCCTGGAATTGTGCAGTGCACAGACTTTGTGGTCACTGGTCAGTTCTGAGTCCACACAAGGAATGATGAAAGTCCAACAAAGGCAGCTGCAGTGAGAACATGCAGAAAGAGATGGATTCAAGGGTCACTTCTCTAGATGTGAGGATAAGAAGGGGAAAGGGGAAGATCCTGAGTTGTGTAACTTGGGTGACTGCTGTCATTGTTTGCAGTCTATGAGTCACCCCATGAACAATGGAATGAAACGCAGACCGGTTCTGTGCCATCCCCATGATCGGCTGCAGATTGGACCATTGTGATCCACAGGTCTTTCGTTGGCTGATTTTCAGAAGTAGATCGCCAGGCCTTTCTTCCTAGGTTTGTCTTACTCAAGAAACTCCGCTGAAACCTGTTCAACATCAATAGCAACACGCAAGCCTCCACTGACAGATGGGTGGTGAATGTGTATGAGGTACACTGGCCGGGGATCAAACCCGGGTCTCCTGCATGCAAAGCAAGAATTCTACCACTGAACCAACAATGCCCTTTGAGTGACTAGGTAGACAGATTAAATATTAATTGGATCAAGGAACACAGCTCCCATTTTTGTAGATGAGAAAAACTAAAGGAGGCTGAGGGGACAGAGAAGGAGGAGGAGGAGTGTGGTTGTACACGTGTCCACTTTGAGGGGCCACCAAAGCATCAGATGAACTTGTCTACAAGGCAGGTGGAAATAAGGGATCAGGGAGAGAGACACAGACTTGGGAGTCATCAGACTTGGAGGATGGTTAAAGCCATGAGAAATATGAACTCCCCTGGGCATAAGTAGAACAAGAAGAAAAGGGGCTCAATGAGAGAACCAACTAACCATTCAAATGGCAGGAGGAACTGGAGAAGTCAGCGAGAAATACTGAGTAGGAAAAGACAGGGAGATCAGATCAGAGGAGGAACAAGAAAAAGGCCATCATGGAAGCTGAGGGAGGAGAGAGTCTCATAGAGGAGGGCAAGGTCTACAGCATGAAGTACTTCAGAGACTGAGTGGGTGAGAACTAAACACGAGCCAGGAGTTAAGCAACTGAGATCTCACAGGTGGCCTTAGCAAAAGCTGTCTCAGAAGAGTACATAGGGAGCCGAATTATAATGAGCTGAGAAATGCGTGGGATTTTTAGAAATACAGACAGTGAATGCAATTATTCCAACAAGTTTGCTGTGAAAGGGCAAGGCAGAATGTTAGGCTTGAGAGGTATCTTTTCCTTCAGGATGGGAAAACCCAAGCCTATTTGTAGGCTAAAAAAGAAGGAACTAAACAGAAACAGACTCAAGATGCAGGAGAAACAGTGGAAATAATGGCTCAAGATACAGATAGAGGCAGCAAAAACAGGGTCCGGGTGGAGGAGCTCAACTGAGGAAAGACAAGGGGGCACTCCCTCTGGGCACTAAGAATCTACCGCAAAGGTGGGGCCATCCTACCCCTGGCTTGTCTCTCTCTCTCTCCCTCTCTTAGAGAGCATTTGGTGGTCTTTCTAGAGTAGCTAAGCCTTTCCCTGCCAGACAATTGAGGCTGTTTTGATGTGGAAGTAGGAGAAGTGGGGTTGGCTGAGGCATGAGGTCAGGGTAATTTTTTAGCCAAGTGTTCTAAATGAAGCAAAGGCTATTCTAAGGGCTCCAGTCCTGCATTTCAACTATCCCTCACTTCCCTTTCCCAAGGGTGGGACAACTACCAGAAACATGACATGGATCAAAGGAAAGGACAGTAAGAAATGTTTCCTGCAATCTTCTTGGAGGGGAGATGAGCACTAATTCATCCTGGCTCTGACAACCTGAGGGGTGGGGCTCACGTAATCCTTGGAGAGTGGGGGGCGGGGGGAGGGGCTACAGAGAGGGTAACGTGGTGCGGGGGGGCGGCCTGGCCAGCATGCTGGAGGCTCTTTTGGGACCTGGTTTCCGAGCACTTGCAGCTTCTCGTCTACATTCAGCTTGTCAAATTCCTCTTCATCAGCTGCGGGGCTGACAGGAATAATTGTTTCCTTGGGACTTGGTCCTTCCCATCAATGAACAAAGGCAACTAGGAGGGTTCTGGATCTCTTTCGGAGCCCTGGTGGGGCAGTGGTTAAGAGCTTGGATGCTAACCAAAAGGTCAGCAGTTTGAATCTACTAGCAGCTCCTTGGAAACCCTATGGGGCAGTTTTGCTCCATCCTCTAGGGTCACTATGAGCCGGAATCAACTCATAGACAACGGTTAGATCTCTTTTGCAAAGAAAATACTCTCTCTTTTCCCCTTATACACACACACACACTTAATGGTGTTGGATTTGAGGACAGGGAAGATCAGACCATCGGCCCATTACCTGGGTGGCCGCTACGACTCTGGAAGGAGCTGCACTAGCCACTCCCACCTACCCCAGTGCTCAGCACCTCCTTCAGTGATTAACTGTGTGCCAATGGAAGACAAGGGGCTCACATGTAGATCACATCCATCAGGGGTGTGCTTCTGAGGCTCTTCTTGCTCTTCCCTTCCAAAAAGCCTTTTACTGGGGCCATTAATAAACAATAAAATGAACACATTTACCATTTATTATCATTTCATTTCTCCCACCCACCCTCTGATAGTTATGAATCATCAGTAAAAACTGCAACAAATGGGACAAGAGATGAAGTCAAAGGCCAAGATAATTCACAAAAAACATAACCAGCCCCTGAAGCAAAGAGCTAACGGCAAGGCAGTAACAGAGGGCAGGGCTGGCATCCTTGGCCACCTGGAGGAAGGAGTGTGTGTATTTTCAAAGGCAAACTTGCCTCATGGTTAATCCCACAGCATGAAGAGGTGCTGGGCCCTCTCCTTGAGCAAAGCTGAACAAGGTCCCTTGACCGCCCTGGCTTCTCAGTGTTCCCAACTGCAACGCAGCCTTTGTAATAGTTGTTTGTGTGGTTCTTATTATCTTCTATGAAAACAGGCATTCTCACATTCTGATGTTTTTGTCATCTTCCCCAAGAACCTTCACATATGGGTTGCACTCAATGCTCAGCAAAGGTCTATAGGTTGGCTGGTTCCTGCATGCACTCATTCATTCATCCATTCAAACCTGAGTAAAATTCTACAGAATAAGTGCACCTACTTCCTGGAAATTTTGCGAACAAAAAATAAATTCAGTTTAACAAATATGTTTTGAGTACTGTTCTGTACAATATAGTGGTCAAGGAGAAACAAAAATGAATAAAATGTAGATCCTACTAAAAAAGATGAGATATATAAACAAGTAACTATGATACAAAGACAAACTTAAGACCTATATACTTTTGGTATCCAAAGGAAAAAAAGAAATTAGATATACACCATCTAGGTGGGGATGAAATAGGGAAAGAATTTCTGGTAGACGTGGTGTTTAAAATAAACCTTGAAAGATGAGTAGGAATTTGGTAGGCAAAGGTGAATCCAAACACAGAGTATTCCTCAATTAATCATGGTTTAGTCCTGACCGCTGCCAGTAACCGAGAAACGCTTTAACTCCTCAACAGTGGCTTCTCAGGGTCTTTCGGTAAAGGGTTTGAGGACTTGCAGATGATCTAACCTTTCCCATCCCATCCCATCCCATCCCCTCCCATATTTTCCAGCTTGTATTCATAACCATCTGGACCTTCAAGTCATCTTCATCTCTAGCCTGAGGCTGTGCTGCCAAAAAGGTTGCTTAGGCTGATAATCTGGCTACACCCTCAGAGATGAATTCTTCCTACTGTGCCAAGACACAAGAAGGATTCCTCAGAGGGTCTGCCCAGCCGGGCTGTATAGATCAGGGCACTGCAACACAGCATCTAGACTAGTATCTCTATGTCCAAGCGTCCACCACTCAAGTTAAGACATTGTCTGATTATAATCCTAGACACTATTAATATTAAAGGTTTGTCAAACAAGGGCTACAGCTCCAAATCGGGAGCAATCTTTATTTATTTGCTTTTGGGGTTCAGCTTGGTCACATAATAGCCTTCCCCAGGGCTATCACATGACCCTCAGCTACACGGCATACCCACTGCCCCATAACCACTATGATTCCAAAAACACGGAGGGGGTACCATGAAGGCTCCTCCTACATAAATTCTCCCCTTAAATTATCTGAAACCCATCAATATGAGATTGGTTCATTTTAAATAATAAGACTCCTCTAACGAGAAGTGGTTAAAAGCTCGGCTGCTAACCAAAAGGCCAGCAGTTCAAATCCACCAGCTGCTCCTTGGAAACCCTATGGGGCAGTTCTACTCTGTCCTATAGGGTCACTGTGAGTCAGAATTGACTTGACAGCAATGAAAGAGAGAGGGAGTGAGATGCAAATGCTTCCAGGGCTGGTAAAGTAAAATCCATTAATCATTAATCATTCACACACTCAAAGTTAGATTGTTTTTTCTCCTCCTACTCCTACTTGGATCCCTGGTGGTGCAGTGGTTAAGAGCTCAGCTGCTAACCAAAAGGTCAGCAGTTAGAATCCAATAGCTGCTCCTTGGAAACCCTACGGGGAAGTTCTACTCTGAGTTGGAATCGACTCACCGGCAATGGGTTGGGTGGTTTGGTTTACTCCTACTTAGGAGTCCCTGGGTGGTGCAAATAGTTATGTGTATGAGGTAATGAATCACCTTAGAGAGAGCAACTTGGCCTTTGTCCTTGGTTCCTGAGAGCTGATCTTTGGAATTTGCTGAGTAACTGAGGTGCCTTTTGTGATCTAGGCATAAAGACTATACCAGAGGATTTGTGCTAATGAGTTGGGGTGCTGGCCAAGTCAGAAGGCCTACCTCATGGCCTGACATCAGCTGACCTCAGGAAGGAAGGGGGGCATGATTCCTTGAAAACTCTGGAGCACAGTTCTACTCTGACACACACAGGGTCACCGTGAATTGGAATTGTTATGACAGCAACTGTTTTTGTACTCCTACATAAGAAGAAGGACGGTCCATGACAAGCCTTTCTGGCTTCAGATGCAGAATATTCAAAGATGGCGTACAATGCTTATTGGCACCAGGGAGTCTCCCCTTGGAATCCATGCCCCCTCAGGACTATGGGGTCCATGAATTCTCTTAAAATTCAAAATTTTGCAAGTACATCAGCCGCTAACAAAAAGGTTGATGGTCCGAACCCATCCAACAGCTCCATGGGACAAAGACCTGGCAATCTGCTTCAGTAAAGATTACACCCAAGAAAACTCTATGGAACAGTTCTCTTCTGTCACATGGATCCCTTTGAGTTGGAATCGACTCGATGGCACCCAACAACAACAATAATTATTTTTATAGGGAGAGAATCTACAGTTTTCATCAGATCCTCAAAGGCATCTGTGTCCCAGGAAAGGTCAACACTATCCAAGGGACACCCAGGCCAGAGTCTACGCAGCAGCAGGGAGAGAAGCCAAGGAAGGGCTCCATGCTACTTTACACGGCAATTGTCCATCTGAGAATTTTCAGTGCTTGGACACATTCTATTCCCTTTACACAATTAAGAAGGCGAAAATGAAGCATAGAGTAATGAAATTTGAAGCCAGCTAGTCATTTAGTAAGAGAACTGGGACCAAGCCTGGGTCCCCCGCCTCCTGGCACTCCCTCGCTTCTTACTCTACCGGGTAATTCTCTCCCTGGTACACAGTGTTTAATTATGCAAAGTTTTCTAAATTTGGCCTAATTGGATTTTCCATCATTATTAGTATAAATGATGTCCTCTAAGGCCAGGCAAAGAGATACCGATTCTGAGATTTAACTCTGTGGCTGTCTTCAGTATTCTGCAGGTCTATTCACTCTCTAGCCAGCTTGCTGCCTCTCTTGGGCTGTGCTTCAGGCCACCAATGGATAGGGCCAGTGGTTAGGTTTAATAGCTACTTATCATCTCAAACACCTTCATTAGTGTTCTAGAAGGACTTTTCCCCAGGTGTGAAATGAATATTTGAGTGCAGCAAACAAGTGAATCAGGCCTGCCCTACCTTGGTCATGCAGTAAGTCTCTCACTTTGCCATTCTGTGGTGGCTTGTCACTGGTGATGCTAGAAGCTATGCCACTGGTATTTCAAATAGGATCACCCATAGTGGACAGGTTTCAGAAGGGCTTCCAGACTAAGAGAGACTAGAAAGAAATCCCTGGAATTCTACTTCTGAAAATTAGCCAATGAAAACTCTATGGATCACAACGAAATATTATCTATTATCTGATAAAAGAAAAAAAAAACCCAAACCAAACCCAGTGCCGTCGAGTCAGTTCCGACTCATAGCGACCCTATAGGACAGAGTAAAACTGCCCCATAGAGTTTCTAAGGAGCACCTGGAGGATTTGAACTGCAGACCCTTTGGTTAGCAGCCATAGCACTTAACCACTACGCCACCAGGGTTTCCAATTTTATGATATAGTGCTGGAAAATGAGCCCCCTAGATTGGAAGACACTGAAAATACACAATGGCCACAATAATGGACTTGAGCATACCAATGATTGTGAAGATGGCGCAGAACCAGGCAACATTTTGTTCTGTTGTAGATGGGGTCATCATAACTCAGAGCCAACTCAATGGCAGCTAAAAACAAGTATTTATTGAGTGCCTACTATGCACTTAGGACCTCTGCAGGCCAAAGATAGTGGACAAAACAGGCATGGTCCCTGCCTTCATGGAGCTCATGCTAAGAGTTACCATGATACAAATTTCCATCCTTTTGCCATGATCAAATTTAATGACCAAACGAAGTGCCACCAGAGGCAGAAGGCCCTCGGAAGGACAGAGAAAACTGCTAAAGAGTCAAGCTAAGGTCACTGGGGCCTCCACTCCCTCACAAATGGGATGATTCTCCTTCACTTACTCTCTACATTCAGATTGCCACTAGTCTAAATGAGCCATACTTAAAACAACTCATAGACTGACCTCTTTCTATGCATTTCTACTGCTGTCACCATGTTGTCCAGACACTGATGCTTTTCCAATTCCACGCAGATTACCCGGCGTTCTCTCCTTCATTCATCTCCCTGATGCGAGCCTCTCCCTACAGGAGAATGCTGCCTTCCAGGGCAGACTGGTTTTTCTAGAATACCACTGTCACCTTGGAACTCTTAGAGTCAAAAGCCATTCCAGGAAGACTGAAGTAGATGTGGGAGGAAGCTTTTCACAAATTACTGAGAGACAGAAAAATGGGGTAATTGTAGAACTATACACAGAATATACTGGATGTTGAAAAAGCATGAGTGTCTATGTATTTGCATATGGAGTGGTACTAGAAGGAGTGGGTGTTGAAGGAAGAACATTTGCCTTTTCCTTTATAAAACTTCTCCGCTACTTTATTTTTAGTAATGAACATGTATTATTTGGTAATTTAAAAAATTATACCTCAGTCAAATTCCTCTGAACGTTTATCTGAAAACCGACATAGAAAGTAGAAGTCACAGTGAGAACCTCAAGGACATGGGTGATGTCTTATTTGTCTTTGCATTTCCAGTGATTTCTACATAGCGGCCTGCAGTAACTTTTGGGGAAAAGAGATGAAAGAGAAGATGGAAGGAAAGGGGGAAAAGAAAGAAAGGTGTGGGACATGTGTACTGATGTATGTTTCTTAGAGCCATCGGGTCATTAGCCCCTTGCTGGAGATTCACTGTCCATTCTAGGTGTCCACTAAGACTTACTAAATATAAGGGACTCTATCAAGCCTATATAAAACCGAAAACCCATTGCCATCGAGTAGTTTCCAACTCATAGTGACCCTACGGGACAGAGAAGAACTGCCCCATAGGGTTTCCAAGGCTGTAATCTTTACCGAAGCAGACTGCCACATCTTTCTCCCATTGAGTAACTGGTGGGTTCAAACCACTGACCTTTCAGTTAGCAGCCAAGTGCTTAACCACTGTGTTACCAGGGTTCTTTCAAGCCAATATAAAGAGGCATAAAGACTAAAATGTAGAACTTGCCTTTAAGGAAAGATAAAGAATGATGGAAGATGAAGAATGCATATAACTATGCAGGGTTGAAAGCAAACAGAAGAAAGGGGGAAAGGAAAAAACTAGAAATGAGAAGAGAAACAAAAGAAAGAGGGTTGATACCACAGAGTGGTGCAGAGGAACCTAGGAAATGCTGCTATATCTGGTGATGTACAGACCATGCATGATAAATAGGGAGAGAGCAGACTCAGGGAAGTGGTGGAATCCAAGCCAGACCATGAGAAACTGCAGGACGGTGGGAACTAACGAAGACATGGCCAGGGCTTTGGGAAGGAGGCGAAGGCTGACAGATGTGCTCTTGAACGAGGTTAGCAGGGCTGAGCCAAACCCAAACCAGTTGCCATCAAATTAATTCCAACTCAAGGCAATTCATGTGTGTCAGAGTAGAGCTGTGCTCCATAGGGTTTTCAGTGGCGGCTTTTTCAGAAGTAGATCATCGGGCCTTTCTTCCAAAGGCACCTCTGGGTGAACTTGAACCTCTAACCTTTTTTTTAGTAGCCAAGTGTATTAACCACTTATTTGCACCACCTAGGGACTCCCTAGCAGGGTTGAGGGAGATTATTTTAGGATGAGAGAGATGAGCATACTTATGCGGAGAGGGAGGGAGCCCACAGAGCGAGAGATGGAGGGATTGAGAACAGGGCAGGGGAGTTACCGGTTCAAGGTGCTGAAGAAACAAGTGAAGACTGATCCTGAACGCAGAGAAGGAGACAGAGACAGGAGCCAATGACAGAAAGGTGTGCTGAAGGCAAGGAGGAAGGTGAGGAGTCCCACAGAGGATGGGGGCCACTCACAGAAAGTGAGAGTATGCAGACATAGTTGGTGGCTTGAGTAAATGAAAAGGGCTTGGAACATTAGTGTCATGGATTGAATTATGTCCCCCCAAAAATGTGTGTATAAATTTGGCTGCACCATGATTCCCAGTATTGCATGATTTTCCTCTATGTTGTAAATTCTGCCTCTATGATGTTAGGGAGGGAGGATGAGTGGCAGCTGTGTTAGTGAGGCAGGATTCAAGCTACAAGATTGGATTGTGTCTTGAGGCAATCTCTTGGGATATAAAAGAAAGAAGTGAGCAGAGGGACAGGGGATCTCATACCACCAAGAAAGCAGTGTTTGGGAGCAGAGCGTGTCCTTTGGGCCCGGGGTCCCTGTGCAGAGAAGCTCCTAGTCTGGGGGAAGATTGATGAGAGGGCCAACAGAGAGAGAAAGCCTTCCCCTGGAGCTGACACCCTGAATTTGGACTTATGCCTACTTTACTGTGAGAAAATAAACTTCTCTTTGTTAAAGCCACCCACTTGTCGTATTTCTGTTACAGCAGCACTCGATAACTAAATTAGTGAGGGGAATTTCTACCAGAGGTGAATACAGGATTGCTGAGCAGCCCCGGGGAACTAACTGAAGCCAACAATGTGAATGATATTTCCTTCCCATTCTTTAGTTTCTAAGTTTCTCCACCCGTAAAATTGGGTGAGTGATTCCACTCATGCATATGAAAAGGCACTGTCTATGAAAGGTTTTAAAGCTGGAGGGAATAAAAACATCAACTATACATGAAACATTACGAGTAGAGTGACAGGCTGGCCCAGAAATGACATGAGGGGAAATCAGGAAGCCAGCAATAGGCTAGGCTGCCCCCAGATTCCCGCTTATCAGTTTTGTCAGGTCAGCAGAGTCCCCTCAAGAACCTCAGACAAAAGGAGGCTGGAGTAGGCAGGGCTTCAAACCAGTTAGATCTGCTTTGAGCCCCTGCTGAGAATTTGCATCTCTAACAAGTTCCATGCTGATAATTTGCATTTCCACTCCAGATATACTGAGTCGGAAGCTACATTTTAGTTGATTCTTATGTATAACTTCCTGGAAACTTGTTCGAAATCCAAAATTCTCAGCAGGGCTTCAAAGCCCTGGGCGTAGAGGAAGACACCCATCCTTACAGAAACAATACTGGGAAGACATGGATGGTCATCCCGATGCTTAGAAATCACTTGGAGAGCAAATGCGATGTGTGTGTATCATAAGCAAAGAACTGGCTCTGCTCCAGGTCTGCACCTCCTTCCCTGATCTTGCAGGATCCTTGGTACCTTGGTCCCCTTCCTGAGTCAGTGTTTGAGTTGGGGACTAGGGCCTGTGGAAGCTTGGAGAAAAGAGGTTATAAGTAGAGTCATCTCTATCTGGGAGGTCTCTTTCTGATTCTGGAGGGACAGCCTGGATTTTGGAGCACCTTCTTACAGAATCCTCAGAGAGCTTTTCTGACTCAACAAAACAAGGTGCGACTAATTACCACATCATCTACCTTTTCTCATAACTGTATGATTCTACCAATATATCCCAGGTCAAGGTAGTATCTAGTCCCATTTTTAGAAAAATAATATTTAAAAATTATACATATTTTAAAAACTTTCCATCTTTATCCCCATGGAAGTCTTTCCTTCTCCCTTTATAAAAGGTATTACTACCTCCTCTTTTAAAAGTATATACTTGTCTGATCCCACTGCTAAACTCCAAATCATCATACCATGGCTCTCCTTCCTTTCACCACCCAGTGACTGCCGGACACTGTCCCCACCTCTCTACTGAAGCTGCTGCCCAGAAGTTACCATCTGTTCCATTTCAAAAACCCCAGAGTCTTTCTTCTGTCTTTACTTGCCTCCATCTTAACTATTCACTCTCTTTTAAGGATGGATGTCCTTTTCATTTATCTCCAGGTCTTCACAAATGCTGGCTGGGCTTTCTTCTGCCTTACTTCCATAATAAGAAAGTATTTAAGAAATACTTTCTAAGCTTCAGCACTTGATTGGCACTTGACTTAGGTAATCTTAAAGGTAATTTACTACCTTCCATTTTCGCTATCGGTCTAATTGCATTCCTTTATAGGCAATATATTTTTCCCCTCCAGCTTGTTTGAAAATCGTTGTCTTTAATACTCTGTGGTTTCATCACTATGAGTCTAGAGTGAAGGAATTGTTTTAATTTTATTTAACTTGCTTGCAATTGGACGCAACTCTTGATTCTGAGGATGTTCATCTTGCCTTACTTTTGCCTGGCTTCGTCACGGTAGCTTTTTATTATTAACTAAGTGAAACATACTACACAGGGTACCCTGATTTAAAAAAAAAAAAAAATCTCCAAACATCACAGAATAAGTCTATCAATCCACAAGGTAAGAAATATTTTACTCATCTTAAAAATCTTGAAAAAAATATATATTTTTTGGTCCTGCATTTTGATATGGTATTACTTGGTTGTGATAAAAATTAAATATGTGGGTATATAAGTGAGTGGGTTTGTCTTGAAAGACGGATGGCACTGAGCAGACCCATAAAACAGAAAGGGAAAAATCCTAGGATCCAGGCAGTTTTCCAACCATTTACTAGCTGTGTGACCACAGAAAACTTATCTACTGTCTCTGAAGCTCAACTTCTTCATTTTAAGAATGGGAATGAGAGATTCTACCACTCAGGATTGTTGTTAGGTTAATGAGATCCAAAAACCAAACCTGCTGCCATTGACTTGATTCGGACTCATAGTGACCGTATAGGACAGAGTAGAGCTGCTCCCATAGGGTTTCCAAGGCTGTAAATCTTTATGGAAGCAGATTGCTACATCTTTTTCCCACAGAGTGGCTGGTGCGTTCAAACCACCAACCTTTTGGTTAGCAGATGAATGTTTTAACCACTGTGCCACCAGGGCTCCTTTAACTGAGGTGGAATACGTCAAATTCCATTCTTTGAGGGTAGGGACTATGTCTGTTCACCACCTGTATCTGTTATCAATTGATTGCTACTCAGCTCCAAATCCACCTTTCAAAACATGCTCCCTGACAATGGTTCCTTAAAGCCTGTCTCATTTACTGTAAGGACCATGTTAAGATTTCTCTGTAGGATGGAGGGGCACTGTAGGAGAGAAATGCTTCCCTTGCTGGTTCGAGCTGCTGCACAGTCAGTCAACAGTGAAGGTGTGGGGGCATGTGATGGTGCCCTGCCCCAGCCATGTGCTCATAACATACAGTCCCTCATGACCTTGAGGCCCAACCTGGCCATCACCTTCCCACAGAGCTCCCAAAGTAGACCCCTAGTGGTCCAGGTCTCCCATTTACAGTGACGCCCCAACTCTCTCTGTGCACCCACCCACTAGCTGCAGTTCACCTCCACCCCAGTCCCTTGAGAGTTGCTTCCTGTTTTCCCACACACTGGAGACCAGTTCTGGCCTGGGAAACCCAGCAAACTTCTTTGTCATCCAGTGGGGTGCAATGACACCTGTGACAATTAATTCTGAACTCCAGCCTTTGGGAAGGGGTCTACCTTCTAAGTTTGTCCTCCCTTGGGTATTCTTCTTAAGCCTGAGAGTACCCTGAAGAGCTCTCTTTGTAGCTGGTAAGTACTCTTTCATTATAGCTTAATAATTCTTTGTATTGAATTTCTCCTATTGAAGTCACGGTGTGGTTTTTGTCTCCTGATTGAACCCAAACTGATACACCAAAGTTTTCCCTTGGGCCTAGCACAATAAACAACTAATAGTATGCATCAACACATATCATAAACAACTAATAGTATGCATCAACACATATCATCTAGCCACACAGCCCTTCCCCAGTTACCCCTGAATAATTTATCCATGACGTGCTCAAAATCAAAGCATGGATCAATGAGGAAGGCCAAAATTGGAATGCACGCCCCCTAATTCCCAATGATCTCATCAACTTGGATGTTAATTAATGCTATTCCTGGGCCGTGGGTGGAATGGCTATGAGGACTCTACCTAGTTTGATCATTTAAACTAAAAACTGGAAAATTACTTCTAGTCTAGCTACTAAAGACTTGAGGTCAGATTAACTTATTTCCTCTGCTTAAAAAAAATTTTTATTTGCTTGTCAGTCTGATGCCTGTTACGAAGAACATGAACTCCCTAGGGACTGATTTAAACAAGTTAATTCTACCAGTGTCCAGTAAGACAAGAGCAGGAGACACCAAGGTAGTGAAAACTGAAATCCAAAAGCTCAGTGACTTTCATAATGGTACGACTATGCCAATAGTATTTGTTTTAACTTCCTTTTTAGGAAAAAAAAAAAAAAACGCCCTTTACACCAGAGAGGGTAGAAATAAGCATGATAACTAAGGATGTGAAATCCAAAATAAGAAGAGGAAGAACATAAACCTAAAGTCTTCTTTTCCCAGGCTTAGGCCTGTTCTATTCAGGATCCCTTTCAGTGACTTGGATGACAATATTCTTACTAAGTCACATGTAACAGAGAACTGGGAGGGCCAGTTAGCCTCTTCCAGAGGCTGGTGTGATGGTTTTGTAAGGGGTCATTCAGCTAAGCTGGGACAACGTATCTCAGTATTCCCTCCCCTATAGAGCTCCAGTTTAGGGCTGCCCACGAGAGAAGTCTTTGGGAGATTTGGGAGGAGGAGGTGAAGCAGCAGCTATTATGCTCTGAAGGTCATCACTGATCAGAGGTGGTAAGGAACGGATGCTGAGGTGCCCAAAACGTGCAGTTTGCCTTCACTTTTCTGTGCTCTGCATCCAGCTCTCCTTCCCAGCTGTCAGCCCAGGCAAACAACAGTGAGCACAGGCCCACTTTCTGAAGCTCCGCTGCAAACTCAGAGGCAGTAGCTTTGAAGAGCCAACAACCTTCCACACACTTCTAAATCTGTCCCCTTTGCACTTCCACTCTAGCCCATGAGTGCACCCAGCTTCTTGCAAACTCTGACTTATAACCCACACATGGGCTGGTGAATGATTTTCCTCTGGTTTCTTTTTAACCTTTTAATTCCCCGTTCCTCTCACAATTGTGTAGATCCTATTGAAAAAAAAAAAAAAGTTACCAAATCAGTTTCAACGCATGTGGGCCCCATGTGTGTCTGAGTAGAAATGTGCTCCACAGGGTTTTGAATCGGTGATGTTTTGGAAGGCCTTTCTTCCAAGGCACCTATCTATGTATGGGTGGACTCGAACTTCCAGCTTGTTGGTTAGCAGCCAAGAGCATTAACCAACTGCACCTGCCAGGGACTCCTATAACAAATACCTTATTCCATAATATTCATAGTTACCCTCCTTCTGTGATTGAACCCTAATTCATAAGAACTCAAACACTCTGAGGAATGGGCTCAAATGAATTATATCAAATTTAACATTTCTCCACATAAAGTGCTATATTTAGGCTAAAAATAAAACAGAGAAAACTATAGAAATAACAAATGAATGAAACTGCAATTAAAAGAATTCCTATGAACACCCTAAGGATTTATGGACTAAAAGTTCACCAGGCACAGGACCTAACACAATTTATTAAACAAATAAAAGAATAATAATAATTAAACAAACAAACAAATGATAGCACGATCTAATTCTTTAAGAATGAATATACGGATCCTTAGCCCGGAAGTGGAATTGTGTCTCCACATTTTACACTGGTAAGACAGTACTTGGAATACTGTATTCAATTCTAACACATTTTAAGAAGAAATTCTGTGTGCTGCAACAAGGAAGTCTGGGAAATGATGATGAAGAATGGCTTTAGGAACTTGGGTTGTTTAACTGGGAAGAAAGAGAAATAATACCTGTATGTTTGTGACTCCAGAGGAAAAAGCTAGGATAAATGGACCACAGTTATATAAAGAAAGAAATTTGCTTTCACTTAATGAAGAAGACTTTAACAGCAGCCATTTCGGAGAAACAGGAGGCATCCTGAAATAGAGGGGAAAAAGGATTAAAGGTCCACCGTAGTCCTTTTAACCTCTTAAAATTGCATGAGTCTTACTTAATGGTCTGACTGAGACTAGAGGAATCCCGGCGGTCATGGTCCCCAAACCTTATGTTGGCACAGGACAGGAACCATTCCCGAAGACAACTCATCAGACATGGAAGGGACTAGACAGTGGGTAGGAGAGAGATGCTGA
Source organism: Loxodonta africana (assembly GCF_030014295.1). NCBI lineage: Eukaryota > Metazoa > Chordata > Mammalia > Proboscidea > Elephantidae > Loxodonta > Loxodonta africana. Next base: position 197,892,143 of record NC_087344.1, on the reverse strand, counting down.
TGAAGAGTGAGCTATTTGTATCAGGTGGACACTTGAGACTGTGTTGGCATCTCCTGTCTGGAGGGGGGATGGGAGGGTAGAGAGGGTTGGAAGCTGGCAAAATTGTCACGAAAGAAGAGACTGGAAGGGATGACTCATTAGGGGGAGAGCAAGTGGGAGTATGGAGTAAGGTGTATATAAACTTATATGTGACAGACTGACTTGATTTGTAAATGTTCACTCGAAGCTCAATAAAAATTAAAAAAAAAAAATTGCATGAGTCTGCTATTCTATGTGAGGGATGCAAAAGAAATGACTGCTCTGACAGGGATCACAACAGAGAGTCCCGGGCAGAGTGGGAGAAAAATGTACAAGGAAATTCAAACTCACGAAAAAAGACCAGACTTACTGGTCTAGCAGAGACTGGAGGAATCCCTGAGACTATGGCCTCCGGACACTCTGCTAACCCAGAACTGAAATCATTCCCGACGCCCACTTTTTAGACAAAGATTAGACAAGCCAATAAAACAAAAAATAACACACATGAGGAACGTGCTTCTTAGTTCAATCAAATATACTAGACCAATGGACAGGTCCTGTCCAAAAGCAAGATGAGAAGGCAGGAAGGGACAGCAACTGGACAAATGGGCCCAGGGAACCTGGCGTGGAAAGGGGGAGCGTGCTGTTACATTGTGGGGACGGCAGCCACTGTCACAAAATAATATGCGTATAAATTTTTGAATGAGAAATTAACTTGAGTAGTAAGCTTTCACCTAAAGCACAATAAAAAAAAAATTTGAATTTGACTTAATAAAAAACATAAACTTCACTACCACTGTGGTAAAGGCATTTCTTTTGAGTAGGAAGAATTTATTTTCCCACAGAAGAGTTTTCCTAAATTGACCACTCCAGTGGCCCAGTGTTTCACGAAAGCCATAAACAATTATGTGTTCTTCAGCAGCACTACTGAATCAAACTGGCTGGGTTCCTTAAGGCCAAAAAATAACTGTACCCAAGGAAAGCTTGCTCATTTGTAATGTTACCACATTATCATGATGATAAATGTTCTCATGGATGATAAACTGGAATATATACAATTTTTTTAAAAAGTCCTTTTTGATCTACCCATAAGACATACTAACCCGACCCACTGTCACTGAGTCAATTCTTACTCATAGTGACCCTACAGGATGGAATAGAAGTGCCCCATAGGATTTCCAAGGCTGAAAATCTCTAGGGAAGCAGACTGCCACATCTTTTTCCCATGAAGCAGCTGGTGGGTTTGAACCTAGGACCCTTCTGTTAGCAGCCAAGTGCTTTAACAACTGCATCACGAGGGCTCCTTTCATAACACATGCTGTTGCTGTTGTTAGATGCCGTCGAGTCGGTTCCAACTCACAGCGACCCTATGCACAACAGAACGAAACACTGCCCGGTCCTGCACCATCCTCACAATTGTTGTTATGCTTGAGCTCATTGTTGCAGCCACTGTGTCAATCCACCTTGTTGAGGGTCTTCCTCTTTTATGCTGGCCCTGTACTCTGCCAAGCACGATGTCCTTCTCCTGGGACTGATCCCTCCTGACAACATGTCCAAAGTATGTAAGACACAGTCTCGCCATCCTTACCTCTAAGGAGCATTCTGGCCGCACTTCTTCCAAGACGAATTTGTTTGTTCTTTTGGCAGTCCATGGTATATTCAATATTCTTCACCAACACCACAATTCAAAGGCGTCAACTCTTCTTCGGTCTTCCTTATTCATTGTCCAGCTTTCACACGCACATGATGCGACTGAAAATACCATGGCTTGGGTCAGGTGCACCTTACTCTTCATGGTGACATCTTTGCTCTTCAACACTTTGAAGAGGTCCTTTGCAGCAGATTTGCCCAATGCAATGCGTCTTTTGATTTCTTGACTGCTGCTTCCATGGCTGTTGATTGTGGATCCAAGTAAAATGAAATCCTTGACAACTTCAATCTTTTCTCTGTTTATCATGATGTTGCTCATTGGTCCAGTTGTGAGGATTTTTGTTTTCTTTATGTTGAGGTGCAATCCACACTAAAGGCTGTGGTCTTTGATCTTCATTAGTAAGTGCTTCAAGTCCTCGTCACTTTCAGCAAGCAAGGTTGTGTAATCTGCATAATGCAGGTTGTTAATGAGTCTTCCTCCAATCCTGATGCCCCGTTCTTCTTCATATAGTCCAGCTTCTCCAATTATTTGTTCAGCATACAGATTAAATAGGTATGGGGAAGATGCTCTTTATTACCACTCTTATTCAACATTGTGCTAGAGGTCCTAGCCAGAGCAATTAGGCTAGACAAAGAAATAAAGGGCATCGAGATTGGCAAGGAGGAAGTAAAATTATCTCTATTTGCAGATGACATGATCTTATACACAGAAAACCCTAAGGAATCCTCCAGAAAACTACTGAAACTAATAGAAGAGTTTGCCAGAGTCTCAGGTTATAAGATAAACATACAAAAATCACTTGGATTCCTCTACATCAACATAAAGAACATCGAAGAGGAAATCACCAAATCAATACCATTCACAGTAGCCCCCAAGAAGATAAAATACTTAGGATTAAATCTTACCAAAGATGTAAAAGACCTATACAAAGAAAACTACAAAGTACTACTACAAGAAACTAAAAAGGACCTACTTAAGTGGAAAAACATACCTTGCTCATGGATAGGAAGACTTAACATAGTAAAAATGTCTATTCTACCAAAAGCCATCTATACATACAATGCACTTCCGATCCAAATTCCAATGACATTTTTTAATGTGACGGAGAAACAAATCACCAACTTCATATGGAAGGGAAAGAAGCCCCGGATAAGTAAAGCATTACTGAAAAAGAAGAAGAAAGTGAGAGGCCTCACTCTACCTGATTTCAGAACCTATTATACAGCCACAGTAGTCAAAACAGCCTGGTACTGGTACAACAACAGGCACATAGACCAATGGAACAGAATTGAGAACCCAGATATAAATCCATCCACATATGAGCAGCTGATATTTGACAAAGGACCAGTGTCAGTTAATTGGGGAGAAGACAGTCTTTTTAACAAATGGTGCTGGCATAACTGGATATCCATTTGCAAAAAAATGAAACAGGACCCATATCTCACACCATGCACAAAAACTAACTCCAAGTGGATCAAAGACCTAAACATAAAGACTAAAACGATAAAGATCATGGAAGAAAAAATAGGGACAACCTTAGGAGCCCTAATACAAGGCATAAACAGAATACAAAACATTACCAAAAATGACGAAGAGAAACCAGATAACTCGGAGCTCCTAAAAATCAAACACCTATGTTCATCTAAAGACTTCACCAAAAGAGTAAAAAGACCACCTACAGACTGGGAAAGAATTTTCAGCTATGACATCTCCGACCAGCGCCTGATCTCTAAAAGCTATATGATTCTGTTAAAACTCAACCACAAAAAGACAAACAACCCAATCAAAAAGTGGGCAAAGGATATGAACACACACTTCACTAAAGAAGATATTCAGGCAGCTAACAGATACATGAGAAAATGCTCTCGATCATTAGCCATTAGAAAAATGCAAATTAGAGCTACGATGAGATTCCATCTCACTCCAACAAAAAACTCCAACAAGGCTGGCATTAATCCAAAAAACACAAAATAATAAATGTTGGAGAGGCTGTGGAGAGATTGGAACTCTTATACACTGCTGGTGGGAATGTAAAATGGCACAACCACTTTGGAAATCTATCTGGCGTTTTCTTAAAAAGTTAGAAATAGAGCTACCATACAACCCAGAAATTCCACTCCTCGGAATATACCCTAGAGAAATAAGAGCCTTTACACGAACAGATATATGCACACCCATGTTTATTGCAGCTCTGTTTACAGTAGCAAAAAGCTGGAAGCGACCAAGGTGTCCATCAACTGATGAATGGTTAAATAAATTGTGGTATATTCACACAATGGAATACTACACATCGATAAAGAACAGTGACGAATCTGTGAAATATTTCATAACATAGAGGAACCTGGAAGGCATTATGCTGAGCAAAATTAGTCAGAGGCAAAAGGACAAATATTGTATAAGACCAGTAGTATAAGATCTTGAGAAATAGTATAAACTGAGAAGAACACATGCTTTTGTGGTTACGAGGGGGGGAGGGAGGGAGGGTGGGAGAGGGTTATTTACTAATTAGTTAGTAGATAAGAACTACTTTAGGTGAAGGGAAGGACAATACTCAATACACGGAAGGTCAGCTCAACTGGACTGGACCAAAAGCAAAGAAGTTTCCAGGATAAAATGAATGCTTCGAAGGTCAGTGGAGCAAAGGCGGGGCTTCGGGGACTATGGCTTAAGGAGACTTCTAAGTCAATTGGCAAAATAATTCTATTATGAAAACATTCTGCATCCCACTTTGAAATGTGGCGTCTGGGGTCTTAAATGCTAACAAGTGGCCATCTAAGATGCATCAATTGGTCTCAACCCACCTGGATCAAAGGAAAATGAAGAACACCAAGGTCACATGATAACTATGAGCCCAAGAGACAGAAAGGTCCACATGAACCAGAGGCTTACATCATCCTGAGACCAGAAGAACTAGATGGTGCCTGGCTACAACCGATGACTGCCCTGACAGGGAGCACCACAGAGAACCCCTGAGGGAGCAGGTGATCAACGGGATGCAGACCCCAAATTCTCATAAAAAGACCAGACTTAATGGTCTGACTGAGACTAGAGGAATCCCGGTGGTCATGGTCCCTAAATTTTCTGTTGGCCCAGGACAGGAACCATTCCTGAAGACAACTCATCAGACATGGAAGGGACTGGACAATGGGTTGGAGAGAGATGCTGATGAAGAGTGAGCTACTTGTATCAGGTGGATGCTTGAGACTGTGTTGGCATCTCCTGTCTGGAGGGGAGATAGGAGGGTAGAGAGGGTTAGAAACTGGCAAAATTGTCAAGAAAGGAGAGACTGGAAGAAGGGAGCGGGCTGACTCATTACGGGGAGAATAAGTGGGAGTATGGAGTAAGGTGTATATAAGCTTATATGACAGACTGACTTGATTTGTAAACTTTCACTTAAAGCACAATAAAAATTATTAAAAAAAAAATAGGTATGGTGAAAGAATACAACCCTGATGCACACCTTTCCTGACTTTAAACCAATCAGTATCCCTTTGTTCTGTCCGAACAACTGCCTCTTGATACATGTAAAGGTTCCTCATGAGCACAATTAAGTGTTCTGGAATTCCCATTCTTCGCAGTGTTATCCATAGTTTGTTATGATCCACACAGTTGAATGCCTTTGCATAGTCAATAAAACACAGGTAAACATCCTTCTGGTAGTCTCTGCTTTCAGCCAGAATCCATCTGACATCAGCAATGATATCCCTTGTTCCACATCCTCTTCTGAAACCGACCTGAATTTCTGGCAGTTCCCTGTCGATATACTGCGCAGCCATTTTTTAATGATCTTCAGGAAAATTTTGCTTGCGTGTGATATTAACGATATTGTTCTATAATATCGTTAATATTGTTCATAACACATAGATACATAAATTTATAGGTACACAGGCCAAAGTAACACAATTTAATATATGAAGAAAAAAAAGTATCCAAGAGACTAAAAAAGCACTGACTAAAGTTCATTCCTTTGCTCATAAGCAAAAGTTTGCTAAATGTTAGCAAAGAAACTTCTAATGAAAAACATCCACCAATAGAGAGCCCATGGTGTAGGGTTTTTCGTTTTTGCAAGAAAAAACAATTTTTTAATTTAAAACTTCTTTGGTGTTTTTCTCCCCTCCCTACACCCTCCTCCCTGCCCCAAAATCTCTTCTTTCAGATACTGGGGACTTAAGAGAAAAGGTTTATTACCAAGACAAGTTGTCCTCATGATTTAAGAAACTACAGCAGGGTCCCAATTTCATTTTCACAACCTGTGAAAACTTGGACAGACCACTTAAATCTCTAGACTTCAGTTCTTCAACTGTAATAGAAATTAATTAGATTCAATCCCTAAAGTCTCTTTACTCTCTGAAATTCAGTGATTTTCAAAATTTTAATAATATTCACTAAAAAATATAGGAGCAAACCCAGACCTGACTGGGCTCAAGACACCCTTCCTATTTAATGTGACATAATAATGACTCCATTATGTTTGAAATGTGAATAAAATAAAGTTTGGGGACACAGAGGTTTAAAGACAGAGAAGTGGCCTCTAAAATACGAAACTATTGAACTTTTCCCCGTTCAGGAAGGCTTGGAGTCAGAAGGCTTGATCAAAGACTACGTGTGAATATTTAATGGCCATTTCCAGGATAGAATCTCACAGCATGGGTTTAAAATCAACAGTCTAAGGATACTGTTCCCACCCCAGATGGAGTAACAGGGACCAGATTTACCCCCTCGCCTAACACACCCAAAAACAGAGAGAGAGAGGGAAAGAATGATGTTTTCAAGGCCTGCATATGAGGTAACACAGGACAGTGATCCCTGAGAGGTGGTGAAAAATGAGGTAAGCCCTACAATTACCCAGGGTGCCCAAGGCAGCTAGAGTTTGCAAAACAGAACTATACAGAGAGAAAATGAAGGAGAAATGCAGGTCTCCTGGAAAATACAGCAGAGTCCTTTAGAGTGCATGGGTGTGAGGAAATTATCCAAAAGTTAAACAGAGACACGGATGATATAAAAAAATTACCCAAATTGAACTTACAGAAATGAAAAGTACAACGTCTGAGAAGAAAAGTATACTGGATGGGCTTGACAGCAGATTAGACATGGGGGTGGGAGGAACATTAGTGAACTTGAAGATACAGCAATAAAAACCATATGAAATGAAACACAGAGAGTAAAATAATAAAAATAAATAAAGGGGGGAATGCTCAATCTAGAATTCTCTACAGAGCCAAAATATCTTTCGAGAGGAAGTCAAAGGCTTTTTCAGATATACAAAAGCTGAAAGAATCTATCACCAGCAGACTCCCACTACAGGAAATGTTAAAGGAAGTTCTTTAGGCAGAAGGAAAATGATACCAGATGGAGGAAAAAAAAAAAAAGGATCTACGAAAAGAATGAAGAGCAACAAAATTCTAGCTACATGGGAACACAGAGAAGATTTTTAAAAAATATTATTTAAATTTCTTTAAAAGGTAGGAAACCCTGGCAGCAGAGTGGTTAAGAGCTATGGCTGCTAACCAAAAAGTTGGCAGTTCAAAGCCACTAGGCACTCCTTTGAAACACTATGGGACAGTTATACCCTGTCCTCTAGGGTCACTATGAGTCCGAATTGACTTGAGAGCAACAGGTTTGGTTGTGGGCCCTTTTTTTTTTTTTTTTTTAAAGATAAATGACTGCTTTAACAAAAATAACAATGTATCGTGAAGCTTATAACAGATACCTAAGTAAATGTATGGCAAAAATAGCATAAAGGCTGGAAGAAGAGAAATAAAAAGATATGATTTTAAGGTTCTTAAACAATACTGAAGTGATATAATGTCACTTGAAGCTAGAAAATGGTAAATCATATATGTACACTATAAACTTGAAAGCAACAACTTAAATAACAAACCAAAGAGTAGGCTAATAAAGCAACAAAAGAGACAGAATGGAATAATAAAATACTCAATCCAAAAGAAGGCAAAAAAAAAAAAAAAAGGAATGGGAATAAAGAACAGACAGGACAAATAGAAAACAAATAGCAATACTGCAGATTTAAACCTAACCATACCACTAATCGCATTAATTGCAAAAGGTCTAAACACTTCAGTTAAAAGGTAGAGAGCTCTGTCAGATTGGATAGAAAAGGCCAGGACCTAAGTATACAAGTAGGTTAAAAGTGAATGGATGGAAAAAGACATTTAATACCAACACTGATCAAAAGAAACCTTTCAAAAAGGACAAAGTTGGAAGGCTAACACTATATGATTTCCAGACTTCTTATAAAACTACGTAAATCAAGATAGTGTGGTACTGATGTCATGACAATTAGACCAAAGGAACAGAATAGAGAATCCAGAAATAGAACACGTGGATATGGATAACTAGTTTACGACAAAGGTGCAAAGGCTCTTCAGTGGAAGAAAACACAGTCTTTTCAACAAGTTGTTCTGGAACAACTGAATACACGTATACAAAAACAAAAACAAAAAACTTTCATCCATCCCTTATACCATATAAAAAATGTAAATCAAAATGGAGCATACACCTAAATCTAAAATTTAAAACTATAACACTTCTAGAAGAAAACATAGGGGTAAATTTTTGTAATCTTGGGTTAGACAAAGATTTCTTAGATATGACACCAAAAGCACAATTCATGAAAGATAAGTTGGAATTCATCAAATTAAAAACTTGAGGTATTGGTGGTTCCACGCAAGAGACCCATGTTTGATGCCCGGCCAGTGCACCTCGTGTGCAACTACCACTCAGCTGTCAGTGGAGGCTTGCATGTTTCTGTGATGCTGAACAGATTTCAGCATAATTTCCGGACTAAGACTAGGAAGAGAGGCCTGGAGATTTACTAAAAGTCAGTGAAAACCCTGTGGATCATAATGGTTTGATCTGCAACCAAACATGCAGATGGCTCAGTACCAGGCATCAATTTGTTCTGTTGTGCATGGGCTTACCATGAGTCAGGTGCTGACTCGAGGGTAGCTAATAACAACAGCTATTCAAAGGAGACATTAAAAAAAAAAGAAAAAGGAAGTCTGATTTGCCTAAAATATTCACAAATCAAACATTTGAAAAAGGGCTTGTACCAGAATACATAAAGAACTCTCAAAATTCAATAGTAAGAAAATAAAACATCCCAATTAAGGATTTGAACAGATACTTTAAAAGAGATACTTTAAAAAGTGACAAATAAGATGAAAAGATGCTCAAAATCATTGGTTATTAGGAAAATGCAAATGAAAACCACAATGAAATACTACTCCACATCTATTTGATGGGCTAAAATTGAAAAGACTGACCATAACAGATTTTGGTAAAAAAGGGGAGGAACGGGAATTCTCATGCAGTTGGTGGTACAACGTTTTGGAAAACAATTTGGCAGTTTCTTAAAAAGTTAAATATACACCTACCATAAAAAAAAATAGGATCTAACAATTCCACTCTTGGGTACTTACCCAAGAAAAATGGAAGCGTATGTTCATACAAGGACCTATACATGAACAATGTAACGGTAAATATAGTATCTAATGAGAAAAAAAAATTAATTCTCCCCGGTGCAAGACAAAAAAAAAAAGAAAAAGATTCCCCCTTCCTTTTTTTGGAGTATTTACTTAAAAGAAAACGTAACTGTAAATTCTTTCTCTGCCTCCTTGAGGTATGTGTAAATCTTTTTAAAAGCGAAATAAGCCTCTTCACAACCCAGTCATGTCTTTCTCAAGGACCTGGGAGCCATCACTTCGAAATGTAATCATTAGTGAAGATAAGGCCCGTTATCTTCCAGTTTCTGTGAAAGGATAGGAGCCTTACTTTGGCAGGCGTCTGACTCCAAGTTGTAAACCTACCTCCTGTCATAAAGACATGAAAAAAAAAGCATTTTTCCTCTAGATAAAGGCAGTTAGCAAACACAAATGGCCACCCCAGTTATCAAGTGAATTTAGAACGAACTACTGGACAAGTTGGGACTAGTTATTGCTTATCTTGAGAACACACATATAATGGGTTGCATCTGCTTGGCTATATGAAAGGGTGAGATTTTGCTCTGTCTTTTGCAATCTCGTTAGCAGATCGCCTGTGATGCACATCACACTCTAGTTTAATGTTTATTAATAATAAAACTGTTTTCTTTCTCTTCTACCTTTGTGGAGAAGTTTCCTGGGTTGGCAGGAGATTTTGTTTTTAATTATATTTCCCAACAACATTCATAGAAGCTTTAACTGTAATCGCCAAAAACCAGAAACCACTAAAATGCCCATTCACATGTAAAGGGTAAACAAATTGTGGTATACCCACATAATGGAATACTATTCAGTAATAAAAAGGGGTGAACTACTGATACATATGTTGAGAAAATAATTACGCTGAGTGAAAGAAGCTAGAAAAGAAAGGATATACTCTATGATTCTACTCATATAAAATTCTAGAAAATAGAAACTAGTTTATAGTAACAGAAAGGATATCAGAAGATGCCTGGGGGTTGGGGGTAGGGAAATGGAATGCGGAGAAATTAGATAAAGGGATTATAATGGGGACAACCTTTCGAAGTGACAGATATGTTCATCATCTTGAGTGAGGTTATGGTTTCATGAGTATACAAGAAACTAGTCAAATTATACACTTTACATATGTTCGGGTTTTCTGTATGTCAATTACACCTCAATAAAGCTGTTAAAAAATAAACAAAATTAACGGTGTGCTTGTGAATGTTGAGACTTTGGGGAAAGTTCTTTCTTTCAACAGGAAAAAGTTAAGATTCAAATTCATGACCAGCATCCATAAAAAGGGGAGTCCCTGGATGTAGCAGACAATCAAGCACTCGACTACCTGCAGAAAGGTTGGCGGCTCACACCCACCCAGAGGTACCTCAAGTACAGGCCTGGAGATCTGGTTCTAAAAGGTCACAGCCTTGAAAACCCTATGGAGCACTTCTACTCTGCACACATGGGGTCGCCATGAGTGGGCATCAACTTGAGGGCAAACAACAACATTCATAAAACAGTCTCTTTTTTATGTATATGGTGCCACTGTAAAAAAAAAAAAAAAAAGCAGAAAATCCTTCCTTAAAAAAAAAAAAAAGCGAACAATGTGGGTTTATCCATTTATCTTCTTCAAGCTTAGTTCTAATGCACTTTTTTGAAGTCTTTTCTTATCACTCCAAGTAGAAAGTGATTGTTCCCTCCCTCCTGTGAACCACCATATCATTTAATGTCATTATTTTTAAGACATTAATCCAATACAATCAACCATCCACCCATCACATCTTTATGAAATGGCTTGTATGGACCAGACACAGGCTAGGTGCTAGAAACACAAAAGTGAGCAGGGCACAGTTCTTCCCCTCATGAGCCTCTTAGTCTGGTGGCAAAAATCAGGCATATTTAAAAAAGTAACAGTAATGCACTCTAACAACTACTTCAAGAAACATAAAAATTACTACAAGCACACAAAGGAAGAAATTCATTTTGTCAAACATACTATCTTGCACTAGAGTGATTTGTTCAGGACTCTTTCTCTACTAGACTAAAAACTCCCTGAGAACAGGGACTATGAATTACTCATCTCAATAATCTGCCAGATTATCTAGCACAATGCCTAGCATAAGTATTTTGGACGGATAGAGGGAGGGAAGGAGGGATGGAGGGAAGGAGGGATGGAGGGAAGGAGGGATGGACGGAGGGATGGATGGAGGGATGGAGGGAAGGAGGGAAGGAGGGATGGACGGAGGGATGGACGGAGGGATGGAGGGAAGGAGGGATGGACGGAGGGATGGAGGGAAGGAGGGATGGACGGAGGGATGGATGGAGGGCTGGAGGGAAGAATGGATGGATGAAAATTCCATTTCATAGGCATCTATTCTTTGACTAGAAGGCTGGGCCACCATGCTGCCAACTTCACAGTTGAGTTTCGACCCTTACCTACTTTGTCAACAAAGGCATGGCAATCATTTGCGAGAAGACAAAAGCAAAACCTAAATCTAGGTCCCCACAATCCCAAGAGAATAGCTAACACCCACTCTCCCAGTGAAGAAAGCATGAAGAAGATGGGGGTGGGGGGGGTTGGTCAGCAGAGATCAAAGACAAGGTGTCACTGAGGATTCGCAGCCCAGCCATGGTTCCGGGGACAGCCCTGGCTCTCTGTATGTATCACCATTAGGTGTTCCTCTGTCCAAAGGAGCCTACGTGGATGGCAAGTCATGTCATCTCTTTGGAAATCACTCCAGTCTCATTGTGAAAGCAATTTCTGGAGATTAAATTTGTGACTTTCTGCTTTCCCAAATGACCACAACTCCTTTATTTGTGCTTGATTTCTGAAGTGGCAGGAAGGTGAAACAGATAAAAACTGTGAAAAAATGTGAGAACAGGGTGATGGAAAAACTCAGTTGTCTCATTGTGATCAAATTATTGACCATTACGGAAGCTCAGTGAGGGCAAACCTAGCACAAAATGAAAAGGTCTCTATAATTATAACAGAAAGATTTTGATTAAACACCGAGCAGAAATCCCTAATAGCTTTTTTTAGACAGTGTAATTCAACATGACAAGAATAATTTTCCCCTCCAGCTTAAAGATAAGGCAGGTTTGCTTCTTGTACTTACATCTAAAGAAACGACAGGTCTCAGAAAGAAAGAGCAACAGAGATTGATTTAAATCTGTCAGGGGTCCGCCAGCCTGACAGATGGCTCCAAGGGATGACAGGTGGACCCTGGGGCTCAGAGGTCCTCTTGAGCACGGGGTCTGGGGTCTGCCAGTGGGCCTTGTGGGACTCTTACCTGTAGATGGGGTCCTGCATCACCAGCATCTTGCTCTCATCCCATGTCCATTCCTTTTTCTGCAATAAAAGAAGCTGTAAATGAATAAGTTAGGCGTGTCCTCAGTTGCAGAACCATGGTACACGTTGAGCTACTAATACTTATGCAAATACATGCATTTTGCTCCTGGCCTGACTTTTTCCCTCTAAGGGGCCCCGAGCTGATTACTCAAAAAAGGACAAGTGGAAAATGTCAAGTGTTTAGTCTGATCAGTTTCCTTCAAGCACTTTAGAAGATTATCTCTCCAAGGTGCTGAGTGAAGGTAGAAGGCAAGACCTCAGGGGACTACAGGCCAGACTCTAAATCAGAATTTCAGGGAAAAAACACCAGAAAATAAAGACTATACATAATTCCAGAGGAGTGGCAGAAACAGGAGGAATAAAGGGGAAAGAGGGCAAAGATGGGCCTTTGATAGACTGTAAATGATGCTGTCAAATGCAAATGATATGTCGGTACCTTCCTTAAAGAAGAAGAAGAAGAAAAAAAGAAAAAAAAAATCTCCATACCAGCCTGGTAGGTTGCCCCGGGCATTTGCAGAGTTACCTGTAAGAGGATATTCATTCTGGCTGTGAACCCAACTTATTGTGAACACAAAGGAGACTCCTTCAGCAGCTGGAGATGAGGAGAGAAATAGGGAGTGGAGGACAGAGGGTTCCAGTGCAGTACTGGAGTCCCCGGGCACTTGGTGAGGAGAGCAGCAGCCGAATGGGGAACCCCCAGGTACAGGGACATAGAATCCTGCTGACCTCACAGGCCTTTGTCCCAGAGTCAGTGCTTCCCTGTCCAGCTGGGGAAGACTGCACTCATCTCTCTATGAAAGAGAGAATCATGAGAGAGGGAAAGGGCAAGGTGGTACTATTAGATTAACTATTGTTTAGTGAGTGCTTGTAGGTATGTGGGCTTCTCAACAATAATGCACAAGGTTACCACTCTCAATATATCTGGGTTTGGAGATTGCTGGGCCTTCACCAGGGATTACTAGGGAGGACTATGCCTGGTCCTTGAGGATGACATTAGAAAGAAGCATTTCACCAGCAGCTTTACTGCAACATAGCACTATATGTACCCAGCATCATGTACCAACACACATACACAGAGCTTTTGACCACAGAATTTTAATTCCACCCATAGAGGTGGGTTTTAGGCTGGTTTACATTCAAGATCAAACACATTTGTTCTTATAAAGACAAAACTGTAGCTATAACTTAGAATTCACTGGAGTCCTGGTGGTGCAGTGGTTAAGAGCTCGGCTACTAACCAAGAGGTTGGCAGTTTGAATCCACCAGCTGATCCTTGGAAACCCTATGGGGCAGTTCTACTCTGTCTTATAGGGTTGCTATAGTCGGAATCGACTTGATGACACCTAACAATAACAGGAATGCATTATTTTTTTAAAAGTCACCTTCCTTATAACTACTGGTCTCTACTCATTCAGAGCAAAAGAGAATGAAGGAAATCAAAGGTTCAAAGAAGAAACAAGTCCATGAGATTAACAGCCCACAGGAACCATAGTCTCTTCAAACCTGAGACCAGAAGAACTAGATGGTGCCTGGCTACCCCTACCGACCCTTCTGACCAGAGACCCAATAGAAGGTCCCGGATAGAATGAGAGAAAAATGTGGAACAAAACTCAAATTCCACAAAAAGGCCAGACCTACTGGAGCAATGGAAACTAGAGTAATCCTTGAGACTATTGCCCTGAAATGCTCTTTCAACATGGAATTGAAGCTATTTCTACAGGTCACCTTTTAGCCTAATAGATTGGCTTATAAAATAAACAATTACCACCCATGAGTAATGTGCTCCCTTAAACAATTAACTGTATGAGACCAAATGGTCGACATTTACCCAAAAGCAAAGATGAGATGGCAAGGAGGGGAAGGGAAGCCAGATCAATGGAAACAGAACAAACAGAATGAAACTAATGAGAATGTGGACACTTTGTAAAAACTGTAACCAATGGCACGAACAATTTGTATAAAAACTATTAAAAACCAAAAACCCGTTGTCGTCGATTCCAACTCATAGTGACCCTATTGGACAAAGCAGAACTGCCCCATAGGGTTTACAAGGAGCGCCTGGTGGATTCAAACTGCCAACCTTTTGGTTAGCAGCTGTAGCTCTTACCTATTACACCACCAGAAACTATTATCCCAGAAACTATTCTAGGTGAACCTAATTTGCTGTGTAAATTTTCACCTAAAACACAATAAAATATTATTAAGAACAAAAAAGTTGCCTTCCTATAATTGCTACTCACTGATCTATGATTTTAATATATAAATGACCCATGTGGAGCAACATAGAACAAGTAGACTAATGCCTTTTCTGAGTGAGACTCCTACAGATATAGAAATAAAGCAAGATCAGACCTCTTCTTTTTAATAAATAATCCTAGATTTTGCGAACTTCGTCACCTGACAAGCTTTCAGGACTAAACACTACCATAGTTGATTTTCTTTGTACACGTTACACTTTCTGGTGTCCCCCTCAAATCCTGGTACTCTGAACTTGATCCATAATCTACACATGGTCTGATCAGCATAGTACAGAGACATTATTCCTTTCCAGGTTTCAGCCATGGTTTAGAGCATTTTTAATTGCCTGTAACCTTACTGGCACATGTTATGCTGGTTTCCAACTGATGCAATGAGATGTTTCAGAGATACAGTCCACAGACCTGTATTTTAAACACACAATATTCACCATAACCAAAACCAAAACCAAACCAAACCAAACCTGATGCCATCAAGTCGATTCTGACTCATAGCAACCCTACAGGACAGAGTAAAACTGCCCCAGAGGGTTTCCAAGGAGTGACTGGTGGATTTAAACCGCCGACTTTTTGGTTAGCCGTTATAGCACTCACCACCAGGGTTTCCATTCACCACAGGAGCTCTATAAAGAGCACAATATAATAATATGCTTAAAATACAATTTTATTTTGTGGCAAAATTTTTTGTAACACAAATATTAAAGTCACACCTACAGTCATGACCACATACTCTGCCTGTCCTTTAAATTTGATTCTGCTAACAACGTTTGGAAACCCCACTGGCATAGTGGTTAAGTGCTATGGCTGCTAACCAAAGGGTCAGCAGTTCAAATCCTCCAGGTGCTCCTTGGAAACTCTGTGGGGCAGTTCTACTCCGTCCTATAGGCTCACTGTGAGTCAGAATCGACTCGACGGCAATGGGTTTAACAACGCTTATGAAGTACTCATTCTGCTGCGTGCTGCAGAGGCAGAGGTGGATCAGACACAGTCCCCACGAAGCTCTGTTCAGCGTGGTGGGCACTGCAATAGTGGCAAGACCACAAAATACAGCAGAGAAACAAAGGGCAGAGCTGGGGGGAGGTCAAGAAAGGCTTAACAGATGGACAAGGTAGGAAGGCTTCCAGGCAGAGGAAAGAACATGTACAAAAGCAGAAGTGACCACAGAAAACTGGCAGTGGTCCCAAATGGCTGGATGAAGGATTCCCCACCATCTCTTGAGGCACTGCCCCCCAACACCTTTAATCTGTGCTAAAACCAAAGAAAGCCAACCCTATTGTCATCCAGTCGATTCCAACTCCTAGTGACCCTATAGGACAGAGAAGAACTACCCCACGGGGCTTCCAAGGAACGGCTAGTAGATTCGAACTATTTACCTTTTGGTTAACAGCCAAGCTCTTAACCACTGCGCCACCAGGGCTCCACTCTGTGCTAAGCAGTGTACAAAACACTTTATAGTCATTTCTTCAAAAATTTAGCCATCGCCAGGCTATACATCCATTGTCCAGGCTCACAAGACGTTCAAAGTCCTAATCCCAAGTAAGTAAGCTGTTCTTTCAGAAAGTCAAAGGTGACTGGATCGTCAGCTTAACCATAGTGGTCTGAGACTGTAATGATCTCACTTGTCTTGCAATAGGAAGAAGTTCTCTACACCTCTACCAATGGACGGTATTTTTAGCTCACATTAAAATTGCCTGGGGGAGTTTGTATATTTGTACACTTTTTTAAAAAATTAAATTTTTTATTTTGATGTAATTATAAATTTATATGTGGTTTGTCTTAGTCATCTAGTGCTGCTGTAAAAGAAATACCACAAGTGGATGGCTTTAACAAAGAGAAATTTATTTTCTCACAGTCTAGTAGGCTAGAAGTCCAAATTCAGGGTGTCAGCTCTAGGGGAAGGCTTTCTTTCTCTGTCGGTTCTGGAGGAAGGTCCTTGTCATCAATCTTCCCCTGGACTAGGAGCTTCTCCGCACAGGAACCCTGGGTCCAAAGGAGGCACTCTGCTCCTAGCACTGCTTTCTTGGTGGTGTGAGGTCCCCAACTCTCTGCTTGCTTCCCTTTCCTTTTATCTCTTGTAAGGTAACAGGTGGTACAGGCCACACCCCAGGGAGGCTCCCTTTACATTGGATCAGGGCTGTGACCTGAGCAAGGGTGTTACATCCCATCCTAATCTTCTCTAACCACAGGCAGAAATTATGATTTATAACAGGAAAATCACAAAACAGAGGATAACCACACAATACAGGGAACCGTGGCCTAACCAAGCTGACACATATTTTGGGGGTACACAATTCAATCCATGACACAGTTATAAGAAATAATACAGAGAGATCTCATGTGTCTCCGGTTTCCCCCAGTGACATCTTGCAAAAATATACACAACTAGAATACTGAAATTTATAGTCAAGGTGTAGAACAGTTCCCTTACCACAAAGATCCCTCAGTTTACCCTTTTATGACCACACCCATTCCTACTCCCTCTCTGACCCCTGCCAATTACTAATTTGTACTCCATTTCTATAATTCTGTCCTTTCAAGAATATTATATAAATGGAATAATTCAGTAAGTAACCTTTTGGGATTGGCATTTTTGACTCGGTGTAATTCTCCGGAGATTCACTCAAGTTGTTGGGTATCAACTGGCCATTTTCTTTCTATTGTTGAAAATTATTTCATGACATGGATGTACCACAGCTCATTCAACCACTCACCCTTGAAGGACATCAGGGTATGTTCCAGTTTTTGGCTACTATGAATACAGCTGCTACTATTAACATTCACTTACAGGTTTTTGTGTCAATGCAAGTTTTCATTTCTCTAGGATAAATGCCCAGGAGTACAATTGCTGGGTCATATGGTAGTTACATGTTCAGTTTTTTTTTTAGGAAACTGTCAGTTTTCAGAGTGGTTGTGCCATTTTACATTCCCACCAGCAATGTATGAGTGATCCAGCTTCTCCACATCCTCGCTAGCACTTGGTATTGTCACTATGCTTTTATTTCAAGACAGGAGCTATAGATTATTAATTTGCAAATTTTACTCCTTTGTAGTGCAAGCATTTCATTTTGTTGTGCATAGGGTCGCTATCGGTCAGGATCAACTTGACGGCACCTAACAACTAACAACAATGTAAGCGTTTATGTTTTTCCTCTCAGCTCTGCTTTAGCTGTGTACCCCAAATTTTGACATGTTATATTTTCATTCAGTTGAAGTTACTTTTTTTTTAATTTCCATTGGGACTTCATCTCTGACCCATGGATTATTTAGAAGTGTGTTGTTTTGTTTTACTGTTTAGATATTTTTCTGTTCTCTTCCTGTTACTGATTTATAATTTGATTCCATTATGGTCAGAGAACACACTAAAAAAAAAAAAAAAGATTCTAAGTCTGTCAAATTTGTTGAAGTTTGTTTATGGCCCAGGATATCTTGTTCTGTGGACACCTGAAAAGAATGTGTACTCCGTTATTGCTGGGTGCAGTGTTCTATAAATGTTAATTAGATCCTGTTGGTTGACTGTGTTGTTGAGTTCTTCTAGATTCTTGCTGATTTTTTTGTCTAGGTGTTCTACCAGTTAGTGAAAGAAATAATCTGTGGATTTTTTAAATTTCTCCTTTTAGTTCTATCACTTCTTGCGTCACATATTTTGCTTCAGATAGTTCTGTTGTTTGATGCATACACATTTAAAATTGTTATGTCTTCCTGGTAGATTGACACTTTTTGTCATTATATCTTTCTCTGTCTCTGGTAATTTTCTTTGATCTGAAGTCTACTTTACCTCATATTAATAAAGCCACTCCTACTTTCTTTTGATTAACTTTTGCATGATATATTTTTCCACATGCTTTTCAACCTACCTTTATCATTATATTTGAAGTGAGTTTCTTGCTGACAACATATAATTGAATAATTTTTTTTTTAATCCTGCCATTGCAGTTGCAGTACTTTGTATTTTTTGGGAAACTAGTCTATTTCACCTAAGTTGTCACATGGGGTGACTAGTCTATTTCACCTACTCTGTCACACGGGGTTGCTATGAATTGGAATCAACTTAATGGCACCCATAGGGTTTCCTAGGCTGTAATCATTATGACAGCAGGTCACCTAGTCTTTCTTCTGAGGACCAGCTGGGTAGGTGTGAACTGCCAACCTTTTGGCTAGCAGCCAAGTGCTTAACCATTGCACCACCAGGTTTTCCTTCTCCTTTATTAACTTTTGTTTTTTTTTTTTACATAATATTTTATTGTGTTTTTGGTGAAAGTTTACAAGAGGAAATTAGGTTCCCATCTGACAATTTCTATACAAATTGTTCAGTGACATCAGCTACATTTTTCACAATATGTCAACAATCCTCTTTAATTGTGTTCTGGCTATTCCATTTCCATGCTCCAGTTTCCCACCTCCTTTTCTTCTCATCTTTGCTTTAGAGCAATTGTGGTCCTTTCGGTCTCATATAGTTTTTTAATGAAGCACCGTACTCATGAGCAATATCTTTTACTTTGTGTGTCAGTAAAAGGTGACCTCAAGAGATTGTTTTGGTTCAAGGTTAAAAGAGTATCTCAAGGCAATAGTCTCAGGGAGTTCTCTAGTCTCAACTGGTTTAACAAGTATAGACTTTTTAAGCATTTGAGTTCCATTTCATGTTTTTCTCCCATTCTATTAGGGTTCATCTAGTGTAGCCCAGATCAAAACAGTCAGTAGTGGTAGCTGGGGATCATCCAGCTCTTCTGGTCTTTATTATCTGTTTGATGTTTATAGGGTCTGCATTTGTCTTTTACATGGTATATTTAGGCCATTTACATTTAATATAATTATTGATGGGCTAGGTTTAAAATCTGCCATTTTAATTTTTGGTTTTCTGTTTGTTGTTTCTATGTTTTCTTTGTCCTGTCTTCCTGTAGGTTACTTGAACATTATTTAGAATCTTATTTTGGTTCATCTATTTTATAGTGCTTTGGTATATCTTCTATTGCTTTTTTAGTGGTTGATGTATAATGATATATTATATTATATATACATAAATTACCACAGTCTACTGGTATTACCATTCTCCAGTTTAAGTATAGACCTTGTCTCTTTACATCCATTTCCCTTCCCCATTTATAATTGTCTCAAATATTTTTTCTACATCTATACATATTTAGAACCACAACAGTTAATTTAGAAAGCTCAAGAGAAGGAAAATGCATTGTATTTACCCATATTTTTACTCTTTCCCATTCTTCTTTCTTTCTTTCTGATGTCCCAAGATTCCTTTTTTTCTTTTTTTTTTAATCAATTCCTTTCTGTTTAGAGAGCTTCCTTTAGCCACTGTTTTAGGGTAGCTCTGTTGACAACAAATTCTCTTAGTTTTCTTTCCTTTGAGAATTTCCTGATTTTACCTTCAATCCTGGAGGATATTTTTGCTGAATATGGGATTCTGGGTTGGCAGGACTTTTCTTTCAGAACTTGAAAAATGTTGTGGCACGATCTCTGGCACAGATTTCTGGTGAGAAATATGCTGTCATTTGAATTGGTTTTTCCCTTTTAAGTAAGGTGTTAATGTTCTTTAAATGCTTCCAGTTTTGTTTTTTTTTTTTCTTTTCCTGTAGCTTTCAGAAGTTTACCTATGATATGTCTTGGGTTGATTTATGTATTTTGGGGTTTACTCAGCTTCTTGAATATGGATGTTTGTGTCTTTTGTCAAATTTGGTAAGTTTTTAACATTTTTTAAGAAGTCTTTTTTTTAAGATATAATTTACATACCATAAAATTTATCCTTTTGAAGTATATGTTCAGTGCTTTTTTAATATATTCATAAAGTTAAGCAACATCACCATTATCCAATTTCAGAATATTTTCATCCCCTGAAAGAAACCCCATACTTATTAGCAGTCACTCCCAATTGTCCCCCAACTCCCTGTCTGTGAATTGCCTATTCTGTTCCACTTCCTGTCTCTATGGATTTATCTACCCTTGACATTTCATATAAATGGGTTCATACAATATTTGGCCTTTGATGACTGGCTTCTTTCACTTAGCATGCAGTTTTCAAGGATTCCTCACGTTGTAGCATGTATCACTTCTTCATTTTTTTTACAGCTAAATAATATTCTACTGTATGGATATATAGTACACATTTTGTTTATCTACTCATCAGTTTGTAGACATTTGGCTTGTTTCTACTGTTCTGGCTCTAATTAATAATGCTGCTATAAACATTCCCATACAAGTTTTTGTGTGAACTTATGTTTTCAATTGTCTTGTGTATGTATACCTAGGGATAGAATTCCTGGGTCTCAGCCATTCTTCTTCTAGTACTTTTCCAGCCCCACCCTTCTGGGATACTGATGACACAAATGTATTTTTTGTTATAGTCCCACAGCTCCTAAGGCTCTGTTCTTTTTTCATTGGTTTATTTTCTCTCTGTCCATCAAATTTCATAATTTCTATTATTTTATCTTCAAGTTCACTGCATCTTTTCTGTCCCATCCATTCTGTTGTTCAGCCCATCCTTGAGATTTTCATTTCAGTTATTGTATTTTTCAGTTCTAAAATTTCCATTTGGTTCTTCTTTATTTCTTCTATCCCATGGCTGAGACTTTCTACTTTTTAAATTGTTTCAGAAGTGTTCATAATTGCTCACTGAAGCATTTTTATGATGGCTGTCAGATAATTCTAACGTCTTTGTCATCATGGTATTGGTATTTACTGTCTTTTTCTCATTGTAGTTGACATTTCTGATATGGCAAGTGATCGCTGATTGAAACCTAGACATTTTGAGTATTATGAGACTCTAGATCTTATTAAACTTTCTGTTTTAACTGTTTTCATGTGATACTGAGCCAATATGGAAAGGGATAGATGTTACCTTGTTGCTGCCAGGTGGGAGTAGAAGTCTAGATACTCCACTTGGCCTCTGTTGACACACAAGGGAGGAAGGGGCTTCTCGTTACTACTTCGTTGTAGTTAGGAGCTATAGCCCCACTAGGCTACCACTGATACTACCCCAGCTCAAGGGGGTAGGAGTGCCCTGTTGCTGCTTCCCACATGGCCTCCACTGGACACTGCATGGGGTTGGGGAGGCCTCATTACCAGCCAGTGGGGATGAAAGTTCCAGCACCCTACTTAGCCTTCTTGGAAAACATCTGGGAGGGAAGATCGGGGAACGTCATTACAATGTTGCAAGGGAAGAAGTCTAGGCTCCCCATTTAGCATTTTGCTGGAATGGATAGGATAGGGACAGCTTTCTCCGTGTCATTTGGATGGAGTAGAGCAGTTATCTAAAAGTTCTCTTCCTTGTTAGCTGCCCCCTTCCTGTTCTTTTGCTAGAGAGAGCAGGCTTTTGTTGGGGCTTTTTGTGTCTGTCCCTATTGGCATATCCAGGTTGCTGGATTCTTCAGCTCTATGTCTAGGGTATATGAGACACAAAGAAAACCCACCACTGTGTCATTCCTTGGGTCCCAAGGCTCCTAGGTGGTCTCTCTTCTTTCTACCTTTCAGAATCTTATGTTTCTTTTGTATATAATGTTCAAGGTTTTCAGTTGTAATTAGAAGGAAGACTAGAGAAGGTGCATCAACTCTGTCTTTCCAGAAGTAAAAGTTCTATTTGAATTTTTTGTTTGTTTTGTGTTGTTTTTTAACTACAGGTGACTGGCTTCTACCTATTCTGAGACACTAATTCATAGGTCTAAGGTAAGGCCCAGAAATCTGCAGCTTTCACAAACATTTCAAGTGATTCTGATGTGACCCTAGCATTGAGAGCCACTGTTCTCCACTAAAGAAAGGTTAAATTGAAATCCCCAATCAGAAGACCTCCTTCTCATACAACATACTCCTCTGGAGTCTCAGGCTTAGCACAGGTAGGATCCCTGACAAGCTAAAGACAGTCAGCTTATCATGATCCCATTAACCACTCTCCCTGGTCAGTCAGTAGTTTAAAAATGGTCACTGTGAGTTAAACACTTGGCGGGGTAACAGCCAAGACTGCTCCCCTCCTGAGGGAACGAATCTTCAGTTTTCTCTTATTTTTACTATCAGAAAAGTCTGCTCTTGAGAGTCCTTGCTGCTCTGTTTTTATTTTCAAAGATACGAGTACAGTAAATGACTGAATGTACCAAAGAGGTCATAAAACTCCAAGAAGTCACAAAGGGTCAGTGGAAAGCAGCCCAAAAGGGAATTCTGAGTGTGGATGATTTGGTTTATGCTATACGCATCTGATGAAACCAACTTTTGCTACCCTGGCCATGGCTGATTTGGCTCAGGATCAGCACTTGACTAAACATGAGGAAGGTCAAGTGTCACTGAAGGTGCTGGAATAAAACTGCTCAAGAGTTGAGCTCCATGATAAAATGACCCAATTCTACCCTACCGAATCCTCTCTTTGGGGAATATCGAATCCTAGCCTGTTCACCACAGCCAAGGCTGAGCCCCCAATAATAGTGGATAGTTCCTATGACTTGTTGAATATCTTTGCTCCCAAGCTGAATGATGCATCAAGTGCCAGCTCATGCTTTTTTCTATCCTAGCTATAAGCCTCCATTATCAAAGATAATCTGGCAAGACTCTTCCTTGCAATTCTAAAGAATGTAACTAATACATTCATTAAAAGGAAAGAACAATGAGGCAAAATAATATAGAACAACTACTTTCTTTCTCTGGCAGACCTAAATGAGAGGATGGGGAGACCATGCTTCCAGGCTACCTTGTGTTATTTTAATGAGGCTGAACATCTGCAGGGTTCACAGTTTGTTGTTGTTGTAGGTGCCATCAAGTTAATTTCGCCTCATAGTGACTCCATGTGACAGAGTAGGACTGCCCCATAAGGTTTCCTAGGCTGCAATCTTTACAAGAGCAGATTGCCAGGTCTTTATCCCATGATACAGCTAGGCAGATTTTAACCACCAACCTTTTGGTTAGCGGTCAAGTGCTTAATTGTTGCACCACCAGGGCAGTGCAAATGGTTAATACTCTTAGCTGCTAATCGAAAGGTTGGAGGTCCAAGTACACTCACAGGCACCTCGAAAGAAAGGCCTGGTGATCTACTTCCAAAAGAATCAGCCACTGAAAACCCTATGGCGCATAGTTCTATTCCGAAACACACGGGGTCTCTATGAGTTGAAATGATTCAACGGCAACTTAAAAGAGGTACTAGCTCCATATAGAATATCCTGAAAAGAAACCATAAGGATTCTTTCATTTACTTATTTTCCTTTTCTGGAAATCCCATTAAAATCCAGCTCTCTCCCTCTAAAGATCTTGTGGTAATCCTTGGGTGAGCCTATTTTATCTATGAAGAGATCAGGAAATTATCAAGGTAATTCAAAGGGTTTGTAGGGTAATGGGGACTCACCAATGCTTCAGCTGTTCAAGAGCCTAAGCATGGATACAGTTGGAGCTTTTTAACCCAATCACCTCAATGATAGCACAAGAACTCTTGAACTAAAGCTCCTAACTCTCTGATTCATCTACTTAATACCCTGTGTACACTAATGCAGTGACTCAAGCAGGTCACATCCCTAATTAGTACGAGGCTGACAGCCTCTGGACACCCCTACCAACGCCCAACTTGTAAGCAGAGTAGCATGAGCCACCTCCCCTTCTAACTGGTTTCTCCAGATGTTTTTTAGGCAATCGGCCAACTTTCTGCCCAAGATAAGAAAAATGAGGCTGGGGTCGCAGACCACAAAACCAGTTAAGAACAAATCTGGACTGCCTAACATCTCAGAACCATCAACCCTGTCCTCTGGGTGACCCCGGAACTTTTGCCCGCCAGACGAAACCAAATTTTAGCGGGCTTTTTTTTTTTTTTTTTTTTAATAAGATCGGGGGAAAACTTTGAGAAATGAAGGGTCAGAGCCTAATATCCGGTTTCAGAAGATCTCGGGAAGTTTAGATGAGGGAACTTCCACAGGAATGCCTTTTCCGGGCCAGACCAACCAACGACCTTGCTCCTTCCCGTAATAAATACTGTTTCGGCCCTTGTTCAGGGAGCCATCTTGGCAACGCAAGCGGCGGTGTGTCCCTTTGCTTGGCCGACCAGATAAAGCTTCTTTCACTTTCAGCCGTTCTGTGTCTCTATAGCTGTGCTGAGCAAGGACCTGAGACCCCGGTAACAAGTAGCTAAAGCAAAGACTAGAACCAAGTTCTCTTGATTTATAGACTCTGACTCCAGGGCTCCTTTTCTGAATCTACCTCTTGGTATACTTGAAAGTCAGTGCGATATGGCAAGTGGCTTAACTCAGGATCTTCTGTTTCAAATACTTCACATGGCTTTACCTACTTCACCAGTGTCTTAAAATCAGGAAGTTTGATGATTCCCTTGGTCTTAAACTGTCTCTCCGTATCTCCTCTACTTTGCCAACAGTTTAAAACAAAAAAGAACAAAACACAAACAAACTACCCCCTCCTCATATATCTATATTGAAATTCTCTTTTAAGGAAAAAAAATTAGAAATTCTTTTAAATTCTCATTTAAAAGAACAAGGCGGGGGGAACTAAAAAAAAATGACCCAGCTTTACAGGATTATAAATCAAAGTTGGCTTCAACTACAGGATAGAAAATGTATTAGTGAACAATAACTACAGCCAAATCCAGTTTAACCATCTTTAGAAAACTCAAATAGCTCAGAGCTATACTTGAAGCCAATTTTTTTTTTTTAAATGCCTGCAAATAAGGACATGGAATCTTAGTCATTATGTGAGGGAATTTCAGTTTTGCTGCCCGCTGTCCTGAACTGGCTGTGGTATACCGGGAAATTAAGACATTTCAGATCCAGACGGGAGTGAAAGGACGGAGGAGGGAGGAAGGGAGGGGGAAGTGTCACTAAAACTGTCAGCACCTCTTTGAGCTCTGCCAGGGGAAAAGCGGAGTGCCCTTCCCAGGCTTATTTACTGCACAGAGCCCAAGAGGACCAGAAGGACCGAGTGCAGCCTGATGTCCAGGTGCAGGCAGGGCCTCAGACAGCACCACTGGCAACAGGAGCAGTAATGACAGTGGTAGCAGTGAGGCCAATAAACGAAGTACCCAGTGAGATACAGACAGATTTGCCTCCTCGTGAGTGCCAGAAATATAAAGCAACTGGAAAAAATCTTGAGTGCAGGAAAGAGTGCTTGGTGGAAAAGATTGATGCCCAAGGGAAAACTGGCATTGTGGCATATTCTACCTCTGTATGTGTACACGTGTAACTCCTTTCTCTTATTTTTTTGTCCCCTTTATCCCACCAAGGACACTATGGCACTGTTGAGCCTTTTAGTAGGCCTCTGAACTAGAGTTTACTAGCCCCTCTAATTCAAAAAGTCAATGAGATAGAGAAAGTTTAACTTGGTGAAAGCCTCCGCTTCATATAGTGGCTATACAAAATTTTCCTTTCTGGAGTGAGAATGGAAGTATGGCCTCAAGAATGCACCCTACAGACCTCCAATTACAGGATGCTTAACTAACCCAGGGTCCCAGCTGCTACACTTTGAAATCCATCACTGCTGCTCCCAGCCAATGACTGAGCATGAGGGGGATACTGCCAAAAACCAAACCAAACACATTGCCGTCAAGTCGATTCTGACTCATAGCAACCCCATAGGACAGAGTAGAACTGCCTCACAGTGTTTCCAGGGAGCCGCTGGTGGATTCAAATTGCTGACCTTTGGTTAGCAGCTGAGCTCTTAACCACTGCACTATCAGGGCCTCTGGGCAGATACTCTCACTCTTCTCTCCCTCACTCTCCCTCCCTCCCTCTCTGTGTCTGTCTGTCTACCTATTTATCTATCTATCTAATCTATCACCACCCCATCCCATCCCATCCCACCCCACCCCACCCCACCCCACCCCACCCCATCCCACCCCACCCCATCCCATCCCACCCCACCCCACCCCATCCCATCCCATCCCAATCTACAGCCGTTGTCTCCAGTTCCTGAGAATAACCCATGGAATTCCCCAGCAATCCAGGTGCCTTTATTATGTAAAGCTTCCAGACAGCATTTGAGACTGTGTGCAAATAAATGGGGGCTATCCAGACCACAGAAACCCTGCTGGCATAGTGGTTAAGTGCTAGGGCTGCTAACCAAGAGGTCGGCAGTTCGAATCTGCCAGATGCTCCTTGAAAACTCTATGGGGCAGTTTTACTCTGTCCTACAGGGTCACTATGAGTCGGAATTGACTCAGTGGCAGTGGGTTTGGTTTGGTTTTTATCTAGACCACACCGGCAAATAACCTCAGGAAGGGAAGGGGGCACAATGCAATCAAGCATATTCATTGATTCAATTAATCATTACTATGCATTGAGACTCCAATCATGCATATGCATTTTCATAAAGTCCCTGAACATGGAAACAGGCTTCCTGGATTGGCAAGAGGGTGTCATATCCCTGGGGACAATGGAAGTCTTGTGTCTGAACCTCTCCCAGAGCAAGACTTGAGCATCTCATTATTTGTATCTTTTCTGGTTATAATAAATGGACAATTGTAAGTATAGATGCACTTGGTGAATTCCCTTTACTTATTCCAAGGAACTGACAAACCCACAAAGGGCAATGAGGCTGGCATCTGTTTATCTGACAATCTGAAAGACAGAGTCCTTCTCACTCTGGGAAGCTGGCAGGTCTGAGAAAGGTTGCATGGCCAGTTCATCTGAAGGACAGAGTCCTTCTAACTTGTAAGGCCTGACCCAACTCTGGGTGGTTAAGGGCTAGAGAAAAAGTACCCTGTGGGTTGCTGGATACAGGGGGCTGCACAGGCAATCAGAAGGACAGATTCCTTTTTATCTGTGTGTTCTCAGTTGGCTTAGGGTGGCCAGGGATAAGATGAACTGACCACAAGCAGCCATGTATGAGGAAGTGCCACATGGGTGGCTGGTGACAAGAAATGGAGATGTGGGAAGGTGAAGTCTGGGTCTATTTCCAGTTGAGAATTGGAGTCATGCTGATCCTTACCACACAGTTAGCAATCAAGATGGGATTAGCCCACCTTACCCCCCCCCCCTTTTTTTTTTAACCCCTTTAGAGGTGATTTGGCTAACAACCTTGAGCTGGACTGTGGTAGGGCAGAGGGAGAAAATTTCCCAGAGCAGGGACTACCCCAGTTTAAGATTGTACAGACTTCCCAGTCTAGGGCGCAGGGTTCGGGGGTGGGGTGAAAGGAATTTTTGGAGGCGTGGTAGCACAGTGGAAACCCTGGTGGAGTGGTGGTTAAGTGCTACGGCTGCTAACCAAGAGGTCGGCAGTTAAATCCACCAGGAGCTCCTTGGAAACTCTATGTGGCAGTTCTACTCTGTCCTATAGGGTCACTATGAGTCGGAATTGACTCGACGGCAATGGGTTTGGTTTTTGGGTTTGGGTAGCACAGTGGTAAAGAGCTTGGCTGCTAACTAAAAGGTTGGCAGTTCAAATCCACCAGCCGCTCCCGGGAAACCCTATGGGGCAGTTCTGTTCTATCCTATAGGGTCTCTGAGTTGGAACCAATTCAACAGCAACCAGTTTTTTACCCACTTAGCAACACAGTAGTATTGACATCTTAACAATATTAAGTCTTCCAATGAACATGGAATATCTTTCCATTTATTTAGGTCTACTTTCAGCAAAATTTTTAAAAATAGTTTTCGGTCTACA